>NW_028301042.1:747500-1347500 GCF_049000335.1 Polistes dominula
ACGCTCGATAGCCCGAAATTGCTGGTTCCCCTACCTCGCGGACGCGTTTTATTGCCTCTCTCGCAGGAATATGGCGGCAATTCTCTCTCTCTCTCTTTCTCTCTCTTTCTCTCTTTCTCTCTCTCTCTCTCTTGTTCTCTTTCTACACCCTTCGTCCTTCTCGATGGCGGATAAACGATCCTGCGATACGCCATCGGTGTACTCTCAAAGTACTTTACTTCTCCCTCTTTTTTATTTCTTCAAATTAGAATCTTTGAAAATTACCTAAACGTATTATACTGTGTTATGACTAATTCTTTTTTGTTTTAGTTGTTTGTAAAAAAAAAAAAAAAAAAAAAAACGATATTTTACTGTATAAAATTAAATTTGATAGATTTTAATAGAATTAAAAAGATAGATTTGTCACGAAGATTATTTCAAGATATTATCGTACGAAGTTTTTAATGGATACTTGACGCCATTTTGGTACACAATCATTTCAAATGATGCACACTTTATAAAAGAAAATTTAATATGTTTGTAATTACATGGAAAACTCATCGTTGGTCTTTCTCAATGAAAATAATCTTCTACCCTTTGACACAACCCTTAAGAAAATGCTGTCAAAATTTTAAATAATGTTAATGTGAATCAAACTACTTTTAAGTTAGGATTTGATAAAATGATCTTTGAATTTAAAAATGAAGTCCAATAAGAAAATAAAATGAATGAAACTCGTGTCAAGAGAAATAGAAAGAGAGACAAAAGTTTCGATTGGTTAACAACATTAGCCACTACTGGTTTTACCCATCATCTCGTTTACTCGTTTATTTACCGGTGCTGTGTTTGACGGTTGTATACTGGTTGCTGTCAGATTACACCGACGCGAAACGTATTCTACACTCTTCTACTGTATTTCTACTTCTACTCTAACTCAAGGCCCACAAAGAGAAAGAGAGAAAGAGTTTACGAGCAAGTTTACGTTTACGCGATTCGAACGCGCACGATAGTCGCTCGCGAGCGCAATGCTCTTGTTAACACCCCGTTAACTCGACCCTCGGACAGGCTCGTAAAATTGGATGGCTCGAAGACTACCATACTTGGTGGTGGTTGGTTGGTTGGTTGGTTGGTTAGTTGGTTACTTCGTTTGGTAGTTGGTTAGTTCATTGGTTGGTAGACGAATTTTTATTAAATTTTCTATACATTGCACCATAACAACCCCCTTTTTTATCATAATTCAAAATTTATTTTATAATAGGCTTGTTTTATGTCTAATATTTTCATTTATATTATACTTGTAATATCAAACTCACCCCTGTGTATAAAAAAATTAATAAATTCATTGTACAAAAATAACTAAATTCATGCAGCATAAGGTAATGTAATATTGTAACTAGAAAATGAGATTAATTCGTAATAAGTTCGCACCCTTACGAATAAAACAACCCTCTTACTCTTACGTTTTTCTTTTTCTTATTTCTTTCTTTCTGTATTTCTCTCTTTGTTCGTTTAAGTTCTCTTTCGTTTTGTCATACCACCTGTGATGTTCGCAAAGAGAGCTCGTAAAAAGCGTGTGCCGTTCGCGTGATGCTCGCGAATTCGTTACTGCTCTTGTTAACGCCCCACCTCCTCCTCCTTCTTCTCCTCCTTCTCCTCCCTTTAGCAGCCCTGGGCAAACCTCGTAAAATTTCAGCGGTTTGCGCAGCCTCGTACGTAAAACCATCGACGAATTTGCCGTCGTGTCCATCACGCGACGAATGAGGAACGCTCTTTGGTTACTACCCTTTCCATCCCATCCCACCCCACCCCCTTTCACCTCCTCTTAAAGAAATTTTCCCTTTCCGCCCTTAATAGCATTTCTTTTCTTTTTCTTTTTCAACATTTCGTGTAAATTACCACATTGTCTTTTCTGTTCAATTATTTTTGTTCTTTTTATTATTATTGCACTTTAAACCCATTTTTTTTTATTTTTTTTATAGGACCTATTTCTGTTTGTTAATAAATAATTATTGCATTTTGCAGAATGCACACAAATTATTCTAATTGATTTAATTGTTGTTTTTTTTTTCTTAACAGATATGTTGATAATAATTTGATTGATGTTTTTGTTACAGGATCACCGATAAATCGATTACCCATAATGGCTAAATCAGTATTGGATCTTTACGAACTTTTTAATCTCGTGATAGCTCGTGGCGGATTGGTTGATGTTATTAACAAAAAACTATGGCAGGAAATCATCAAAGGTCTACAACTACCATCCAGTATCACTTCCGCCGCATTTACTTTACGCACGCAGTAAGTAGACCGTTGAATTTCTATTCTTAATCTTTTACAAATGGGATTTCATCTTTATAATTGTCTTCTTAAAAAACAAAAAAAAAGGGGTGTGACACTAATACTACTTCATCACCAATCCAATTCGATTTAACGATTTTACAATTATTATTATCCTTTCATTTTTTTTTTTCAACCAACTTATAATAATCAAAGTTAAAACAAATGTTTGTTGTTTCAAATGCAATAAGAGTTTGCATCTTATAAAATTCAAACAATTTTCAAATATTTCGTAATAATAATAATAATAATAATGAAAGTGTACAAGTTATATTTAAACATTGAAATATCAGAATACATTTTATATTTAACTTTAGTATAATTTTAAACAAGAAGAAGAAAAAAAAATGACAGACACACACGTGGCTAACTAGCACAAATGAGAATGATTATTCACGTTTAATTAAAACTAAACCAATCGTTCGTAATTTCGTCGTTGTTAACATAAAAAAGAAAAAAATAACTTCACTCGTGAATAAAAACTGTAAAAACGTGTATTCTCACTTAACCATCCCTCATTTTTTTTCTCTACCCCCATCTCTCTCTCTCTTTTCTCTTTTATTCTCACATACTTTAAAACGGACGGTGACAAACGCACCGTGTAATCGGATTTGGACGGATTCTCGGAAGGTTTTTCAAAACTTTTTCTCGAGTTAGTAGAAACTACATTCATTCACGCATACACATATACAGATACACACTTATATTATTAACACATACGTTAAAAGAGGTAAGAAAGGAGGAAGAGGAAGAGGAAGAGGAGGAGGTGTACACATACGAGGCGTGAAACGAGATGAACGTATAATCGATTCGATTGCCACCAATCTTTCCTCTTATTCTCTCATTCTCTCTTTTTTCATTTTCTATCATTCATTTTATCTCTTTATTTATCTCTTTCTCTTTTACAAGACATTACGCTAGTGCCTCCTCTATGACCGGTTAGAGGAATGATGGATGTACCATCGAGAGACGTTCACGTCGCCCACCACGAATGTTGAGAAGTTATTTTCGCGAGCATATGTGTTCCCTTAAAAAAGAAAAAGGGATAAATAAAGTTACAGAGAGATATAGTTTTCTTTTAATTCAATTTTAAAACCATTCCTCCTACCCCACCTTCACCCACCACCCTCCTTCCTTTTCTATCTCACACATGCATATTCTATTCGTTTGATTCCTTTCCCTTTTTTATTATTCAATTAAATTCATTTAATTTTGTTTTCATTAAAATTATTCTCTTTTCCTTTTGTTCTTTTAAATTCCACCCACATCCACCTCACCTCACCTTATTTAATTGATTTTTCTTTATATATTACATTTTGGTTTGGGTTCTTAAGATGCGTGTTTTTAACCCACCCTATCGTCAAACCCCGTCTTCGACTTTTTGTATTTTTCATCTTGTAGACGTGAACGTCGTCGTTTTTGACGGTCTCCTCCTTGTCCTCCTCCTCCTCGGTCGGCCGATTTTCTCAATCCCCATTTAGAATCGTCATTGGGTTGTTCTGTCTCGAATAAAGTGAACAAGATTCGTGAAAGATAAGTGAGACATTTATATTATACGAGATTCATCATTTCTTCTTTTTCTTGGAAAAGAACAAAAATTTTTTTCTTTACGTCTAATACTATTTTACGGATTATTATTATTATTCATAATGATTTATTATTTCTATATCATTCTATATATATATATATAAATGACGTGTCACGTTGTTTGTCCGCAATGGAATTCTAAACTACTTAACTGATTTTAATCAAATTTTCCACACTGTGTGCAATTTCATTCAACTTGAAAGATAGGATAGTTTATAATCTCAATTTATAATCGCAATATTATATTATTGTTTGTATTTATGTATCGGACTGATTGTGAGTTGCAGCAACGCGTTGCAAGGGGCACCCCTAGTTGTATATAATTAATTTAAATTATTTACACTGGACAAAAAGTTCTTTTCAAATTAATCAAACTCACCCCCTATCCAATGAAACAACTAAAATAAAATAACATGTGAGTGAACACACTCACCTACTTCTCATCCTACCCTAATAATCGTTTGACGTATTGTGATAATTCGTAAATATTGTTTATCTTGACGTGTTATCTGAGAGGTTCCCATTTACTTTAACACTGACATTGACTTTTTCAAAAGAAAAAAAAAAACAAAAAAAAAACAAAAAAATCTCCATCTCACTTTCTTTTTTCACGGGGCCCTCAATCCAAGGCATGCACAAGAGACGTCTCTCAGACATGGCCTATAATTCGCGCGGGCATCGTTCGGTTTTTACGATTGTCTGGCCATACCTGTGGCCCAGCAAAACTAGCCGTCGACTTTAAAAGTTCAACCCGGCACACGATGAACCTTCTTCTCTTTCTCTCTACTTACGCACAGTTACTAATAAAACAACATCATATATACGTATAGGGTGTTCGAAAAATGATCAACCAATTAACCAAAACCAAACTAATGAGATTACGTCAAATGTTAAATGCAATTTTTGTACGAATTTCAAATGTTTCCAATAAATTGAAGACTATTTTAAATCTATTTGATCTCATTATTATGTTATGTTAGTTTAGTTCTGATCTTTTTAAGTCACCCTATATATCCACCCACCCATTTATACATACGTATACGATGTTCTTCGTTCGGGAGCATAAATCTCAACTTCTCTGGATGGTAATCGAATTTCATAGGACGTTAAGAAAGAAAGAAGACTATAGTTTCTTTCCACTTTCATATCTTCTCTTATTTGGAAGTAAGAAAAAGAAATAAAGAAAGAAGAAGGAGTTTGAATTTGAGTTTACAAAAAGCTCGTAAAAATGTTGTAAAAAGTTGAACACACCATAGTTATGTTTTTGTCTTTGATCTAAAAATTCTCTTTGATCTTAAAACCGAATGTTTAAAAGTAATCAAAAGATGATTTTAGAATCAATGCTATTAGAAAACGAGAAAGATGAGATAGTGAACGTATTGTTTGGATGACACTATCAACTATTACAGACAGGTGGTACAAACGCGAATATAACATGTTTGAGTTTGTATACTTAAGATCCTTCTTTCCTTCCTTCTATCGCTAATGATACGTAAGCTTTGGCAAACAAAAATACACACTGATCTAAAGTACTGAGAGAGACAGAGAGAGAGAGAGAGAGAGAACCCTGTTTAAAAGCTAAGAAACAAAAACGTGAACTTGCAAATTGAATGAATTTAACAAGAACCTGAGTGAATTTAACAAATTTCCACCCCTTAGAAAATTGACAAGATAACAAAAATACAATGTGTTGTAAATAAATAAAATGTAAAATTATCTATCATTTACACACACACACACACACACATAATATTAATTCAAACGAAAATATTCAAAGAAGATGATTGCAAATTGAAATGTTTCAAATAATATATAAATGTGTTTGTAATTAGTTTTATCATCAAATTTCAGAT
Source organism: Polistes dominula (assembly GCF_049000335.1). Lineage (NCBI taxonomy): Eukaryota > Metazoa > Arthropoda > Insecta > Hymenoptera > Vespidae > Polistes > Polistes dominula. The sequence continues at coordinate 753,257 of NW_028301042.1, forward strand.
ATATGAAATATTTATACGACTACGAATGCGATAGAAAAAATTTATCAACCCGTGAAGATTTACAATTAGCCATAGATGGTAATCGTCGTGAAGGACGTAGAAATACTTATGTACAATATCCATCTGGATCTGGTAGCGATGGTCAAAGAAATCAATCAACGTCATTGTCAATGCGTTCGAGAATATCGCCTAATGCCATGCAACTGCATACACAAATTTCACCACTTTCATTGGTTACGGCAGCCGCTGCAGTTACTTCAGCACAATCCATGGTCAATGGTAATTCGATGCATCCGTCTTTGGTGCAACATTCACAATTACCACAACTTCCACAAGCAACTTTGAATCATTCACAAAATTGTAAGTATTATTATTATTATTATTATTTATAATTATACATGTACATTAAAGCAAAATTTATCTTTATACATACCACCCCCACCCTAACCCCCAGAAAAAAAAACCTTCGAATTAATTGAAAAATTATTCACAAACGGGTCAATGTTTTGTAACAAAAAAAAACAAAAAAAAAAGTAAATGTCGAATGATTGTTATACACCGGATATTAAAAGTAAGAATAAACAAAAAAAAATAAAAAATAGAGAAAGAAAGATAGAAAGAAAGAAAGAAAGAAAGAAAGAAAGATTGAGTTTATTTTAAATCGTTAGTTAGGAGCCCACAACGATGACGTGTTAGAGAAAGAGAGATAGAAGATGTAATTGATTGTACGATCCTTGGAGAGACAGGCGTTAACGGATGACTCTTCCTAACGAGCATTCCTATTTCCCTACCTACCCCCGTACCCTACCCCCTCTAACCCCGTAGCCCATGTCCCCCCTTTACTCCTCTTCCCCATTCTCCTTCTCTTCTCATCCACTTCTTCTTCTTCTTCTTCTTTCACTCTATCTCTCTCTCAAGCAACCAACCAACCATCCAACCAACGAACCAACCCTCGTTCCAATTTTCTATTACAGTGCTGCTACCGTTTCCAATACTTCCCTCATTTACTATACCAAGTCATCCAAGAGAAAGAAAATAAAAGAAAAAAGATGGCTCGTATTTTTTTTTTTTTTTTTTTTTTTGACAAATGTAACTTTTAGATTAGAATCTGTTTTTTTTTTTTTTTTGTAAATGGTTAGGTAAATTGACGAATTGGTTTTACATAATTTTATACTTAAAATATAACCCTTAGAGTATATGTACAGTATGTAATAGAATTTGTTTTCACGTTGTCACCTAATTGGGGGGGTAAATGGGAGGAGAGGGTTAAAATAAAGAAAAATTATTGCATAATTCGATGTAATATTTATCGTCTTTGTAAAAAAATTGTTGTATTTTTGTTTTTTTGTTGAATAGTTCCAGTTTCCCTTACGAACGTAAATCCAAGTGAAATTGAAGCACGAATGGCAGAATATTTTAGGTTGTATCATAGAGATAGAATAGTTGCAACGGCAGGATCGTCACCATGTCAGCAAGGTACTTCGACACCAACCACAACAACCATACCCATATCTTCAAACATACAAACTTACGAAACATTGAGCAAATTTCAAGCAGTTTTTGGTAGTAATAACACGATTTACCCAGCAGCACTTGCGCATCATTCCTCTTTATCACCACAACCATCACAATCCTCGTTGCAACCTGTGCCAAGCCCAGAACCACAAAGGGAAGCATTGGATCTTGGTGTTAGGTAAGAAGAATATTATATTCATTTATGAGGATGATCGTCTAATCAATTTGATTTTAATGTGATTTGATTGTTTTGGTTTGCTTAGGTCATCATCCGTATGTTCCTCACCTTCTGTAGCTTGTGGACCAAGCCCATTATCTTCAACCAGTGGTCAACGAAAAAGGGATACGGATTCAGTTACGTCTGGTCGAAAAAGACGATTATCCGATGAGGATAAATCTCCAGAAACTGCTCAACCATCAACCTCATCTAATCCACGAAACATCAGAATTTGCACAGGCATGTTGTGCACATTGAGCATGAATAATAATAATAATAATAATAATAATAATAATAATAATTCATACTCAATTCTATTTGATTACTTTATTAAAATGTATTCTTAACTTTCAATGAATTTTCTTATTTGTTGATTTTAGAAGCTAACAACGATGAGGGTTCATTGAACGTCAGTCTTACAATAGAAGATGCAACTTATCGAGGAGTCCTATTCTTTGATTCAAGATCAGGATCAAAATCAGATTCATCTAGTTCTAGAAGTCCACCAACGAATAATGACAAATAATTCACAAGGATATACCATAGTACGAATGAAATACTTTTAAAAAGTAATAGTCTGATTTAATCTCATTTAGTTTATATTCATATATATATATATGTATAGGTATATTCATCAAAGTTTATCAAATTAGTTGAATAATGCATGTATACCTTTTGGATATAGATTTTAAGTGTAAATTATTCTCAAACTTTTTCTATTCTCCAATCTTTTTCTATTCCACTCTCCTTTCTTATTGATTAGGGTAGAACACCCTTTGTATGTATCTAATTCTAAAATAAGTTGTAAATTTTATTATTATTCTTTTTTTTTTTTTAATCGTTTGATTTGACATTAATATAAAATACTTTTATTTTTTATTTTTAGAGACTTATGCAATTTATAAATTGCATCTAAATTCTAAGGAAAAAAATTAGAGAATAAAAGCCCCTTTTGTAATTATTTTATTTTATTGTTTCTTTTTTTCTTTATTTTTTAATTCTATGCAAATATATTTTCTAGTTTTTAGTTTTTAGTTCTTTTTTTTTCCTTTTCTTTCTAATTTGACTATGACTCCTCAAGTTATCAGTCTGATCTTCTGATCGATATTTTGATAAGCTTTGATCTGTATTATAATTTGTTACGTATTTTACGCTAGAATATAATAATAGTAATAGAATAATTAACATTAATCATAATTATTATGAATAATTTAATAATAATAATAGTAATAATAATATCGATATAAATAAACAAAAAAAAAATTAAAAAAAATTAAAAATATTAAAATTACAAAAAAAAAAGAAAAAAAAACAAACGAATAAGGCAACTTCTTCAAATATTATTAATTATGTTTTAAATGTAAATAGTTGTAAATACCTATTAAATACAAATAATACAAAAATTAAAAAACGCAACTATTAATAATACTATTTAATAGGTAAATGTAAATAACAATGATTAAAAGAAAACATGTAAATAATAGTAATAGGTAAATTAAATAATACTTAAAAAAAAAAAAAAAAAAAAAAATAATAATAATAATGATAATAATAACACGCTTGACTATATATAGAACCGCGTGATCTCCTAAAAATTACTATTATTATTTTTTTTTATGTTATATATTTAAATATACACATACACACATTTATATAAAACACTTCCTCTTAAAGGATAAATCATAAATCAAAAATTTTGTTTGGAAATAAATTCTAATACTGTTATTAATAATAATAATTATAATAACAATACACATGTTAATATAATTATTATTATTATTTTTTTTTTTTATTTTTAAAATTTTTGTTTCTTCGCCAACACACGTGATTTTTACATTTCTCACACAACGCGAATTTTGATTGAATTTATTTTAATTGCAATTAAAATAAATTCAATTATAATTACAATGATAATGATAATGATAATAATAATAATAATAATAATAATTACTATTATTATAATAATAATTATTTTATTATTATATATTATTACATATATTATTATCATTATTAATTATTATTAAAATCATAATAAGAATGATAAAAATAATAATAATTATAATAATAATAATAATACATGTAATAATAATAATATACATTTAAATAATAATCAGTATATTAATTAAATAATAATCATTATACACGTATACATATTTGTGTGTATATCACATGCGTAAATGTTTTCAAACATGCTACATAATAATTCTTCTTCGTTTTTTTTTTTTTTGTAAATCAAGTTTTTGTAATAAAAATTTTAAAAATATTTTTTGTATTCTGTTTTTTATTTATAAACAAAAAATTTATATACATATATATATATATAGAGGAGTTGTAACAGAACATGTGAAAAACCCTTTTCTTTAAGAACCTATTGGTGTACCCCCTTTTTTTTTTAAATAATCGAAATAATTCATATAATTGTAATGTTGTTCCAACTCTGTTTTTTTTTTATTTTTCATATATAAAAATTTGTTTAAAATATATTCACGAAACAATATTATAGTCTCACGTGTTCTCTTACGAGCAATATACAATTTGTCTATGTGTTATAGAAAAGAAAAAGAACAAAAGAAAAAAAAAAGAAACACCATGATGATGATGATTTATTTGAAATTTTCATTATGACAATTATTTAGTCAATTTTGTTCTATCCTAGGTGACGAAATAATTGACGATAAAAAGTATAATTGCTGGTCAATATGGAAAAGTAATCAACGATGCGACATCATCATTTACCATCATCCCACTCCAGTTGAAGACACACAATCATTTAATAAAAAAAACAAAATAAACAAACAAATTATTATTACACTTAATGTGAACACTTGATCGATTTTGCAAAATGAAAAATAATCAAAAAGATAATAAAAATTAAAGCAACTTGAGCTTACGATTAAAGAAAAATGTTTGTATACAACAACAACCAGCGTACATACATACAAACAAACAAATAAATGTAATTAACGTAATTATGATTATTTTATTAATTTTTCTTGTTTCAAATATTGAAAATAAAATACAATGTTTTTTTTGTAATATTATTTCCTATCTCTAAAACTTTTTTTGTTTTTGTTTCTGTTTCTTTTTTTTTTACACAGAATTTATTTTTCTTCTTTTTATTTTATTCTTTTTTTTTTTTCATATCAGTACTTGGTATTGTTTTGTCCCTTATTTTTTATAACTTATTATTATTATTTTTGTATAATTTAATTTTCTTCTCCTTTAATTAATGTTATTGTCAATACAAAATTGTATAATTATTCTAAGATTATTTATAAATAAATAAGATACGTTAATGTGTGAGGATTATTAAAAAAAAAAATTACAAATTTAAATATTAAAATTTGAGATATTATTAAATATAAATAAATAAAGTTCAATTAATGGATCTACTTGTTTTTTTATATTCTGATATAAATCGTCAAATCATTTGTTGGTAAAAACTCGACTGTTGGTAATAATATTTCTCAAATAATGAACAAAGTTGTTCATCAGTTGATCAGTTGGTAACAGATCGACAGTAGTTAACAATATATATATTTCATACATTATTTATTTACAATAATTAATTTGCAACAAACATAAGTAACTTAATAATATCAATAAAACGTAAGAAAAAAATAATTAATATTTTTTTTTACAATCATACGTTTGTTTTTAAATAAACATAAAACGTTATTATCCTGAATTTTCTCGAATAATTTCGATAGTTCTATTTCTAAACTAAAAGGATGAAAATGTAGCATCATTTCCGGTTAGATTTTTCTAATGCTTTCTTTCCCCACTCTATTTCGTCCATTTTCTAATATATATTATTCCCATTGTAGAATCCTAGTCGTCGTCATTTTGTGCTTACCATCTTTCGAAGACGAAAGTTAATCCTACATTTGAGAGCGTTCAATTGTGAATTATAATACGGGGTTGAAACATCAGTGAGTTTAATTAATTCATTTCAAAGTAATTATTAGAAATAATATTTTGAATAAGTTTCATTAATTAATTGAAGAAAATTTGGAAATTTCAGTTTGAGCAGATAAAGGAAAAAAAAATTTAGTTCCATTGGAAATTATTCTAAATTCAAACAAAGGAAGAAAAAAAAAGTGGGGAGTTATCAGCCATTAAATAGAAATTCGATCTGATTTGAATATTTTCACGATAAAAGTGCGTCTGTTAATGAAATATTATTATTATAATCTTTAGTGTGTTATTTAAAATTGGCAATTAAAAATAGAATCATCGATACAATGCTTAAAATGAATGAAATTGATTCGTTAGATTCGGTAGATTTGGAAAGTAGTCCTGCTAAATATAATATTGATAAAATAATGAAATATGAAAAAGTAGGAAAGAGTGGTATGAATTGGATTAAATTAGAAGGTAAATTATTTCTAATAGAAAAATATGATATCAAAGGTAGAGGAGAATTGGCGATCACGATAGGCAATCAATTGAATGAAGTGTATTTCAAGAAACCACCTAAGATGTTAAATGATAATTCTACTACAATGAATAATAAAACTGAACAAAGTGAAAATAATGATGACAAGCTAATAAATGAATTTTTTGGTAAGACAAACAAACGTCGAAAGAGTAATGAATCTGATGAAGATTTGGATTTTGATTTTAATTATGATTCTGATTCTGATTCTGATGCTTATATTGATGCTGATAAAACTAAAAAAGATATCTGGGTTAAATTAATTCGTAAAATGATTAGAGAAGGATATTTCCAAATATCTGATGATGTAAATGTGAAAAATTTGGCTAAAGAATTACAAGAAAAAGTATTAGAATCTGCTAAACGTTCGTTAATCGATGCAATAGATGAATTAACACGAATCGATTTGTTGGCATATTTAAAAGTAGTAACTCCTAATTTGATCATAGATGTAATAAATAAACAATTAAATTCAAAGATTAAGATTAAAGTTGTTAAATCACCGGATTTGGTACGACTCGGTGTAATAAAACGTAATGCACCAGATTGGCAAGAGCAAAGTATAGAAGAAATCCTTGAGTATGATAAAACTTATGATATAAGTCAATTAAATAAAATAGTTCCGGCTATAAATTATAAAGGTATAGGAAAATATTCACAGAAAATTACTGAAACAGATGAAACTCACAGAAAATCTAATTCAGCTAAGGTAAGAATGGTACAACTTCTTTTTCTTCTATTTTTATTTTTTTTTTATTTATTTATTTTTATTTTTTTTTTATTTTATTTGAGCGCTGTTAACAATTTATTTTATATTTCGTTTATTTTTGGAAGAATACTTTGTTCTCATATATAACACCACACCAACACACATTATCTTAATGTAATATATATATATATATATATATATATAGATTCATTAACTGTGATGTAAATATTACGAAGTAAATAGAACGCAGAATTGAGTAACACAAGTTTATATGACCTAGAAAGAATAAATTTAGAAAAAAAAAAAAAAAATAGATAGAACGTAAACTCACGCGTTTGAACGAAACGAATAATAATAATTGAAAATTGAAATACGATTTAATAAGATTAATATAATTTCAAATAATTATTAGTATTAACAATTGTTTGTTTTGTTTTATAGTTTAATGAATATATTTTTCTATTTAGACTACTTTTGAATAGTTCTTTTCCATAATCCTACAATTACATTAATTGTTTATCAATTATCAAAATTATCGTATATTTATTTTTGAAAAAAAAAAAAGAAAAAATATTCAATTAATGATATTAAAAGAAACCAATTTGTCATTTTTAGATGGATTTAAAAACTATGGGATCTTGCCATAGACGACCAGTCTTTGCTGATAGTTTCTTTAGATTTATGAAACTTTCCGGTAAGTGTGTAAATTTTAATTGAACGTTTATGATGAATATAATAATAATAATAATAATAATAATAATGATAATAATAGTCAATTTGTATTTTGTATTTTTATATATTTTTGTTTGCATTGTTTTTGCTTTTAGGAACACCGATTCTCGAAATACCAAAGATTAACGGAAGACAATTAGATTTGTTCGTACTTTACAGAGATGTTACAGGTCGTGGTGGTTATGAAGAAGTTACGAGAAAAAATCGTTGGAAAACTGTAGCGGAAAATTTAGGAATAGGTGGAAATAGCAAAGACGTGGCAATATTAAAAATAATGTAAGTTATTACCTATTTCAAATATTACAATTTGGATAATTAGAAATGTTAATCCTTTGACTGTGGTGCTCTCTGAAACCAATCCATTAATATGAATGGCGCAATTTTCGCATGTCAGTCGTTGCAACTGTTTTTCCATTGACTAACTGACCAAAACAAATAATTAATGGCAAATGAAATAAAAATATGAATTTTTTTTTAAGTAATTTGTTAACCCTTAAAGTGCACTGTGGGTGTTTGACACCCCAACGTTTTTGAACGTGTCTCCTCCTGAAGCCGCTATTTAATATTTAGATCTCGCAATTTGTTTTAAAAGTAGTTTGATACGTCTTTTTTTTTGAAATAGAATAAGTTTTATATCCATATGAATTAACACTAGATGGCACTAGTGCCAAATAACCCATTTTTTCGAATTCAGTAACGTTTTCGAGAGATCCAAAATTGTATTATTTTATTATTAATTATTTTCTATTTTATTTCAGGTACAAACAATATTTACATGCATACGAATGCGAACAAAAATCTCCCTCATTAATAAAAAATATGATAGAAGAAATAATGACAAGTAAAGAATATTTTGACTTTATTTCTAACAAATTTGGTATGATATTAGCAAAAGAAGTGCCTAAAATTGATTATAAATTGAACAAAAGAAAAATGTTAAACATTATGAAGAATCCATGTTTAAGAGAAATTACTGAATTAATGTTATTTAAACAAGAATTAGAAAATAGAATGTATGAATCTAATAAGTCATTATCATCGTCATCATCATCATCATCATGTGTTACAATTCCAAAGCAACGATCAAAAATTCCTAAAAAAGGCGAGTCAAAAAATGCTAAAACTAAAAATAAACTGTCTTTAGAAAAATTAATGCAAATAAAACAAGTAGTAGAACAAACTATTGAAATTCAAAAGCAGCTACAATCAAAAGTTCAAACAAAAGACAAGTTAATTGATCAAACTGAAAGTAAGGTATCTTCAAAAACATTAAATGAGATAAAACAATCATTAGAACCATCACGACCTAAATTTACTACAGATAACGTGTTAAAATCATTAACACAAAATGAATTGTTACAAATGGGTTTCCATTTATTTGTACTAACTTTTCTTCTATTTTCTGCCATTTATTTCATTTATAAGTTATCCTTAAATCTATTTAATTCAATATGGTAACATGAGTCCATGTTAAATGAAAATGTCTGAGTTAGACATTTGTTAACATTTTGGTAACATTTTTTTACTCTATTATCGATATTATTATTATTATTATTTTTTTTTATCATGACGTTTTGGTTTTGTCCATTATTTATAAATTGAAATTTTTTTGTTATTTCTATTTTTAAATTACTTGATTAATAATCAATGTTACTTTATTTAATAAGTTTACACAAAATACATTGTATCTTATTTTTGTAATGGAAAAACTGTGAAAGTTTTTCCTTTTTTCAAATTATAATTTCAAGACGCGTAAAACACAATGATTTAAAAAAAAAATTATTATTATTACTATTATTATTCTTTTTTTTTTTTTTTTTTGTATTATATTTGACGTAAACTCAAGAAATGTAAGATTTCTTTTGTTTAATTAATTAAAACGTATATTTTATTTATACATATATTGACCAATATGTGTAATATTGAAATAAGTTTATCTCAAGTGTGTTTATTTTGTTTATTTGTTTGTTTGATAACAATTTGATTTGTTTTTAACCAAAAAAAAAAGAAAAAAAATAGACACATTTTAATTAGATAATATTATTAAGACATTGTATTTAATTGAATTTGATTATAATTTATATGACAATGAAAATGATAGATTTTCAATTTAATATATATATTTATATGAAGTATTTTTTTATTAAGTAATATATTTTAAATGACATCAATTTTTAATCGGGGAGTAAAAATTTTTCAATATATTGTTTAATATTGAATTGACAATTGTTTGATTTGTAGCAAGAAGAAAAAAAAAGCATTTGCTAAATCATAAATGTTTTTGATTTTTTTTTTTGTTGTTGTTGTTGTTCATGTAGGTATTATTATAATATATATTTTAAATTGTTTAAATAATTACGCATTTCATTGTTAATATAAATGTTAATTAATTTTTAATGTCTTCAATTATATTATCTACTTATTCGATTATTATCATGGACAAAGCTATTAACGTCATAAAATTTAATTAATATCATTAATTAATATCAATGAAAAAGAAAGAAAGAAAAAATTTACTATTTGACTTTTTTTTCTATTTTTAAACATATTTTTTACACGTGTGTCTGTAGAATTAAGTGAAAAAAAAAAAAAGTAAAAGATAATCAATTGAAAATTTAATAAATGATATTTGCAAAGCATGAATGAAAAGTTGAAAAAAAAAAAGAAAAAAAAAGGAACCAAAAATGAGAGAGTAAAAGACTGTAGGCCAAGGAATTTGTAATAAAAAAACAGAAAAATGATCGTATGTTTAAAACATTCTCGTTAAAAAAAAAAAAAAAAAAAAAAAGAATATAAACGATTATTATTAAAAAGATAAAAAAAAACTTGATTGAAGAAAGTGATTTAACTCTTTGCTGCACAAAATTTCAGATAATAAAATAAGTCCCCCTCCATGTTGCCTAGAAATTTGATTGAATTTTAAATGAAACATAATTGTGGTATATAGTTTTATTAATAATTGTATTACATAATGTAAAAACATATTAAACAAAGAAAGAATAATAATAATTTAATTACCTACATTTTGTAACATTTGTTGAAAATGTTACAATACCAATTGTTTAGCATAAATAACACGAAATATAAATTTATAAGAATGTAACTATTGCAATATTTTGAGATGGGACTAAAAATGGTCCCACTGTGTATTTACGGTGTATCAAAAAATTGGGACTCTTAGTCCCACCGTGCTCCAAAGAGTTCAATGAAACGTAAGCCATATTTTAAAAGATTTTAATTCTTTTTTAAGCATTATTGTATTTTTTATATATTTCATACTTTGTATTAGTGTTTAATTACTTAATGTTAATAAATTACTGTTTATCGTACAAATGTTTAAACTTTTTTTTTTTTTTAATTTATTTCATATAATAAATAATATCCCTTTTTTGTTTTATTAACTTACAAAGTGGTGATAGTTACAACCATAAGGGAAAGAAGTGGAGAACTGAGCCGGACACCTGGCTAGGGTCTCAGTAATGATAGGTGAACGAGAAAGGTGACAGAATTGAGACCTCGAGTTGATGCATTTCGCAGCAGAGAAAGACCACCCAGTCCGATGGTCAGACGATTGAACTTAGACTCAACAGTTTACATTTCTTCTTCTTGTTCTTGTTCTTCTTCTTCCTGTTCTATGCTAGGCAGGTCACCTGTTCATTCTTCGTCATCTTGCCTCCTGTGCATTCAGGTTGTTGTTCCAGCGTTTTCTAAGTCTCTGCCCTGTTTTTTATGGTCTAATGGAGATTTGTCACGTGTTACTCTGACTATTCTCTCTACTCTCATTCTGCTTGTGTTCATTCTACAGTTTACATTTGTAAATGACAAAAATTATATACAATATAAGATATACTTTAGTTAAATGAATTTTACAACCAATAAGAAGTTTAGATTGACAAGTATGCTTGATCATTGGCAAGTGTAATTTTGTTTATTAATTGAGTGCTTAAGGTACAATAGATTATTTAGAATAATATGAAACATAAATATATGATTAACAATTAGTAGAAATCATTTTATTAATTACAAATTATTATAATTATTTTGTTTAGTTTCATTTTGATTTGGTGCAAAAGAATAACATTGATATTTAATTCAATATGAAAATGTATTTGGTGATAAAGTTCGATTGAAAATTCGTTAAATTTAAGATTTGGTGTGTTTAATATAAACAATTGTATATCTACAAACGTATTTTTAATCACCATGTCAAAAGTTCACGACGATTATGCACAAGGATCATCATTTAGTGATAAGAATAATGAAATTGTAAGAAATGTATCAAATGAAAAATGCAAATCAATGCATCATGAAGATATAAAAAAAAAAAGAAAAAGAAAAAGAAAATACTTAAGAATAAAACAAATATAATTACTGATAATTCCATCAACATTGGCAAAAAACAATTTCAAATCGAGGAATGTAATTCGAATGATGATAATATGACAAAAGATAAAATAATTGTAACGATAGGTAATAAAAAATATGAACTGTTAACTAGGAAATCGAATAAATTAGAAACAAAGGACAAATCTGATGTTTGTATAAATAAAAGAAATGAACAGATGATGATAGATAATCAATCTATTAAATCAAATGAATCACATGAAATAAAACTGCCACTCGTTATAAAACCTGTACTTTCACCATGGTACAATCATGAAAGTATAATACAAAAATTAATATCTTATGATAAGGAATATTACAAATGTATGAATGAAGATACTTTCAAATGTTTACAACGTATGCAAGAAATAATGAATGTGTTTATAAAAGAATCTAATGATGAAGTATTCAGTGATGAAATGTTTGTAAATCTTTTGGATAAATTAAAAATGAAATTAGGTTTAAATGATGAAACGTTTGTAGCAACTGTTTGTGCATTACGTAAAAAATTTCAAGAATATTTATTAGAACAAATAAAATCTATAATTAATGAACAAGTAGAAAATAAAAAACGTATAATAATGGGATATCCAGCATTAACAAGATTCAATTCAAACTTTGGAACAATGGATGATGTTAAAAAAGAAATTATTATGAAGGAATTAGATTCGTTAACAGAATATAATGAAAATCAATTAGCTTTGTTAGATGATCTGGATATAAGTCAATCGGATAGGGAAAGTGAGGAAACTATGTCAACCGCAGAAAGCTTTGAAAGTATTAATGCTTGGGTAAGAAAAAAAGGAACCTTTTTTACTTTGTACTTTGTAAACTTGTGTAATTAATAAATCAAATTTATTTATCATAGACAGAACTAATATCTATGGACTTATTTAACAGCGAACGTATACTCTTTACCGAAGATTTATTTAAATTTATGAATTTACGTGGTAAATAATATTGTTCAAATTAACAAACAATTTTACATTTCTATGAAGACAAAATAAATATTTAAGTTAACACAAAGTTATGATAAATCTAATTACATTATCTAAAGAAATATATTGTCTCTTATGATTTTATATATTTTTCTTGTTTACTCAGGTGTGCCAATTGATGATCTACCTGAAATTAATGATCAAAGGGTGGATATTATTTTACTGTATAAATTGGTCGTCTCACGTGGCGGTTTTGTCGAAGTAACAGACTTAAAACTTTGGACAGAAATTTATAAAATAATGTTTAACAAAAATTACAGAATAAATTATCATATTTACGGTTATAGTCCAAAAATAGGTTCATTCTTTTTACAGCATTAGTATGTGATTCTTTTTTTTGTTTTTTTTTTTATCTCGAATTTGTTACATTATGAAACTTTAACATTAAGATTTGATTTGTTTTTTATTGTTTTTTTATTTTTTTTATTTTTCATTTTAGTTATAAAGTATATTTATATCCGTATGAACAATCGAAAGAAATGTTTACAACTTCATTGAGATTATTATCAGCAAATGATGTTTATAATGAAAAGTGTAATAAAAAAAAACCGTCTAAACGCAAAAAACAATTGGATTACAAAGGAACAGAATTGTCAAAGGAAGCAATAAAAAATTTAGTTAAATATTTAAGATCCAATAATAAACGTCCTGATCCCGATTTATTTTCAAAATCGATAACATATATTTTAGAAGAACAATACAATATCGATGATAATGTTGAAACGATTTCTACGACAAATGAAATTATGGAAATATCAATGAATCTTGAAACTCAAACGTATCCCGAAATTTTCTATTTTTTTGTTTATTTTTTTTAATTATTATTTGTTTCTATAATTTTTTTTTATATCTTCTTTCGATTTATTTCATTTTCAATACTAAATTAACAATAATGATTAATCAAATTTATTGATTTGATATTAAATGTGCCAGAATAATTTCATTTAATTAATTACATCTTTTTGTTTGTTTAGTTTCTCAGACAAAGAAGTGTATTTAACACCTGATTCGTCACCAATCGAAAATTATTTTTCATCACTCGAATCTCAGTCAGAATAACAAGTAACATCATCAAAATTTACTTTTGTACAGAAGAAGAAAAAAAAAAATTGAAAAAAAAGAAAAAGAAATAGATAAGAAAAGAGATCGTTTTGAAAAATGAATTTTACTTTCTATTACAGATAGGTTCAAGTTTTTTTTTTGTATTACATGTATTTAAAAATATTTTGAAAATATTCAATTATTTAATTATCTTTGTGTGTGTTTTTTTTTTTAAATTTATTTATCTAATTATTATTTAATATTTAAAAAATATACATACTTATATATATATATATAATTCATTCATTTAACCCTTTGCACTCCGATGTCTTAACGTATGAGACATTAAAGTTTATTAATGATTACAAGGAATGAAGTTATTTTAGCACAACTTTTTGAAACATGCATGTTTCCCTGATGTTTTATCTTCAATTAGCACAAGACATCGAATCAAAATCTAGTAAAATAACAAAGATATATAATAAAAACTGTCAACGGGTTTTGTGTTTTAAGAGAATGCGAGACGCTTGCTCACAATGGTTTGAAAACATTTTGACAAAATTTGAGAAGAGCGATTAGAAGAATTTGTAAAAGAAATGTTTTTATAGAAGCATATCTCGCATTTTATAGTAAAATTTATAATGTACAAAGAAATATTAATCAAATAGTATCACATTTCAAATACAATGAAACGCGTTCGCTTTGTTTTCAATTGCAACACTATTTCACACATACATTCTCTTGATGAATAAGTTCTTTTGGTAAAAGTTCTTTAGGTAAATATGTTCCTTAATGTTTACAGATTAATTTAAGTCTAATATCATTAGAATCTGTTATTTGGTTCGAAAGTTATACTAAATAATACGAGGGTCTGTAAATGTGCCATTTCTGTGGCGCGAAGTAGCTGCTACCCAACGTCAAGAATTGTGCTGAGTGCTAAGGGTTAATTTTATCTTTTGTTGTTTTTTGTTTATAGTCAAAAAAAAAAATAAAAATATCTAACGATATTGTTATAATATAAAAGTTGTCATTAAAAAAAAACATGTGTGCAGATCACAGGTTTTAGAAATGAAACCTTCAACCAACTAAGTTTCGAGAGAATGAGACTTACTCACAAAATGAGTACTTCTTTTATTAATTATTAATATAAATATAATTTGTCATTAACACAAATTTATAATTTATAAAAAAAAAACTACATAAATTAGATTCGTTTAATTATTTATTTACATATAACACAATTACAATAAATAATTTGAGAAAAAAAAATTTATAATATAATATTACTTTTCAAAAGACAGCAAGGAATTAATTAACATTTCGGTTCTTAGCTAAAAGAAAGAAAAAAGAATTTCAAAAAAAAAAAAAAACAATTCAAAGATGATATTCAATCAGATTGGAAAAAGTAAAAATCAATGTTTACATTAACGAGAGAAATGTTTATATTAATTAATTATGAAATTTAAATGACAACGTGAGACTGAACGCCCGGGTAGACAAACCTTAAGGAAAAAAAAAAAAAAAAAAAAATGACAACGTAGCAAAAATGGTATTTTATATTATTTTCGATATACTAAATGAAAAAAAAAAAAAAAAAAAAAAACTTTGATTAAATAATACAAAAATAGTGTTGTTTAAACTATTTGAAGTGAACTTGACAAATAAAATTAAATTAAATTTTGTATTATTTATTATTTAAATTAATGTTTTTATTTTAACTATTATTTTATTGTATTTTATTTTTATTTTTATTATTTTAGTTATTAATTTATTTTTATTTTATTTTAATTAAATTAATTTTCCAATCCAAATGAAATCTACAATAAGAAGATCCTTTTTTTGTATTTCTTTCTTTTTTTTTTTCATTTTGCTAGACACTGTTATTATTTTATTCTTTGCTGTGTTTTGCAACAAAATGTTATGTTATAAATTTTTTTTTTTGCTTTAAATCCGCCGAAAATTACAACAGCGCGTGTTACATGTATCGATATCGATTATAATTTACAAATTATTGCTAATTTAATTTCAATATTACGATACAATCAATATCAATTTTGTTATTATTCATATATGATTAGTATTCAAAGTTTTTGTTGTTGTCAACAATTTTATTTATGAAATATAATTATTTATTATGTTTCATAAAGAACAATTCATTTCAAACTTTGTTTATTGTTTTCTTTTTATACTTGAAAATCTTGATTGAGATTTTCTTTCCTCTTTCTTCTTTTTTTTTTTTTTTGGGGTTTTTTTTTGTAATTTTATTTTGTTATTTTTTTGGGTAATTTTTTTTCATTGTCCCCTCTGTAAGGGGAACAATTTTGTTTCTTTTTTCTTTACGAGTGGACAAAGAAAAAATAAACGACGAAAGTAAGTGAAATGGACAAACGTTTTTCAATGAAAGTTTGTTACAAAGTTAAGCAAATTAAAAATGATTTGTTAAAATTATGCGAAACTTTTTTAAAAAATAAAAAGAAATGACTTAAAAATATATTTAAAAAAAAGGTTAATGTAAAGATAACTCTATTGCACTAAATCGTATAAATTCAGTATAAGAGAAATTCATTAAAAAAATTATTAAACCATCATAGAAATATTGAAATAATTAAAGCTTTGTTTATCACAGTTATTTACTAATGACATTTTTCGATATACATAAGAAGATATATTTTAATTATTGTTAATAATAAAAAAAAAAAAAGATTTATGTTATTACTATTAAAATTGAACGTTTTCTGATAATAACTTTTACGTACTGTTATGTTAAAATTTACAAAACCATACAAATTAAAACATTAATCAATTGAAGTTTTTCTCTTATACTGAAATATACATGAAAAACTTAATAACTATTTTGTAGTATATCTTTTAACTAACCTTTTCAACTAATTCCCGACTTTGGTATAAAGCTTATCACAAGATTATCAATCAATCTGCAATTGAATCATTCTCCAATGAATATATTTTAAATATTAAATAATTTTCTTCTTTCTTTTTTTGTTTTTCTTTATTTAACGATATAATTGTATCACAAAATTATTTCATTTAATGAATAAAAATTATCTCGTTTAAAATAAAGATAAAAGAAAAAAGGAGAGAAAAAATAAGAGATGGAGTCATCATCAGAATTGTTCAATATTTAAATAATAATTGTTCAAATTAAAAACTTGGTACTAAGTTATCAAAATGTAAAATAACATTAAACCAATTCGAATAATCGAAATACTCGAATATAATTTTGGATATATGAATAAAAAAAAAAAATAAATAAAAAATACAAAAATACAAAAAAAAAATAATAAAATATATTACTTATCTCGTATTAAGTATCTGCAATTTGAAGTATTTCATTTCTTTCGAATTGATTAAAAATGTCAAGTAGACTTCGTTTCTCATATTCAGTTGCAAATGATTGCAATAGGGTAGATCTTGACAGGTACAAGAGATTATTTTTAGTAAGCGCAAAGTGATTAGCAATTATTGCATATTCTTCTGACAAAGTTGTTTTGCAAATTCCTTTATCTCTGGTCTATAAATAAATAAATAAATAAATAAACAAATAAAAAACAAAAATATTTCATATGCAAATGTATGCGCAACATTATACTTTTCAAATGAATCCAAATAATGATTTATACTTACGGAAATACTTATTGGATGTTGATTTCTGTATAAATATTTAAAATGGTGTTCTGCATAAGAATTTATTTTATTTGTATCAACGTCATAGGTCAAACATAATTCTGTTAAATTGAAACAAAACAAAATAAACAAAAAGAAAAAGTAAAAAAAGAAACATAAAAATGATGATGTTAATTTGAAATTACTAACCAACTGGTATTCTAGAATCTAATAATTTACTGAACAAATAACTTGCACCATCGTAATGAGGATGAACGTGATTACATTGAGATAATCTATCAGGAAGATATTCAATTGATCCCCAAGTTTCCGTATGATAAGAAATCTATAAAAAAAAAAAATAACCTTATCTTTGAATAATCTTAATATTACATTAATAATTTATATTTCATTAATATTAAATCCTATTAGGTCGAGTCATAAGTAACTTACGATGCGACTAATGTAGAACCTATTTTTCGTATTTACCTATTATAAGTGTCACCGAAATCAAACGGATTTTCGATATCTTAATGTATATAAATTATGTGTCACGTTGTTTGTTCGCAATGGACTCCTAAACTACTAAAACGATTTTAATTAAATTTTCCACACTATGTGCAATTTCATTCAACTTGAAAAATAGGATAGTTTATAATCTCAATTTATAATCGCAATATTATTTTATTGTTTGTATTTATGTATCGGACTGATTGTGAGCCACAGCCTCACTCCTAGTATCACTGTATAGATGAGAATTCAGTTTAGTCTTGTGTCAATTTTTATTATGCAATCAATGTTACATTCGACACGTAATGCTTTAAGAATTGAAACAAGACAATAGCACTAAAGTGGCAACTGAAAAAATCTACAGCGTATACAGTGCAGGACTGATAACTGATAGGACAGTCAGAAATTGGTTTAGTAAAATTCCGTTCTGGTGATACGATCTTAAAATATGAACCTCGAGTGCAGCGACGTATTTCCAACTTTGATGAACCTTTTTAAGGTAATATTAGAAGCAAAATTCAATAGATACGTTGAACAATTGCAAAGAATGAAACAAAAAAAAAAACTCCATGAAAGGTGTCTTGCACTTATCATTCGTACTTTTGTCTCATAAAAAAACCGAAGTTATTTATGACTCGACCTAATATAAACAACGTGAGTACAAAGAAATATCATAAAATTGAAAGATTATAGTTCGAAAATGAAAAAAAATGTTTAACCATAAGTTAATCATGAAATATTTCATTTGTATTCACCCTGTAGATTGTATAGGAGTATATTTATATACCTCAGAAGAACTTATGATAATGTTTAAACCTTCATTCCGACATAAATTCAAAATATGATGATGAGAAGATGCATTACTATTTGGACTACCATATAAATGAACACCAACTATTATATCATTATATATTCTGAAATATTTAAATATCAACGTGCAAGTATCTATACAATCCTCATAAGTATGTTCTCGATTTATTAAACATATTATTTTAACGATAATTCCTGGTAATGTAATTTTAGCTAAACTAAAATAAAATTAAAAAAAAAATAATAAAAAATAACAAAATAAAATGACATTTATATTACATTTTGTCTTAATAAATTATTGATTAATTAATTTAATTATTTTTGTCTGTTTGTATGTTTGTTTTATTTACCGAACGGCATAAATCACAGCTACGATATATTGTTCCTTTGTTAACGATTCGTTATAATTATGCGGTGCGACTTTTAATTCTAAATAAAAAGTATTATCATCCAGAAAATCTTTAATTACATCCATAACTGCAGCTGTTAGTGATTCCTGGGTTCCTAATACACAATCATTCATGACGTATAATTTTTTATGTCTGTTTGTGATAAAAATAAATTAAAAAATAAGAAAAAAACAAAAAACAAACAAACACAACAAGAATTATACATGATAAATTATTATTAGATGATTCGGAAATTCGTTTCGTTTTTTGTTGACATAATAAATGACATTAATTGATGTAAATCGACAAATAGTAACACATGAGATCGATGAGAAGTTAAATTTATCTAATTCAACTATTTATGATCACTTGAAAGATTTACGTTTAATCTCGAAGCAAAAATTTATCTTTTCATTTTTACAAAAGAAAAACGAAACAATTTTCCGAATCACCTAATACGAAAATGATAACTTAGCGTTATGTTCACTTTCTTTTGGAATTTTCGAATAGTTGAAAAAAAAAAAAAATAAATCAATGAAAAATTAATGATACACACACACACACACATACCTTTCTAAACTTTTAGGTGAATGAAAATAATCAATATAATAATGAAGACTTTTGTTGGTTACATCTGGATCGTAATATCTAACAACTGTTGATATATTAAGAGAACCAGTTAAATGAGCATTTAATTCCTAAGAAGAAATAAGAAAATTAAATTAAAATAAATATAAGAAAGTAAAAAAAAAAAAAAAACAATAATACAAATACAAATAATAAAAATACAAACATTTGAAATGTTCGATATAATAACACTTACTATTTTTGGTAATCTTTTACAAAATGCTATTCTATCGGCATTTTCCTCTCTATCCTATAAAATAATTATTTCTAATAATCATATCTATAAATATAAATACCAACAAACAAACAAAAAAAAAAAGAAAAAGAAATCAAATCATATAAGTATACAACAGAAAAACAATAAATCTCTAACGTATAATTTGAAATATTCAATAATATATTTACCCTTTTATGAATTCTTTGACATTCTGTTAGGCTTACAGTTCTCATTTCTCTTCTGTAATTTTAATTGAATAAACAATAAATGTAAATTCATTAAATTTATTTAATTTACATGTTGAAATTCATTAAATCATTTCTGTAAATTTAATTGAATAACTGAATGAACAATGTTACTTATTCATTTAAATATATAGGAAATATATATATAGACATAATTTTATACAGTGACGATTAAAATTTATCATTTACATAATTTTCTCATTTTTTTTTTGGCTGACGCAAAATTCTAAAACTGTGTTCAAACGTTTGAACAAATTATTTCATGTAATTTTTCAAATAAATGTCTTTATATACAGTATTTGGTATTATCATTGAATAATTGATACAACATGAAAAATTAATCAGATTAGAAATTTGTACACGTCACTGTATATATTAATTATTAATTAAAAATAATTGAACAATATTAAATAATCAATCAATTACCTTATAAATTGTCCAGTAAGATCATTAAAAATTTGTTACACGATTACACATTGCACATTACGTAGTCTCCAAAAATCTGATTAGAATCCTGTTTGCTCGCAGATGTATATATAGTCTCTTCTAACACACCTAGTGACGTAATTATGAAACTATTAACGATTTGAAATATTAATTAAACGTTGACATTTCGAATAAATTTTACTTGACTGTTATTATTTACATTACTTAGGTTATTGAAGAAACTTTCATTTATGAGATTAAGAAAGGTTAATTTAAGTTTACATAAACAAAACAGAAATAGAAACATAGTTCTATGAGAATTTATTCTAAATGTATTTAATATTATTTATTCTAAAAGCAAGAACGAAGCATGAAGAAGAAGACATTTTGATAATTTATTTTATAATATTTAATTTATTATTTATTATTTTAGATTATAATTATATTATATTAATATATATTAATATTATAATATATATAATAATAATTAATTATATATTAATATAAATTAATAATAATAATAATAATTTTAATTTATATACATAATTAATATACATAATTAATAATAATATTAATTTATGTATATAATTTATTATGTATAATATATTAATTTATATAGATATTATTTATGTATTAAAATATTTGTTTTTTAGTATCTAATAGAATACATTGATAAATTATTATAATAAAAATGACGACACCCTTGTATATAAATATTGGAAATATTATTAATGAAATATTAACTAATAATGAATAAAATTATGCATATGAAAGAAATGTTAAAGAACTGACATAATCCATACAATCAACTCAGCAACAGTTTCAAATAACACTTTTAACTTGGGTGTCTGTTATCTGAAACTATCAACCAATACGATCATTTATTCATCGACCATACTCAACGATTATGATCAGGTGTACATCGCAACAAGGACTAAAACTATTTATATCTCGTGATAAAAAATTAATTTAAATTTTAAATATCAATTGAAATGAAAAAGCATTTGAAAATGTTTGCTTTACAACATTTCCAATGGATTTTCAATTTGATTGATCCAATCATTGAGAAAATCAATGAAATGATAGAAAAAAATGCACTAAATCAGCAGCAGATTGTAAAATTGTTTAAAAACTAAATCAGTGATTAGAAAATCATTTTAAATCGTTTGTAAAATAATAAAAAGAACAATTGAATTGACTGTTTCATTAAAATACGAAAATAAAAAGAAGAAATGTGTTCATTTAACCAATACAAACGTTGAATACATTGAATTGATTTCGATGGTGTTAGAATATTGATTATGGTATCGATAGAGGTTTTTTTTAATAGGTGTGTGAGTTGATCGTCGATTGGTAGGGGGACTACTTAAAGATACCCAGAATCGTATCCGAGCATATTCGTTAAAGTTATTTTGTCTTGTAAACGTATTAATTCATTTGATAAATATACGACCATATTTCCTTTTTTTTTTTTTCATTTTGTGTCAACCTTATTAATTAATTTCTTTTCTTAAATATAATATTATGGATAGTCATCGTGGAAAAGAAGACAAACATGGGTTAGTTATCTTATTATTATTATTATTTTATTATTATCTTGCAATTATATTTTTTCAATTTAATTTGCAAAAGTATTCGTAAATTAAAAAAGGTCTCCAATGAGGTCAACGACAGTGACTGGTCAAGATCAATCATTTTCAAATACTATTGAAACTACTACGAGAAAACCATTACAAGAACATGGTACAATTATTTATTTAAATTTATAATTATATTAAATAATTCATTCATTTATTATATTAATTGTAGATCTGACAAATTTTTTCTTTTTATTTTTAAAGATGCCAGCAATGTTCTTGTTCTTGGAATGGAAGTAAATGGTGTTAGGTATCAAGGTGTTCTCCTGCCACAAAAAGATTGTAAACGAAAATAATTTAATAACTATCAACTTATTTTTTTTTTTTAAAAAAAGGTGACAATTATTATAATTAATTATTATCTCTTTTTTTCATATTCAAAAAAAGAAAAAAGAGAACAGAAATTTTTTATTTATTAACATTAATTTCTTCATAATAATTTAATTATTTTTGTCTCAATTATATAATCTTCTATTTTTTTTATTTCATTTACCTTGTCATCAAATAATTCCTTAATATATATATATATAAACAAATTAATAACAAATTTTCAGTGATCGATAGATGACAATATTGAATATTTTTCATTAATAAATTCAACAAATGTTTCATTATCATCATATCTTTATATATTCTTAACGAAGTATGAACACACAAACACACACACATTTATAAATATAATACTGTTGCATGCTTGATTCTATCACTTACTACCCTTTATCGCATTTCCGGGCTATATTATGGCTAGTGTGATCATATATATCAGTGGTACTCAACCTTTTCTTTTGATAAATAAATCATATAAGTTCCTTTCGTTTATATTTTAAAAGGATACCATCACACGTTGATAACATTTGAAAACTGATGACTAAAAAAAAAAAAAAAATAAAACAATACATAAGTTCATCATCGTTTTGAAAAATCATACGAGTGTAATAAAAAAAAAAAGAAAAAAAACATTGATAAGAAAACCTTTGTTTATAAGGGCGAGTAGATTGGTTGAGAAGGCTCGAATAACGTGTAAACAAATATTTTATATCTACAAAAAAAAGTCTCTTAGCAATCTTTGTCGACTTTCATGACAACCCATCTTCGTTGGTTCAGTTTAACATCAGACACGATCGAAAACCCAGTGAATTTTCATTTTTCTATTTTATTAATATAATATATTCAAATTGAAAAGCTTTATTATTGTTATTACAAAAATTATTATAAGTAAGTCTTATGATTATTACGTGAACGAATTAATTTCAAGTGAACAATTTGTGATAAAAATCAAAGGTAAGAGAAAAAGAAAGTTTGTTTTTTTTTTTTTTTTATTTATTTGAATATAACAATTTGTTTGTTTTTTTCGTATCGCGTTATCAATAAAAAGAGTATAAATTCTTTGTTAAATTATTAAGAATTATGCTTTTTTTGTTGAATACGAGATTACGAGAAAATCATCAAAAACATTGTTAATGATCGATACGATTAAATGAATATCATTTTGAATGTCGCCTTGACGATTCCCATATTCTTAGCATAATCCAGCCGTAATTAAAGAAGGCATTATGCTTAGTATATGGAAAGTCGTAAATGTGCTACAATCATCATCGTTAAAATTCGTTATATAAATCTTGTATTGAATAAATCTTGAATTGAAGTCACACACAATAATTTGATTATTTCAATTAATCTTAATATATATAAATTATGTGTCACGTTGTTTGTCTGCAATGAATTCCTAAATTACTGAACTGATTTTAATCAAATTGTCCACACTGTATGCAGTTTCATTCAACTTGAATGATAGGATAGTTTATAATCTCAATTTATAATCGCAATTATTTGTTTATTAATAAAGAATCATAATTATCTCTGTTAGTTTGATAAAATTCTAACAGATAGTGGTATAAGGTAATTCGTTGACTTAAAGACGTCGTGTATCGGACTGATTGTGAGCCTCCTAGTTTAATTATAATATGTTTCATTATTTTTCTAAAATAATGTCATGTAAGAGTCAAGGTCAAAGTAAATGTATAACGAGTGAAAGATAATTACTGATAAGACCATTTTTGCATCCAACTTATACTTATCAAAGTGACATTTAATGTCAGTTATAATTTGAACCTCAACTCGTGAACAATTTATACATTTTATTGTCTCGCCAAATTATTTATATTAATTATACAGTTTTTATAATACTTGTTTTATTTTGTAAATTGAGAAAAGGAAAATAAACCAAAAAAAGAAAACATGCGTGTAGCTGTTATCGGTGCAGGTGTTATAGGATTAACGAGTGCATTTGCATTGAAAGAAAATAATCCTGAACTTGAGGTGACCATATTTTCGGATATTTTTACACCAAATACCACAGGTGATGGAAGTGCTGGTCTTTGGGGACCATTTTTACTAAGTGACACTTCGAAAGAAGATATTTTGTAAGTTTCATTTTCGACCAAATTGTATAAATGCAATTGCATTTTCTTATCTTATCTTCTTATCAATATGAAAATAAACGGTTTTTATAAATCGACATTATTGCAAGATTGAATGATGAAAATGAAAATGAATTTTGTATCAGAAAATGGGCAGGAAGGACGCATCGTTTGTTTGAACAATTTTGGAAATGTGGCTTGGCTAAAGAAACTGGACTCTGTCTTTTACCGGTACTACGTGTGACCAGTGAAAAATCTGATGAAATGTCATGGTTAAAATTAGTTTATGGTGTTCATCAATTAACTAAGGATGAATTAAATAAATTGAACAAGGAACATAAAGCCAATTACATGTACGTTTTCATTAATATAAACATTTGACATTGTTTTTAGTATTCTAAAACAGTTAATAACATGAAACACTTTATATATTTGTTAATTAATTTAAATGAAAAATAATACAAAATTAAATTGTAGAAATGGTTGGCATTTCGTGACATATACTTGCGAGCCAACATACTTTTTACCTTGGATAACGACAAAATTTGTCGCATTGGGTGGCGAACTGAAGAGAAGAAAGATTCGTGACTTAGGTGAATTAATTGAGGATGATTATGAAATTGTTATAAATTGCAGTGGTCTTGGTGCACGAGAACTCGTCAATGACGACACTATGACAGCCGTGAGAGGTCAAGTTTCTAGGGTAACTGTATACCTTTTTAGGTTTTATTAGGAATGTATACAGGAATTGTTAGGTCTTATTAATAATCAATTAAAATAGTTATTGTTTGCTGTCTTTCTATTTTATTTTTTATATTTATTTATTTAGGTAAAAGCACCATGGGTGATGCATTGTATTCTGGTGGATGATGAACATTGCAATTATATCATACCAAAGTATTATTTAATGTTTATATTTTGACTACAATTTTATAATTCAACGTTAACATTGAATTTTATAATAATTTTCGTTGATATCAAAAGATTTGTTTGTTTTTAGTATAAACGATATAGTCTTAGGTGGAACTCATCAAAAAAATGATTATGATCTTAACGTACGAGATAAGGATTCTAAATTGATTTACGAAGGATGTCAACGTATGATTCCATCCTTGAAGGTAACCAAAAATAAAATTAATTAATAATGTTTAAAATCATCTAATAATTTTAATAAATTGTATAAAAAATGATTTGTGTTCGTACAGAAAGCTGAGACTATAAAATCGTGGGTTGGTTTAAGACCAGGAAGACCAAAAGTTCGTTTAGAATGTGAAACATTTGTACGAAAAAATGGTAAAAAGTGTCACGTAAGTTAATCGATATTTTCTTGACATTTTTCTTTTTTTTTTTATATTTTTGTTACATGTATTAACTCAACGAGATGTTTGTTAAATTAGGTGATTCATAATTATGGTCATGGTGGTGCTGGTATAACATTGAGCTGGGGATGTGCACTTGACGTAGTTGAAATTGTTAAAAATCTCAATCGACATGAATATCAAATTTCAAAATTGTAAATTATATTTGAAAAGTGTACGAATAAATTGATCTAATAATAAACATGAAAGAAACATAAACATGAAAGAAAAGAAAAAGTAATTAAAAAAGAAAGTATAATTAGAGATACACATATATGTATAAATACAAAAGTGATAGTTCAAAGAAAGGTAATTACTGTAAGTTCAAAGGTACATTGACCTATTTATATGATTTCGTGCACGTGATAGTAGACTGCAGAAATTCTAAATACGTCCGCAACAATCTAATTGAAGCAAACAAACTATGGAAATAGCTCTCGCACACACAATACCGCAGTGCACGGTAATATCTCGAAATGATCGGACACGATTCAAGTATTTTCCACTAAGGAGTATCGTTTATATGTGTATCAATAATTATTCAAGTGTTCTAATTTAAAAATTCATTCAAATATACAATAATAATATACTTTTGATTATTTTTATAATAAAACTTAATTAATTGGATTTATTTTTTTGTAAATAAAATTGAGTTACTTTGACATTGAATTAAAATTATTCGAGTGTTCCATTTTAAAAATTAGTTCAAATATATAATAATATTTTTATTATTATTTTTATAATAAAATTTAATTAATTGGATTTATTTTTCTTAAATAAAATCGAGTTAATTTGACATTGAATTAAAATATCGATAATGACAAATGAATGAATAATCGATTAACATGATACTTCATAAAATTCCTAAACTTATCTCGTGACAGAATAAAAAATAAAACTTTGATATATCCTTATTTATCGTCCTGATATTATTAATTCGCGTTAATTTCTTTTTCTTTTCTTTTCTTTTTTTTTTTTTTTTAGATACAAGTCGTGATCGTTCATTAAATTTCGTATCGAATAAGATAAAGTAAACGAAAAAAAAAAAAAAAACACAAAAACTATACATACTTTTAAAGTAAATAATTCAAGAACAGGTATGATGATGCATTGAAAAAATTTGACGACATCTCGTGAATAAAAAAATATAAAATAGAATAATATCAAAGAGTGATGTATGTGACAAGAACAACAAGGACTCGATACAGAAAAGAAATGATAAGTTTTTGTCATGAACAACATCTTTGAAAGTATTAACAAACATAATCAAACGGTATTGAACGAGACTAAAATTCGTGCTAAATCTGTACCAAGAAATTTACGTGAAAATCGTTACGAAGAATTTGGTGAATCTATTTATAATAATTATAATAATAATAATAATAATAATTATTCTAAAACACTCACTCGAAATGATTTCAAACATTTTATCAAAAATACTGAAAGAGGTATATAAACACATCAAATAATTATTATTATTATTTATTAGGTGTTATATTTTAATTTCTTGACAGATATCTTATGTGCAGAGAGTGATAATGAATCAAGAAAAATTAATGTTGAAAGTTCAAAAACGAAGAAGAAAAAGAAACGAAGGTAAATACGAAACCTTATTTTAATATAAATTGTAGAAATGTTATCATTGATCAAATTATTAACTAATGTTTCGTTTGATTAGATACTTAACAATTTGTACAAATAATTGCAAATACGAAGTAGTAAGACGCGTAGCAACACGATTTGGTATGAAAGAAGTTACCGAAGACAGTAGTTGGAATTTATATTGGACAGATTTAAGTGTCAGTATAGAACGTGCCAAGGATATGAAAAGATATCAAAAGATCAATCATTTTCCTGGAATGACAGAAATCTGTAGAAAAGATTTATTAGCTAGAAATCTTAATCGTATGTTCAAATTATTTCCAAAGGATTATAATTTTTTTCCTAAAACTTGGTGTTTTCCTGCCGAGTAAGTTATTAAATAGAATATTTTTTTCATGAAAAATACATTTAACAATGTATCTACTTGTCCCTAGTATATTATTTATTTATTTATTTATTTATAAAATATAAAATTATTGAAATTAATTTAGTCATGGTGAAGCTATTGCTTATTCAAAGTTACATCGATCGAAAACATTTATAATCAAACCGGACACTGGTTGTCAAGGACGTGGAATTTATTTGACAAGAAGTTTGAAGGATGTTAAACCTAATGAACGTTTGATCTGTCAAGTTTATGTTTCTAGGGTAATTTAATGAATATAAATAAATGATAGTGTTTAATGAAATAAAATATGATTGATTATTATATTTACAGCCATATTTGATAGACGGATACAAATTTGATCTTCGTATTTACACATTGATAACATCGTGCGATCCTCTACGAATTTACGTTTACAATGATGGCCTAGCAAGGTAAATAAAATCATTCGAATAAAATTAATCATTCGATGATCCGAAGATTTTCCTCGTTAGATTTGCTACGAGTAGATACAAGGAACCATCTTGTCATAACACATCCAATGTTTTTATGCATTTAACTAATTACGCTGTTAACAAACACAGTCGTATGTACATTGTCGATGAAGAAATTGGTAGCAAAAAGGTTAGTAGGAATTATTTTTATTGTACATAAAATCAAATGATTATCTATAATAAATGAAATTGAATTTATTTAGAAAAATTTCCACATTATTGAAATGGTTAAAAATGAAAAATATCGACGTTGATGATTTATGGAATAAAATAGATGAGATTATTATCAAAACTATACTTGCTGCACATCCAATACTTAAACACAGTTATCGTACATGTTTTCCAACTCATGACAAAACTTATGCATGTTTTGAACTTTTAGGATTTGATATTTTACTCGATTGGAAACTAAGACCATATCTGTTAGAAGTTAGTATAATTAACGATGATTAGAACAATTATATTATTTGAATAAATATTTTTTTTTTTTTTAAACAGGTCAATCATTCACCAAGTTTTCATACAGATGCACAAATTGATAAAGATATTAAAGAAGCTTTGTTGATTGATACTTTTGAAATGTTGAATCTACAACAGTGTGATAAGAAAAAAATTATTGAAGAAGATAGAAAACGTGTACGAGATCGATTACTTCAGGGTGTTATATTGAAAGATTTGAAGTATGACAATGAAAATTGATTTTATTTGAATGTTGTATTAATTGATAGTTTAAAAAATTGAATGAATTATTGTTATTTTTAGTTCAAATCATGATAATACAATGATGAATGTATTAAAATTGGAAAAAACTGATCGAGATTATATCGAAAGACAATTTAAATGGGAGGACGATCATATTGGTAATTTTCGTCGAGTATATCCTTGCAAGGATGATAATAAATATCAACAATTTTTCAAACAAAGTGGTACTACAGTTTTTCAAGAAACTGTAGCTTCACGTGCACGAGAGGAAGCTTCTAAAGTTCAAAGAGAAGAAAAGGAAGTTAGTCTACTAAAAAAACAAAATAAAACTATGCACATTTTTATAAATCTATGAAATGAAACTTGTATTTTTATGACGAAGAACAAGAACCTACTTTTTTGGGGGGGGGGATTATTGATCATTGCAATATTTAATTAATATTACTTTTTACAATGTTTTTAGATCAGATTGAGAGAACAAGAGAGTAAAAGGATCAATGGTAGATGGTGTGATCAAAAAATAATTCCTGAAAGTCCAAATGTTCAACAAAAAAATATTCCTAAACGATTGGAACAGAAATCTTTTACTTATTTCAAAAAAATGATACCAGTAAGATTTGAAACGAATTTTGTCTTTTTATTTGATTAAATTGTTTTTGTTTAATAAATTCTATGTAAGTTATATAATATTAAATTATAATTTGTTCAATCTAATAGCAAAAAGCAGCACCAAACTTAACAAAAAATTCGAACAAAGTTCTGTCATCGTTTGAACCTGAAATAATATCAGAATCTGAAGAAAGAGAAAGAATAACTGCATTAGTTCAACGTGATTTTCTTTTAAGAAGTTATGGTATACTTGAACAAATTTACATGGCTATGAAACAGAATGGTACACTTAGGGACAAGGATGTAAAAAAATATGGGCTTTATGGAAAACTTGCATTGAATAATGATCAAAATTTATTGTCACAAACATTTCATCATTCAGCTTGTCAAGAAAGAACATTGAATATTTGTAATCATCATCATAATGATCATTCTAATCATCGATTGAATCATTGTAAGTAACATCTAATTTATTTTCAATGAATTTGTTTCTATGAAAATAACATTTACTGAATGATACGTATTTTCAGATTGAACATTTAAGAAATAACAAATAATTGACACAAAAATCAAATTGAAAGACAAAAGATTAACTTTTAAATGATTGTCTTCATAGATCAATCTTAACATTGTTATGCTTTATTACTCCAATTAGGCCAAGTTTGAATTAAATTGTACAAAGAATTTCCAGGACAATTAGTTTGAGTAGTTTGACGATGACCAAAAAGTTTGTAATTGGATTTAATTTTATTATTAGCTACACCATAAGATATCAAATTTTGTGTTGCCCTAATGCTCGCTTGATTTGGTAAAGTATCTACAAACAAATATACAAAAATTAATGATAAAATAATAATGAAATATTAAAATAAGAAAATAAATAAGTGTATGTTTAACTTACTAGTAAAATTACCAATCACACAAATACCAATGCTTTTAGAATTGTAGGGAGGAGAATGAGCACCATGTTTACCCCAACCACGACCTTCATAAACATTACCATCTTCACCAACTAAAAAATTGTATCCAATGTCCTTCCACTTTTTCGTATCCATGTGATAACTCTACAAATTACTTTTGTATGAAATAATTGGAATCATTGAATTAAATCATTTTACATTTTCTTGATGACAAATATTATCACTTAATATACTAAACATTTTAATTAACGAGAAAAAATATTTATACAATTGTATTACCTGAAAAGTTCTCACTCTAGCTTGACAGATTGCTTGTGTGGTACAACCAATTGTATCCGAATGATGAATAACTACATTGGAAGGTGGATTTTCTCGAAGTGCAGGTAGCGGACTAGCCGGTTCTCTTGCTCCCCATTCTCGTCTTGAAATGATATTTGGTATATCTGAAATTTGTTGACATAGAAACTGAGCACAGTTGAATATTGATCAACAAACATTGAATTTTATTATATCAACGTTGACATTACGATATTATTTTTACCAATTCAATATTTTCACATGAGTTTTTGTGAATTTTTTATCGCGAACGTTGACAACCTGATGACACTGATTATCCCATAATTTGTATGCGTGTCACATGTATATCATTGAAACAAGATATGAGTCACGTAATAAAATTAACCGAGATTCAAAATGATTGACGAAATTATACGAGAAGAAGACAAGAAATGAGAATATCACGAAAAAAAAAAAATGTTTACCTGTATTAGCAGAAAATCCAATTTCAGTAGCAAAACAAGGGATTGCTTTGTACGCAGTTAAAAGCAGAAGAAGAAGTAGACTCGTAACTCCTGCCATTCTCGTAACTTGTTAAGAACTCTAATACTTCATGGTCATTTAATTTATACTAATCGACTGCTGCTGTATAAATGTATACGTCAAACTATGACCTTTGAACGCAGATACGATCAGACTGATCTTATAATAGAAACCCGTTTATGTAGATTCATGTTTCACATACAATTTTATCAAGTATGCGTATATATACTGTATATGTAAAAGAGATGAATGTGGTATGTATATATAATTATTATTTCCTATACGGGATTCCCAATTGATATTAAGTTGTTTTTCTTTATCGAACGTTTTTTATATTTATTTAATTCTTTTTTTTCTTTCGTTACAAATGGTGTCTTCTATTTAACACACTTCCTTATAATAATAATAATAATAATAATAAAAATTTGAACACTTGACAGCACGATTATATTACGCATAGTGATAATATTTGTTCAACGTTGATCAAACATTTGAAGGAACTTTCTTTTTATTTTTATCTCGTAATTTTATTCATAAGAATATAATTCATGTTGTTATATTAAAGTTAATCGATGATACATTAATGGTTTATTTCTAAATTACATGGTAATCAGAAAGATATTATTATTTTTAAGTACCCTGTTTTAATTCAATAAAGAACACAAAATAATATGTATAAAAATTACTAGAGGTAGCAATACGGTTGTACAATGGATAATTCAAAAGATTCGTATTGATTTATGAATTAGTATTGCATATAAAAATTAATACGAATATTTTGTACTAAAATGATATTCTATTATTATTTAGCAAATAATTAATAATAAATTATTTCAAAGAAATATAATAATATTATATTTCATAGTCTTACAGTTCTATTAGTGTTATAATCATCAAGATTATTTCCTTCAGGTACCTTAAGTAGTGTAGCATTAGTAGTGGTAATTCGAGTTTTGTCAGGTGTTGGATGTGATGTCCAATGTGGAAGTGCCATAACGTATTTGTAAAATGTATCACCTGGACACAATGTATCACGTGCTTGACGATGACCAATTACGTTGTAATCTAATTTTATTTTTCCTAATTTGACACCACACGAGATGAGAGAATTTAATGCACTGAGGGCTGCTGCATTTGGAAGGAAATCTAGAAAATTGAATAGTTTTTTGTGTAGTAGTAGTAGTAGTTTAGTGTCATTTGTAAATGTATGAGGAAATAACTTGAAGGGGATTTACCTGGAAAGTAGTTCATGTATATATGTATTTATTTATTTACATTATGCACTTGTAGAAAAAGTATTTATCTATACTTGGAATGAAAGAGGAAAGTTCGTGTTTTTTTTTTTTTTTTTTTAATTAATGAGTTGATGCAATATTAATTGTTATTTCAATTTCATTTAATTATCGTAGTTGTCTATTTTTTTTTTTTAATTTTTTTAATAATTGTGTAGAATTTAATTAAAAGTAGAAAAAACAAATTGAAGATTACACATTGAAGTTTTGTAGTAAAATATTGAATTGCATTATAACGATGAATATTTTGTGATATAATTTCATTTATGTTAAATAAAGAAATTGAAGTAATAAATAATAGTAAATGTATAAAAATGAAATGAATGACAAATATATTGAAATGAAGAAAATATTTACCAGAAAAATCTCCAATAATACAAATGCCAATACTTTGAAAATTGTATCCAGGTGCATGAGCTCCAACTTTGTTCCATCCACGACCCTCATAAATATTTCCATCTTCACCTATGACGAAACTATAACCAATGTCGAACCATTTTCTAACGTCGATATGGAAATCTTGATAAGATTTAACTATTTTACTACAATTTTCTTGATCGTGACAATAATGACGAATTCCACCATGATGAATGACAACGTATGGTGTTGGTGTACGTTCGAGTTGTTCTTCATTCAATGGTTTACGAGCTTTCCATTCATCTCTTGTAATAATCCTTGGACAATCTGTCGATTAACATAAATTTGATACTTTCTTAAAAAACAATTTGTTATAGTCAATTAATTAAATATGCAACATTCTTGTATGATCATCCAAGTATTACTGTGTAGTAACTTTGATTAAAACAGGTTGGATAAGAAAAAGAAAAAGAAAAATAACGTAGAATTACTACGAGAGTGATTCACCTAACGAGAAATTATACACGTTGATTGATATCATTCATTACGTAACGGTGTTTTACCATTACACTAACACGAGTTAAATAAAATCGAGTTTTATATGTTTGTTTTTTGTTTATATAAAATTTAATTGAATCTAATTTGAATTATTTTCTTGTCTTTTGTATTTTCTTTCTTTTTTTCTTCATCACGTTTTCTGATATAAACGAAAAGGTTTTCATTAGTTGAAAGAAACAATTATTTTATATAATTGTATAATACAAAAAAAAACACAATTCTAATAAATTAACATAAGTTTACATGTGTTATACGCGTTAGGACTTTGTTACTTTTATGTTTTTTTTTTTTATAATTATTGTTTAGTTGGATAATAATTCATGTTGGAATATATTTTTATTTGAATTGAAACTATTCAAATGTGTTTTGCAATAAAAATAAAATATTCAATGTTCAATGTTATTATTATAATTATTCATTATAAAAATATATTTGTCAAAAAATTTCCAGAGCATATTAATAATTAATTAACACAATAAACTTTCTAATAAAAAATAAAAATAAAAAAAAAATAAAAAGAATAGAATCATGATGAGTATACTCAATAGAATGATCAGTCAAAAATTTTCCTAACCGATAACAAAACAGTTTGATTGATTTCGTTCGATAAGCTAAAAGAAGACAACACAAATTGATCTAATCTGTCAAAGATATCAATGATAATGATGATGATGATGAGATTAATCAAATAATAAAATGTTTATGACATGAAGAGAAAAAAAAAGAAAAGAAACAACAATAATCTCACCAGTAATATTGAAACGATAAGTTTCATCGATTGGTGCACCAATAACTAATTGTTCTAATGCAACAAGGCTAATGATAAAAATAATATTATAAATATTAAATATAATTGTTATTGATTTCATGGCGTTAATCTATAGTAATAATAACACGCGATCAATGTAGTTGTCGTTGTCGTTGATCAAATGTGAAACTGAATGTGGACATAGTGAAACCGCGTCCCCTTTTAAACGAAAAATCCAACGAGAGCTGGGAAGTCCCTCCGAATGAGAAACACCTAATAGTAGTAGGTCCTTTAACCCTGTCCTCTCTCTCTCTCTTACGTTCACTGATCTTTGTAGCACATACATAATCAAAATAACACACACACACATTCGTGAAATTATAAAATGAGCAGGAATTATAATAATGAACTATATTTGAAACACTTAATATTGATGATACTAATATTTGATTTTAAATATGAAAATAAAAAGAATTATATATATTTTAAGGATAATTATAGAGTATCTTTAATATTTTATATTTTTATAATAAATAATTTTAATTATTTTTATTTTTTTATTTTTTTTATTTGGAAATGTTTGATATTTTAAATATTTTACTAATACTTGGACTAATATTTATCTTAAATAAAGGTATTTTATTTTTTTATTTATTTGTTTCAGATAATTTATAAATCCTTTTACAAATATATATATTCTATATTAATTAATTACAAATATAAATTACCAAGTATTTATATTTAATTATATTATATAATTTATATTTTAATTATATATATTTGTACTTATATTGAAATATAAAAAATGAGATCACTTTTTTTTTTTTTTTGATTAAAAATATACATCAATTTGATAAAAATAACAAGTCATTTGTAATAGTTTAACATAAAAAAAAGATTTCACATTAGCAAAAAATATTCCACAGAGAGGAAAAATAAATACAAACCAATTATGTTACCTTCAATTATTGTAAAAGTATGTACACCTATTATACAAATATGTGTATAAAAAAAAAAGAAAAAAAAAATCAATCAACTTTAATAATGTAATCTCGATAAAAAAAAAAAAAAAAAAAACGATTACCGGGACTTTTGAATTTTTATTTTGTCTCCACACATACCTTTTTCTTTTTTTTTTTTTTTTAAATAAAATATACATGAAAATATAATTTATTTTTAAATGATGTACACTTGCATTGATGATAGTTTTTTTTTTTTTGTTATTATCGTGATAATGTAAATATAATTCACGTGAATTTTTTGTTGTTCTTTTTGTTGTTGTCCATTTCTTTGTTCATTTTACTTACAGTTAAGCGTATCTTTTAACGTAGATTAGATTATTATGAAAAAGAAATTAATCATTATTAATGGAACAAACAATTGTATGTCAAGATAGCTTACTTAAAAAAAAAGAAATATTTAAAAAAAAATACTACGAAAATTGCAATTGCAATTGCAATGAATAATCATTTTTACTATTTACAGTTATACACACACACACACACACACACACACAAAGTAGAACGTTCACGCGATTAGTCATAACGTTTATTTGATTTGTTTACACACTTGTTTGTTAATCCCCTTGTAAAAAACTGAATTTTTTTTTTTAGTTTTGTATCGATAATAGTTCGAAATACTATATATATATATATGAATATTTTCTTTTTCCTTTTTCTGTTTCTTTATTTATTTATAAATGGAGAAATGATTGGAGGAGGAATTTAACGACGCAATAATTTTCATTCTATGATATAACATTGTATCATTTGTTGGTGAACATACACATAACAATAATTGTACTTAGAAGTGTTGTGTTATAACTTTCTTAAGTGTTTTCTTAGAATTCGAATGATTATTGAAGAAAACAATTAAACAAAATATTGATTTTCTTATTTATTAAGAACTATAATTGCGATTTAACATTTAATAACAATTGTAAGTTAATTTGTATTTCTTTTTAAATTCGTACATCGATAAAATATATTAAAATTAATTTTAATTGAATTTAAAAAAATGTAATCTTTATAATCAGATAGTTTAATTATTAGATATAATAATTTTGTAATGATAATTTTATTGAAAATTACAAAAAAAAAATAATAATAAATATATTATCTTAAGAATGCTGAATTTCATTCTAAACACCAGCAGGCATTTTCAATTAACTTAAAACCAAATGATATCGATCCAGATATTTTTATATATATATATATATATATATATATATATATATATATATATATATATATATATTTTATGTAATATTATTTTTAGCGATAACAAATAATTATTATTTTATTGTAAATTTAATGATAAGAGAATAATCGATAGATGATAATCAAACTTTTCGAAACTTATCTTACGGATAAAACATTCTCGTCAATGTTAAATTATATCAACTATATTGCACTTTGATTATGTTGTTTTTTTTTATATTTTTGTTAGCATATACTTTTCCCTATAATTTTATAATAATGCACTAATTAAACAAGTAAACTTGAGGTAATTAGTATTACTAATATTTTTACTGATATGAGTATGATGCAAACGTATTCAAGTATCACGATAAACTAACTAATTATTCTCTCCTTCCTTCTCTCTCTTTCATTTCTAAATATTATTATAATAATATTCCACGAATTGTAAAATACAATTTTTATTTTATTTAAACGAGTATTAAATACGTACGATAAAATTTAAATATCATTACACAAAATTAAACTTTTGACTATTATAATAGTAAGTAAAATAAAATATTCATTTAGGAATGTTTTTTTTTAATATAATTTTTATTAATTTTGTGATTTAATAATAGAGTTTTTATTAGAATTAAAAGATTATCATTTATGATATTTAAATACTGTATAAATTATAAGATTTTCTTTATCTATCTTGAACTATAGATAGAACTTTGTTCGTAACAACTTTATAAATAAGATAATACATTATATATATATATATAATGTAATATATACATATATAATGAAATATTAATTAATTAAATATATTCTTAACAATAAAAGATATTATTTCTATTCTATTATGAAAATATAATATAATTTTATTTATTATCTTATTTATATGTGTACAATACTGTTTAGTATTTTACCGCCTGCGCAGAACACGTTGCGCAATGTATGCGCGTGTTAAGAACTATGTAAGAACGAGTTGACGTACAAAGACAATTTATTTATTATCTTATTTATATGTGTACAATACTGTTTCGTATTTTACCGCTTGCGCAGAACACGTTGCGCAATGTATGCGCGTGTGTAAGAACGAGTTGACGTACAAAGACAACTGTGCTGTCATCTAGGATGTTTTTAATAATACTAGTAATATTATTTATCGATAAGGTTATGCCATAGTATCATTTTTATAATTATCAAAAGTATTACTTGGACGTTACAGTACTTATTTAATTTTACAATTAAATTCATTGAAAATAAAACAAGTTGAAATAAAATTGTTAATATTAAAAAAAATAAAATAAAATAAAAGTATGAGTGTGGATGATAGTTTGATAGATATCGAGAAGATTATGAAAACTGAAGATGAAGAATTTACACCTGGAGGCGGGTAAATA
Organism: Polistes dominula; assembly: GCF_049000335.1. Taxonomy (NCBI): domain Eukaryota; kingdom Metazoa; phylum Arthropoda; class Insecta; order Hymenoptera; family Vespidae; genus Polistes; species Polistes dominula. Next base: position 791,625 of record NW_028301042.1, read on the forward strand.
ATTTGATTTTTATTTGAAACCTAACCTATACTAAATATATATGTATATAATTTGACAATGATGTCAAATGATGTCAAATATTTATCCCCACTCTTTCTTTTTTTTTTTTAGATCTAATTTAGCTGCTATTTTTGGAAATTTTCATGCGGAAGATCAAGACAAACCTTGTGTAACAAAACAAACAACTCAGAAAAAGTCTAACAGTAAACGTAATAAAAATTTAACACCATTATCCACTAAAACAGAAGTAATAATAGCTAAAGCAATTCACGCATACAAATTGTAAGTATAAATGTAATCATCTATTTGAATTTTATTTTAATGCGATGTTTATTATATATTTGTTATGATTAATTAATTAATTAATTAATTAATTAATTATTTATTTATTTATTTTCTATAGACAAAATGGACAATATATTTCTGCTGGTACACTTGGAATAGCATTAACAGGAAACATTTCTACAAGGACATATCAAATAATTCTATATAAAACTAAATACGAATATGTTTCTGTAGTTAATGTGAAAAGTGACTTTACATATACCGTACAAGCAAATAATTATTCTACGTATTACGATGACAATAATGAAAATTGGTCGATATTATTTGATAAAGAAGAAGCTTCGATAAAATTTGCTAGAGAATTAGCCATTGCTAAATATTTTTCAAAAGAGGATAAAATAGAGAACGTAATTTATCAAAATTTAACACCAGTTAATAAAGACGAAGTTATAACTAAGGAAGGATCCAGAGTAACACTGAAGTATTTTATTACTACAGATATTGTACACTTGTTTGATGTGAATTATGAATTGTTTCAAACAATGACGGTTAATATATCAATGGATGATAGTTGGGAACGATCTCTACTAGGAATCAGTAAAGAATTAAAAAGGATTTTATTTATACCTTCTAGTAAACAGGTATTTTATAAACTGATCAATGAAAACAAAAAAAAAATCAATCTAATATTTCAAGAGCTTGTAGTATTCACCAAGATGAGTTTACAACATTAATAATTTAATATAAATTCATTTTTATGAATTTATCAGCATATTTGATAATTAATCTTTTAATCTTTCTTAATATTAATCATAGTTTCTGTTTATCTTCATAGTAAACTTATCTTAACAACCTTGAATATATTTCTAAATAAATTCTTTTGTATACACATACGATATTTTAATTTTAAATAATGAACGTTAATTTATAATCAAAGGATTCATTTTATGATAGAAATTTTAGATTTGTATCGGTGAATACAATGAGTTCTTAAAATATCAGATGTTTTATTAAAACTTAAAGCACAATAATAATTAGTTTTATCTGTAGATTAGCTTAGGTCCAGGTTTTCCAAAAGATAAAGATGTATTGATGGAAATAGAGGTAACAGATATACAAGAATTAGAAGAACAATTTTCTTTAACTAAACCTATAGTTTCTGGTAAGGCCTTGTTATTGTCAAGAATGGCTAAAATGGGTCAATCAATTCTTCCAAAAATGCAAACATCAACAACTACAGATTCTGAGGATACTGAGGTACTTACTAGTAATAGATTTGATATATTTTACAATTGGTTTAATTAAAAATGAAAACATATATATATATGAATATATTTATAGGATGATTTTCCACCAAAAAAACCATGTCATAAAAAGGTATCGAAGTCATATGACAAATAAGATTAATATTGTACGAAGTACTTGTCAGATGATCGAAGCTGAAGAGAAAATGTTCATTTTCAGATAGAATCATTAGAAGTACAAAAAAAGCATACGGTGAAAGAAATACCACCTGTTACACATGAAGTGGCTAAATCGAAACATAATGTGCCTTCTGCGAATCCCATTGTACCTAAACCATTAATTCCTGCTACTACATTCACATCTTCGTGGTCTAATCCACAATTACAAGTAAATTTCATTTTTAATGATATATATCCTTCTTTTTTTCTTGATAATTATTGTTATCTGACATTTGTAATATTTTAGTCAAATTATTTAACAACGAATGGTCAAATGTATGCCTTGCAACCACAAGCACTAACACAAGCAGTACCTACTGTTATTGATCCAAATTTGAATATGCTTTTGTCAGAAACTAGAATAGCAAATGCTGAACTCAGAATGGGAATGTCTAAAGTAGCTGATAATGTACAAAAAGTACTCGATAAGGTTATTATAAAATATTATTATCTTGATAGTATAATTATAGTTATACAAATGTTATTAAATTATATATCTTTTAGTTTCACAATTTAGAATTGCAAAATGCATCTTCAACGAAAGATACGAAGATGGAAGATACTTTGAAATTATTATTAACTATGAATCCATTGCAAAGCAATGAATTACTAAAAACAACAGATGTTCAAAAAGATGATTGTTATAAAAGTGAACAATTATCTGAGTTATCGAAATTAAAGAAAGAATTGTTTGAAGTAGAAAATGAAGTAAGAAATTTAAAAGGTAATTATTATTTATTTGATGATTTTTATTGCTATTTATTTATTTATTTATTTATTTATTTATTTATTTATTACAAAATAAAAATAAACTTAAAAAATTGTTTTTACAGAATCGTTAACAAAAAGTACAGAATTAGCTAAGATGTTTGAAGAAGAGAAAGTATCTTTGTCTTTCATTAATAAAGAATTAGACAATAAAATTAATACATTAGATGTATTATTGAATAAGAAAAATGATGAATTAAATAGTAAACAAATAGAATTAGAAAAATATAAAGAATCTCAAAAAGAATATGAAAAAGAGAATGCAGAATTAAAAAAGAAAGTTTCAGAGCTTAATGCAAAGTTAGATTCTGCTATGATAGAAACTAATGCGGTATCTTCCAAAAATATTGATGTAAATTTTTGTCAATTTTATTATTATTATTATTATTATTTGATTATAATTTATTTATATTCATAAACAAATAATTCATAATATTGTTTGATTTAAATTTATTCGTAGATAGAAAATAGAAATAAGGAAATAAAATATATTATAAACAAGACGTATCATATTTTGAGGGCAACATTTACAGATGATTCATACAGCACGGAACATATAAGAAAAATTATATTTAATACAATGAAGGTATGGAAATTTTGTGTTCTAATAAAACAAAATTAAGTGTACGATGTTAAAATGTGTTATTAAAAAAATCTAATTCATTTTTTTTTAGAACATTACATTACAAATATTACAAGAAGAAAAGAATTTAGAAACTGAATCTGAATCAGAAAGAGATACAAAAAATACATTGAAAAATAATCAAGATAATAATGAACGATCAAATAAATTTTCAAACAATCCAAATTTAGTAAGAGATTAATTAATTTGACAAATGTATCATCAAAATAAATTTTTTTTTGATTGATTGAAAATTGTTACACATCGAAGAAAAATAATATTTGTTTTTTTTTTAGGTTTTACCAGTAGAAGAAAATGTACCACCGCCTATTCCACCAATGGACAATGAATTAGACAATGGTATTTATTAATGTGATAATAATATTCTTATTAATTAATGACGAGATGGATTTCTTCCATAGAAAATGAATAATATTTTCTTTTTTTTTTTTACAATTTATTTTCACATTTTTAATCTATAAGATATTTAAAAAAAATGTTGTTAAATATAATTATGTTACCTTTTTTTTTTTCATACAATTATTATCTGTTTGTTTGTTTCTTTTTATTTTTTTATTTTTATTTGTTTCTATTATAATAATATATATATATTTATAAAATAAAGTATAACAATTGATATATAACATTTGCAAATAATTGTAATATATAAAAAAAAAAAAAAGAAATTTTTTAATAAATAATCAAATCTCTGATAATAATACATTTATAATATAAAATTAATTTTTTTTGTTGTTGTTGTTGAAAATATTTCATTGTAATAAAATGATGATAAGCTTTTTAAAATACACACTGTAATATAAGAAACAACTATGCATACATGACCAGTGTGTATAAAGATGCGCTGTCGAAGGTCGTTGTATATCTGTAGATGAAAAATGGCGCTAAAGGATGGTACGTGTTATTATTGATAGAAACAGTATCGTTAATATATTGACGTTTGAAAAGTAATTAATTAAAACACGTGTTAAAAGTATTGTTCTATTGTGTATTATCAGAAATACTTTATTTATTAAATGTTAAAAACCGTTCATTTAGTGTTTTTTTCTTCGGACGGTTCTTAAGAATTTCTAATTGTCTGAATTCACGGTTAGATTGGTGGTGTGGCTTCTACCACGTCAATGATATTTATACCTAACCTCAAAAATTATTAAAGAGAAAACAACATCTTTTTCTTATTTCATTATTTTATAAATATAATAATCATATTTACGATCTAATGACAAATTTTTCATTGACATTAAAACACAAATTATAACCTCACTTTATAAAAACAAAACAAAATGATTATTTAAGTTTCTGTTTTCTTCCTTATGTTTATGATAAGAAAATAACTAACATTGACATTTATTTATGATATATATATATATATATATATATATATATATATATATATATATATATATATATATATATATATATATATATGAATTATATAAATGTCAAAAGAGAAATTTCATTTAATTATCATTTTGCATTATTTAGGAATATAGGTTTGGAAAGATGATGATGATGATGCTGATGATGATGATAATGGGATCAAATATAATTAATTATTGTTAATTCTAAGTCAATGGAAAAATAATAAGAATCATGTTCTGTATCACTTAGATTAATTAGTTGGGGATTTTGTTATGATGGATGCAAGTTCTGTCGAGGATAAAGATGTATCTTTTAGTTTGGGGGAGATGTTTGATAGTTATGAAGAATTGGAAAATAAATTGGAGAAATTCTCTAAACGCAGTCTTGTACATTATTGGAGAAGAGATAGTAGAACTGTCAGTGGTGCACATATGAAAACAGCTAGACCTATTAGTGAACGTTTAAAATATTATTCAGTCAAATACGCGTGTATCTATGGTGGTCAAAAGTTTCTTCCACGTGGTGCTGGCAGAAGACAATCTCAGTTAGTTTGTAAATACTATTTTCTTTAGTAGAATAATATGTTTGTCATTTTTTCTTTTTTTTATACAAAGATATTTATATAAATAAATATATTTATATAGCCATATATATATATATATATATACAAATTAATAATATGATTTTATTTTTGTATTTAGATCAATTAGAACTAATTGTCCAGCACACATTATGCTTAGAGCGTCAAAAGATGGGACTAAGCTGGAAGTAACTAGTGTCAATAATGAACATAATCACGAAATTTCTGAAGTAAATAAACATTATTCTGTTAGATACAAAAAAAAAAAGAAAAACAAATAAATGAGAATATTTAAATAACTGAGAATATAATAATTTTTGTATTTTGTAGGAATTGTTTAAGAATTTGCCACAAGAGAGAAAGCTTTGTGGTGAGATCAAACAAGATGTACAAGATCTTATGCGATTGCACATAGATCGTAAAAGATTGAAAGAGTATGTCCGTTTGTGTACCAATAAAATATTACGTTCTAAGGATTTATTTAATATAGCTGCTGCTAATAAACAAAAGAAAGAAATAACTCCCGAAAGAGCCTATCAGTTGTTTAAAAAGATACACGATATTGAAAAGCTGCAACGTACCAAAATGGAAAGGAAATTGTGTTCGGAATCTGAAGATGAGATTGCATTGACGATCAAAAAAATAAAGAAAGAACAAGAGTCACCGTGGGGTCAAGATGTAAGATTATTTTGTCCGAATGAGATTAAAAATTCATCTCTCATACTTAGAATTTAAAATAAAGAATTCTTTTTTTCAGGGACTGTCGCCTGAGTTAGAGGTAAGCGAAGGAAACGATGGTGATGATTCGTATGGTGGTCAATTGACACAAGAAGAAGTGGTAGATGAAATAGATCCAACGGATAATAAATTGTTGGCAACAAGTAACGAGGGAGATATAATAGAAACTAATAGAGAAATAGTAGGAGAATTAGTAATGGAAGATGGTGATCCATCAGTAATAGTTGAGTCTATCGTTAATGTGGATGGTTCAGTTTTTGTCGATGAACGTGATTTCAATACTTATTGTAGTAATCATTTATCACATACAGTTGACGATAATCAGTCTCCTAGTTCTCAAGGTATGCTTTTAATAATATAAGTTTACACATTTTGAAAAATATCATCGTTGTGTTGTATATGTAAAATTAAGAATTAAAAACAGTTTTAGGTATAGATTCTATAACGTCACCAAACAATATAGGGACAATATCAAAAGACTCTACATCACCTAGTCATAAAATACAGAATACATCAACAACACCACCACCACCACCCCATTCAACGTCAAAATCACCCGATGATTTTAACGAAAGTGCAGATTCTAGAATTTGGATTATGAAGGAGGCAACTTCTGTAGAAGCAGAAATTGATAGTAGTCATGAAAGTGAAACTAATGTATCAAAATGTGCTACTGTTATGAAAGGAGATATTGGTAACACTGATGTTGTATTAACTAATGCAGCGGATCATCATTTGTTGCATGAACAATTAGCTGTTCTTAGAGCGGAAAGGGAAAAGTTACGTCATGAGACTGATATGTTAAAGCTTAAGAAAGATAAATTAAAATTACAAATAAGTTGTTATGCAAGTGAGCTTAAGAAACAGGAAATGGAGAAGGAAAAATTGAGATTAGAAATTAAATTATTACAATCTAAAGCAATGGAAGATAATGATGTGTCTCATTATATTTTTGTGCCTTGACCATTCAAAACAAAAACAAAAAAAACAAACGAAAACTAGCTTTGTAAGATCTTATTAATTAGGATATAAAATATAAGAGATATTAGAACAGCGCACAACAGGTTAACGTAGTAAGGAGAGATTACAATATCTTATTTAATAATGGAAAAGAAAATTCTCCAAAGTATATATTTTCAAAATGAATACAATTCTTTAAACGTATACTTTATTTTATTTATTTTTTTTTTTTATATAGACAAAGTGTTTTATTTAAATATGTCTTTTTGTCTTTTGGTTTTTTTCTTTTTTTCTTTAATCGTTACACGTTATCAAAGATATTGATGTTACATAAGAAGATGTATTACACAACGTTAAAAAAACAATGTATAAATTTTAAATCTTAATCTTTCTGTAAAATAATATGTGGATATATGATATTAGAAGTTTAAGTATTGATTATTGCAGTTTATAATTATTATCATTTTAATTTTAAGATAAGAAAACAATAGCATTTAATAAATTATTTTGAAATTAAAAGTGGATCGATCATACATACCACTGTACCTTTTTTTTGTTTTTTTCTCTCTTTCTGTTTTAAAAGTGAATTTTATTCAATAAAACAGAATTAATCAGATAAACGTTGATCATGAAAATGATATTAACCGTAACCATTACTAATAATATTACATTCCTACCTCTTCTTCAAGGTTCTTTACTTGGACTACCATATTTTTAATATCCTTAGTCCTATTAACAAATGAAAATGAATAATTAAAAATATTATTTATAATTTGATTATAAACAATGAATTTTGTACTTACATTTTAGATAAATTTTCTCGAATAGCTTCAACTTGATTTTTACTAAATATTATTTCCTTTTGTTTTTCAATAATCTCAGTATTTTCCATTAACACAGATTGTTGATTTGCTTTCTTTTTTAATTGTTTCAATCTAACACGCAAATCTTGAATTTTATCATTCATCCTTTTCAATTCTTCAGCTTCAGCTCTTTCACTAGGACTCATTGAAGGTTCCTTGTAATTTACCAATCTTAGTACTTCCTCCGCTCTGTAGTAGAATTATTTTGTATTTTTGTTGTTGTTGAGATTTGCAGAGTGATCAGTGTTATTAAATAATTAATAATTTACCTGCGTGCTAATTCTTCTTGTTTGTCTTTGATATCTTCGTAACGTTCAGCCAAACGTTCGGCAGTTTGTTGAAGTTCTTTCTTAGTTTCCATCAAAGTATCGGTTTCTTTTAACAAATGTGTTTTCAATGCTTTCAATGCTCGTATCTTTTTATTTATTTCTTCACGAGCTTTGTCTTGTCGTACGAAATGTTGACGACGAAATATTTGAGTAACGTGGAACAAAAGCTTAACAACAAAAAGAGATACAAAATTATATTCAATATATTTATAATAAAAAAGAAAAATATTAGAAATGTAATTAAGAAGAAGAAGAAGAAGAAGAAGAAAAAAAAACAAGATAAAACAAATGTCTTACTTCTACGCATTCCTTTAAAGTCATCGATTGTTTTCCAAGTTTCGTAATTGGTTGCGAGGTATCATTTTTAAATAAATTTTTAATGTACATGTCAAACGATTCTTTGTTCACCTTTAACAAATTCAATTGTAAGTAATTGTTGTAATTTAAATGTCACTTAATTTGAAGAAGAAAAAAGAGAAACGAAAAATTCCGAAAGATAATATCATTGAATTTACCTTCTGTGCTGAAGTTACAACAGGTTCAGATAGTTCAACACGTGGAAGGTAATGTGGATCAATCACGGAAAGATCAACGACATCACCGGTATGAAGTAAAGCGATTAGAACACATGGTTCTTGAATTAAACCAAATCCTAAAATTGGTGTGGGCTCGTCGATTTCCGTATGTTTGGTTCTTGTACAAATTAAATAATGCGAACTCGATTCATTTGATAATGAAGGTAAAAAACTATCTTCTATTTTTTCTAAAAATAACAAATATTTAACAAGCAAATGATACATTTGTTTATTAAAAAGAATTTTTATTAAAATATGATAAAACAATGTTTTTTACCATTCATATTATTGATATAATTATCTAACTGTGATACCATTGGTAGACTAACCATATGAATTCCAGCATTGTGAGAACAAAAGTATCTGGTGAATCAACAAATGTTAATTTAGAATTAGAATAAATCAATCAAACGCGTATATTTAATTAAAAAAATATTAAACAAATGAAATTACCTGGATTTGTTACCCTTATCGTTATGCACGTATATTGGACAATTGTACTTTTTGTCATCGTCAGTAAAAAATAGTCCAAGTTCCATTTCGATGCATTCAAAGATATAAAGTGCATCGTCGGGTGTATGTAAACTGTATGAAGAACCGTACTGCGACCAAGTCTACAAATTGTAATATACATTTTATAGATACTCAAAAAAAAAAAAAAAAAAAAGAAAGCAAATCAAAGAAAATGCAATGCAATGGAACCTTTTTATCATCCACGTTTTCATCCGGTGTTTCTTTCAATAATATAGCATGATATATTTTTCCATTACACATTGCAATTACAACTATCGGTGGAGTAGTTTGTATGCACATTATGGAACACGAATCTATTCCATAATTATCATCAGTTTCAGGATACATGGATAACGAACCATAAACTACAGGCTTGTCAGAACTAAACAAAAAAAAATATAAATTCATTTATATTATAAAATTAAAATAATATTTAATTAATATTTGTTTATTTATAAACGTACTTATCATAAAGAACATTTTCTCGTACGATAAGAACTTCTCCATTTCCACGAAGCACAAGTATGGGCCATTCAATTTGATTCCAATCGACGGAATTTTTAGCCTGTAAAAATAATTGAAAGACAATTGATTTAAACAAATAATTCTTTAAGTAAAATTACTGTTATAATTATTACAAAAAAAAAAAAAGATATGTGTATGTATTCATAATTTTACTTCATTTATATCTTGACCAGCAAAAAGTTCAGGTTTTCTTAAAGTTGGGGTAGCAAAGTCAAAATCTACAGCCGTATCACCGAGTGATGCAAAATTTGGTACTTTAGATCGCGTGCTAGTCATTGGAGTACGTCCTACTTTCCAACTTTTGACAAGTTTCGGTGTACCATTGATTTCACATTCGTATAAACTAAAAGATAAGTGTATAAAAAATTGAATTGCAATTAATGAAACCTCATTACATCATACAACAATTAATTATTATAAATTATTGTATAGGATATAAACATGTAGAAACTGACCGAAAGATATTCTCAGAAGTAAGAACCAAAAGATGTGAATCATTGGTTGATCCAGGATGCCACCTTGCTTTACGAATTTCAGTAGTTGCACTGAAGTCTCCAAAACAATGACTCCTGCAAATAGGAATAAATGATTTTGTAAACAAATCAAAGAGAGTTAAGATCTCTCTCTCAAAAAAAAAAAAAAAAAAAAAAATAAGGAAAAAGTAAAGAAAATCACGTTAGAAGATTGTACACAAAAGTTGGTACTTTCCATGGGACAAATTTTGTTGAGTAGAGTTCTCTGCTTGGTCTGTTGGGTACCTAGCTTACGTTTCATGTATGTATGTATTTTATTATTATTCTCTCGCTTTCCGTGGCTGGACATGGTAGGTAACGGGTTGGCAAGGGGTTGACGATGGTTAGTCCACGCTCGTTATTAATGTTCGTGGCATGGCAGGAAGAGAGATAGGAAGGAAGGAGAAGGAGACTGTGAGAGAAAATGGAAAAAGAGGAGGATGAGAATGAGGATGAGAATTGGGATGGGGATTGGGGAGGAGGAGCAGGAGGAGGGGGGAGAAATTCGGTGGATATGAGGTGTCACCAACACTACCACGTCACAAACGAACATCAAGGACTCTACCGACGACACCATCACCACTACGACACCCAACGTAACCCATTGTACGCCAGAGTTCTTAATAATTGATAAAAATGTACGCGGCGCACCAGCAGTACGAGAGAGTACGCTGAATATAAAGGGAAAGAGAAAGAGAGAAAGAGAGAGAGAGAGAGAGGGTAAGAGTCGGGTGAAAGCCAGGAACAGAGAAAGAGAGAAAGAGAGAGAGAGAGAGAGAGAGAGAGGCGTCAGACCACCCCTTTGCACGACCACCATCACCCAGTCGTTTCGTTGACAAAGGCACATGCAACGATTTATTCGCCCTTTTTACCATGTACCTCTCTCTCTCTCTCTTTTTCTATTTCTATTTTTTTACTCAGGCCCTCTCGCAAATTTTTCTTCGTTTTGTCACAATTTCAGATTTTTATTAGAATATATAGATATATTATACAGCAGCAACCCTCGTTAATGGTTACATTGTAAATGATAATATAAACTTATCTTCATAGGAGAATTCAATCTTTGATCAAGGTTTTAAGTTAGGTTGAAAGTTCTATTTGAAAGACAGTTTTCTCTCTTTTCTTTTACATTGTCTCTCTTTCTCTCATTTTCTTTGTTTTAATTGTAATTGTATTGTTTTTACAATCAAAACAAATATTATTAATGTTAAATTGTATTTGGAATATTTTATAGATTTTTATGAACAATTCTAGGTTGAAAGAAAAGAAAAAATGGTAAAAGACAACCCTTGATAATAGCAATAATAATAATAATAATAGAAAAGGGAGAGTTCAGATGGTCGAATCTAATTAAGAAATTCTTACATGGTAATGGGCGGTACATACAAATGGTCAGGGTTTGTTTCTTTCCTCTCCCAATTCCTTTTCTCTTTTCATTTGTATTTTTTTTGGTGTTTTTTTTTGTTGGACGTCTCACCTTCTTAATCTTCATCATCTCTCTTTCTCTTTTCTACTTTGTTTTTTTTTCTTGTTTTTTTTTTTTTTACCTCTGGGTAGGTACATACTCTTCGGCGAAACGGGCGGCCCGGAAAAAATTAAAAATAATTTTCCCTAGGTAAACGTATTAACCTCGGCTAGTGGGCAAGCTTTTTACGCGACGCTTTTCTCGCAATTTGTACAAAGAACCGGCCACAGGCCTCTGACTTCAAAGCGAATCTTATAGAAAGAGAAAGAAAAAAAAAGAAATAAAGAGAGAGAGAGAGAGAGAGAGAGAGAGAGAGAGAGAGAGAAGAGTATCGCATAATTTTATTTTACGTATTTTTCCCACGTATTTCCCTCACTATGCATTGTACGTCGGTTTATCGTGAAGCTTCCGGTTGCAACCACCCCCTTTTTATTTTCTCGAAGAAGAAAAATTAGAAAAAAAATAGAAAAGATAAAAATGCAGTTTTTTTATAAAATATAATAATCCAAAAAATATTTTATCTTCAATCTAAAATTAATTCTTTGCATTCGAGGGGCAGATTTAAGTGGCAACTCGAACGGCGCTGATACGGCGCCCAGTGGCTAATTTGAAGTCTTTTGTTAATCTATTTGTTGATTTATGATATGTGATAAGATATTTCTTTTAAGATATATTTAAAGATAATACTTAAAGGATCGAAAAGGGATTGTAAGGTTTACTTTGATTGTAATACATCTGGAGATAGGTGAGAAGTAACATATTATTGTGATACGTGTTTTGATAAACACTTAGGATGCATTTTTTGGGTATTGTTTTATGAAATATTTTACAAAAATTAATTAGAGAGTGTTATATTTTTTAAATTTTATTGTATTTGATATAAAAATAATATAAATTGATGAAATTGTATTATTTATATACATTTGTTTGTTTATAATTGAGTAGTACATGTCAAATGTAAAATGTTTCCCTAATTTAGCCAAAATCGTCTCGAGTTTGAAGTTGAAAAAGGGCTCGAATGCAAAGGGTTAGAATATTATTTTACTTTGTGTTTTTTTTTTTGATTTACGTCATGAAAAAGAGAGATAGAGATAGAAACGAATAATATAAAATGTTCTTTAGAAATTGTCTAACCAGTGTAATATTATACGAATCGCTAGATAATCGAACTAAATTAAAACGTTTTTATACCATTTAGGGAGAATGAGTAATCGTCATTGTTCCCATGAGAGTGTGAGAGTGTGTGTGAGAGAGAGAGAGAGAGAGAGAGAGAGTAGAGTAGAAAATCAGAGACTACCGGCAAACGAGAGATAAGCGTTCGGGTCTATCTTTTTCTTTCTCTTTCTTTCCCTTTTTTCGTTCTCTTTCGTTCACCTTTTCATCTTTTCTTCCTTGGCAATAAATCTCCGAGAAAAACCTATCCGGGAATCCTACAACCACCACCACCACCACCATCAACTACCACCACCATCGTTACTTCTCTGTGCTTAACCTAAAAATTCATTAGATTATAAAGCCATTAATGCTCATCCGCGCGACCGGATTCGGACTCTAAACTCTTCTTTCATTTTTTTTTTTTTTTCATTTCTTTCTTTATTTCTTGTCCTCGTTGATTTCACACTTGGATCAATGCAAAGTTTTACTTTGCTACTTCAGCGATATTATTTTTAAAATACTTGATGATGATTTCTTTTTATTGGGTTTTTGAAAGGAACAATGCAGGACAATGCAGGACAATTTAACCCTCGAAGTCATCACTACGCATGAGTGATAAAATAATTAGTTTAGAATAACAAACAATGATCAAATCTGAACGTTGTAATATTAAATTCTATTAATTAGATAGATTATACCTGTTATGCAACCCTGATGCAACCCTGACACGTGTTAGAGAACAATTTCTTAATACATGTATAATACATAAATAATATATACAGTTTATATAATGATCATTTGGATGGATACCTCCTCCATCTGGTAGAAACGTTCGGTGTCCCATTAAATTGTTGATGGTGTGACTGTGTATAGCAAACTACCGTAATATCGTTCAGTAACTTGGAATATTTTTATTAGATTTTTTCTTTCAAAATTACGAGCAACCTAAGAAGAAGGATGAGAGGTGGAAGGTGGTAGGAAGAGGAGTGGTGGTGGTGGTGGTGGTGGTGGGATCGACGAAAGACTTTAAAGACGGTGACGCAAAAGGAAAGAGAAAGAAAGAGGGATGAAAAAGGGGGTGGTGAGAGAAGAGTGGTGGTGTAGTCGTGGGGGCGGGTTTACGAAGCTATGCTCACGATATAACGAGGAGCCATTATGATAAGCGAATGCATAGATTAGACATAACTTGTTAGCCTGCTTATACGCTCGTTATACGATGCTAACGCATACAACGATGAAAATATTAAATATTAGAATCGTGTGTTACCTACAAACAGGAATTTATAATAAGATATTGCAAGATATTTTGATAATAATCTTATCTGATAGAATTTAACACGTCAGCTATCGGTGGTTGACACTAGACTTTCCGTTTAGGGGTTGATTAAAAACGTTGAACTATTTTTTCAATTCAAAGTAACGCCTGTGACCTGACAGGAATTAGTCTAAGAATTCGCGTGGTGTTCAACGTGTTAAATGGATCCTCCAATGAAAATAATGATCAAATGTTTCGTGATCTGTATAATATATAAACATAGATAATAATATGATTAGGGTATAATTAATGAAGTTTCATGATAGTGATGAGATAATACACAATGTGTATGAGAGAGAGAGATAGATAGATAGAAGGATCTTAGGGAAATGGAAGAGCGTTTCACGAAACCGATGCCCAGGATGGAAACGGGACGCAACGTTGAGAATTAACGGGCTTAGTTGCCGACGCAGGTGTCGTCGGACGAGGAAGAGAAAGGCGAAAGCAAAGTGAGAGCACAGGATGAATTACGAGAAGAGCGTCAGACCAACCAACAGCTAACCAAGTGTGTGTGTGTGTGAGAGAGAGAGAGAGAGAGTTAGCTCGTTGCTCGTTATATTTTGCGCAACATCCCGATTTTATGGGGCCAACCCCTCACCATTCTAACACGGACGCACATCTTCAACAGAAGCCGCGGGGTCGAAACTGGGAGTCGCGAACTTCCATTCTCTCTAACGCCTTCTCTAGTCACGAGAAGACTAGAGAAGGTCTGACTCCTTCTTGAGAACTCGGTAACTATGTTACTTTAGAAATTATTACTGGGTTTCTTCTTTTTTATCATGTAACTTTTTGAACGAGAATTTATTTATAATATTAAATAAATTAATCATAGAATTAGGTTGATCTGTGTTAGAAATATTTTTGTTTAATCATTTAAAATACTTATTGTAAAAAATTATTAATTTAGATTGGTCATTAATCTGTTAACTGGGGAATTACCTTTTTAATTACTTAGGTTTTTTTTTTATTATTATTTATTTATTATTTTTAAAATTTTATATATTTATTTTTATGAATATAATAAAAAAAATATTTGTCCATTTATTTATATACTTATAAATTAGAAATTTTTCAACCTTTAGCTTTTAAAGCAATACGTTTGACGTATTTATACGTTCCACCCAGATTTAACAGATTAAATACATTAATTGAAATTTGATTGATTTTAAGAATGTATATTTGATCCTAAATACGTCACACACTTTTCAGATTAATTTAAAATAATGAAATTAGGAATTCATGCATAGGAAAATGTGCAACAATGTTTGAGAATGAAAATGAGAGGGGATTCGTTTTAATAAAAAAAATATATATTTGAAAGACGTGTATTCGAGGGTTCTTAAACATTTTCTAGCATTCCTTTTACACCTACGTTCATACGTCTAATCTCCATAGAATTTCAGCAGCAGGTACCCAAGGTACATGTGTTTGCCAAAGAGGACAAAGTTTCGCAATCTCGTAAAGCCAACGTTACATTCTTACCATGCTAATGACGCGCGAATCGCAAAACGTTGAGAAAGCTTCCCCTATACATTTTACTTGTCCCTTCTTTATATGTATTCATGTATATATAGAAAGTAGAAAAAGAAAATGTAGAAGAGTATGTGGTGGAAAAAGAAAATTTATGTCTTTGGACGTGACGAAACGAAACGAAACGAAACGAAAAGAAACGAAACGAAACGAAACGGAACAGAAGATACCCGATGGTGGGTACTCGACATGACTAGACGGAAAATGGCAAACAAAAGGATATATATATGTATATATATGCATACATATGTATGTCTTTACTTATTTAAGTATATATGTGCCCTAGCTATCTAATGTATGTGTATGTATGTGTGTGGAATGGTCAAAGTAGGAAAGAAAGAGAGAGAGAGAGAGAGTAAAAAAGGGTGGGTGGTTGTTGAAAGCAGAGGTAGAGGTAGAGGGTGGGAATGTTAGCCCACGTTAGTCCACGTAAGGTAGCACACGTACTACTGTAATTAAAAGAACCGACATATGTCTCTCTTTCGCAGTCGGATTTTATTTCGTTATTCTCCTCCTCGTTTCGGAGGAGGTGGAGAAGGAGGAGACGTTCACGACGGTGGTGTCCACAACGACTAGGACAACGACGACTACGACGACGACGATCTCGTTGACGAGAGGACATGCTAAGCGTATTTAAATTTTCCTACGGTGCTACGGACGGAATTCTTTGATTAGAAGAATCTTAAGTAGTTGGTATATACAGGGTGATCTGTAAATGGTCGTACAAGCGAAAAGGGGATGATTCTACATGACAAAATAAATCGAAAATATGGAATAAAATATTTTCGTTTGAGGTTTTGTTTTTGAGAAAAACAAAAAAGGGTTTACATTTGATATTTTTCATATATAAAATATTGTTTTTAACAACGTTAGCTTTTTAAAGTTTGATATCATTGATTCTAGATAATAGATGTTCGATTTGTTTTCGTTAAAATGGTTGACCAACCAACCAACGAGAAATTGTCTCAGTGCGACGATAAAGTTTGATGATAAAAATGTGCTTGTGGTATAATAACGCGTGTATTTAAGAGAGAGGGAGAGTGAGATAGATAGAACGAAGGTATATACCTTTTTTTCAAGCTTCGTTGTAGGTACATTTTTCAAAAAGGTGCGGATATCATCGGGGAGCATCTAAATCATCCCCCTGGTCCACTAGAGGTGGAGAAGGAGGAGGTGGGGAAGTGCTAGTAGGTTGGGCTTACCACGCACCCTATGTTCGGACTCAGCAAACACAAGCCAAAACCAGCAGCCGATACCTCGGGGGTAGCTACCCCTTCCGAAAACACCAACTACTGTGTGTCGCAACAGCAACAGCAACAGCAGCAGCAGCAGCAGTCCATTGGTGGTGGTGGTGGTGGGTCGCGGCAAGCCGCTGATTTTCGTTACTGCTTGCTCATCGAAAAAAAGTTGAAACAAAACAAAACGATAAAAAAAAAGAAATAAACCAAACAAAAAAAAAGGGTGCGAGATGGAATATGTGTGTACACACACACATCTATATGTAGGAAGGGAGAGTAGAATGATAGTGGTAGTAGAAAAGTTTGCACAGTGTTGAACGTAAAGATAGGAAGAGGGATGCGAACGGAGGTGTGCACGCGTCCGTCCTCCTCGCGTTCCCGTATGCGGATCAACCCTGAGCGAATATATACGAGCGTAGCGCGTGTGGCTCCCCGAGATTAGCCGAGGCTTTATATCGGGATTACATATGTAAAACCATTAGGTTAAATCATTTTTTAAATAAACGCTTTTCCCCCACCCTTCCAACATCCTACCTCTCTCTCTCTCTCTCTTTCTCTCTCGACTACACACGAGCTTGACTCTCAGCACGCTGTTACAGATAGCGATGAGAGTCAACTCTCTCTTTCTCTCTCTCTCATTCTCTTGTTCTCTCATCGTTTCTCTTTTCTACTAGGAAGAGGGGATGAGAGATCCGTTGCTGGTGCTGCTGCTGCTGCTGTTAGCTCGTTCGTTGGACTGACATGAAATATTCCATAGCACGTTCTCATACCAAGTAGCTACGAGATTTTCTTTTGCTCGATGATATGAGAAAACGATTGTTTTACGATTAGTAGATTGTTTGATTACATTCATTAAGGTTTTATTATTTTTAATAAGGTTGCTATTCATTTTGAAAATGTTCAAGAATATTTGGGATAAACTAGGTGAGATGTAATATTTAAAATCAAATATATTTTATATGAGATAATACAGCAATCATATCAGCTGTTGAAATTCAGTAGAATTTAGAAGTTTACTGTTGTTCAAGTTACTAGTAAGAAAGGGTGAATGTATGTGTATGTGTGCTTTACCGAAAAGTGTCTACTTAACAAAGATGAGAATTATTCATAAACGTAGGCCAACACTTAGCAATAGTCGAAGAAAGAGAGAAATGGAGAAATGGAGAAATGGGGGTTGGTTTCCGGTTGTTCGTTGTGTGTAAGAGACCGAAGCTGAATTCTAGCGGATATTAAGATGGGTATGGGGAGTTAGAAACGAGAACAAGGTGGTGGTCCTCCTCCTGGTCGCATAATAAACACATAACGGTAATCCTTAAAACAATAATTAGCGCCGCGTGAGCCAACGAAGGTGGAGGAGGTGGAAGTGGAAGTAGAGGAGGAGGTGGAGAAACCGGCAATCTTCCTTTGCCACGTGGAATTGCACTGGTTTCGCAATTCGTTGTCGAATTACTGCCGCGAAGTCGCGACGGGTAAGGGGCTAGACGAGGACTTACTTCTACAACACATTTACTTACCTTATGCACCAGGGATTCTACTTACTTCATAAAACGATTATTCTCGTGGTTGTATAAATATATTATATAGTTAATGACTTTTGTGTAACCCTAAAGATTCATTTGGTTTTCATCCCAATTACGTTTTTTGTCCTAACTTTTGTGGGCTTCGTAAAATATTTATGTTATACTTGAATTTTGTTAGGTCCTGTCCAATTGTCAATCAACCAATCCTATTCTAAATCCTATTTTTTCAACTATTAATTTGATTTCTTATTTTTAATAGAAGACAAGGGTTGCAATGATCAGCAAAGTGATCCCAACTTTTTAGAAATGTTGAACGATTTTGAAAGGATCAAATTTAGTGTAGAAGTAAAAGAGTTAGTAACGTTTGGAATCATAGGAAAGACCGAAGAGGTGTATGGGAAGGGTAGGGTGAGGTAGGGAAGGATCGCAAAGTGGTAATAGTTTTAATCCGGTGTCTTGAAGTAAGGATTTGGTGGCACGACAGTTAGTGGCTCCTGGTAAGTCCAAGCGAACCCAGTTCTCGCTCTGATATCATAATCCGAATAATCACTATTATTGCCGCCATTTGCTTAATCCGTGACTGAGTCTTCCACCCCCTCCGTGCCCTTCCCACCTTTTCGCGTTAACGTTTCACAAACGTTTAACGGATATGATCACGGACGAATGAAAATTTGGAATATTTTACGTATTGATTTTTCTTTTATGTTTAGGAGATGCAACCCTCATCGATTTATTTTGTTTGACGTTTTTTATTTTTAATAATTGTGTTGGGAAAAACATTTCATTGTGATCTTATTGTTAGATTAACTGGATTTCTTAGTATTCTTGGATTTATATTTTAGTTAAGGGAGAAAAAGTTATTACAGTTGTTAAATCTTAGGGGGTTTTTTTTTTCTCTTGAGTAAAAATCTTAGAAGTTTAGGTAAAAGTTTTGTGTGGACAATAAGGTATAAAGCCCATTTTAGCGTTGTTTTAAGTTAGGTTTTGCTAGTAGTAGTAGTAGTAGTAGTAGTAGAAAGGAAGAAGACATTAAATCCCAGAGATTCGTTCTAATGGGTGGAGGTGGGATGTGGGGGTAGGCCGAGGACTCTTTTATAAACTGTTTCGCGGTCTTTTATAATTTGTGCATAGGACGTTGGGTTTTTCTACGTGAGTGTCGTCTTCTTTATAAATCTACCCAAATCTGCTGGACGCTTTTCCCCTCTCTTCTTGGTTTCCTCGTTGAGAAAAAAACTTTTGGTTTCAACTGTAGTGCACTCTTAATTTTCAACAGTTTGTTTGGAAAGTTTCAAATTATGTATTAGTAGGAAGCCTAGCAAAAGAGAAAGAGGTAAATGCCCATCTATTTTCAAATTCAGATTACTAAGAAACTATTATGAAAAAGACAACTGGAGGTGGCAAAACTCGTTCATAGGTTGTTTAACCTGTTCCTAAATTTTCAATCTCTAATCTTATTTTCAATCAAATATTTTCATATATTGGGTTAGCAACTAAGTCATTGCTAATTTAAAAAAGCCATCTATCGATAAAATCCACAATTACTTAGTTACTAACCCAATATATAAATGATTCAAAACTTAGCACATCTAAAAAATGTTCATCATGTTTAATTAAATAATTTTAAACAAGTATGATTCTTTTTTGTCGTTGCAATATGACTAGACACTTGAGTATGAAATAATTAATGTTGTTTTGTAGTTGTTAAAGAAAGTTAAGACCCAATTTATGATGAAAATCTTAGTTGTTAGATCACTCGATACCTTTGAGACAACACGTTGGTTTGAAAAGTGGTGTGTGTTGGTTTAGAGAAGAGATAATGTTAGGCAAAGACAGTAGTAGTAGTGGGCTAGAAGAGGCGGCATGTGTCCTTGATGAGGCGGTTAGTATTCAGCGGTGCTTTCTGGCCCTCGGAACTTTAGAAAACTAAGCGAGTAAAGCCACCTTAATTCCATAAGAGGGAGGCCAAAACGGGGTTGGTTTCGAGCGGCGTCATCGTAACATCCTCTTAATTACGGGATATTAGGAGGACGCCCATGAGAACTTAAGGAGATGAAGAAGAATAAGATGAGACGCGTTGAATTTCTTACCCATCTCCCATCAAACCGATTAACAATTTAATCTTTATCTTGGTGTCGATTTTTATTCATTTGTTATTGTTTTTAATTTAAACATCGAATTAGGTTTGATTGATTGAAATAAAACGTCTACTTACGCGCATAAAATGATTTCCTTTCCACCTTGAAACGCAGCATCTTTGCCCCAACGTTTTGGTAACTCAATGACGGCAATTCCCAGATTACCCCATATAGCAACTTGGGTGGCCGTTTCATTGATGGATATATTCAAAACCTCGAAGATTGGTGGATCTGTCGGTTGAAGGGTCTGAAACGGATCCAGAAGAAAAAAAAAAGGAAAAAAAAAGAGAACACCAACGTTAGAGTAAAAAAAGAGAGAAAAAAAATAAAGAAGATGGTTTGAGGAGATTAATCAAACAATTGATAATTGTTTAATAAATGGTAAATTCGGTAAAAGAGCACGTCAAGGGATTCCTTCGATCAGAGTTTCTTTGTTGTTGGTGTCTTTGGATATTCCAAAGTAAGAATATACTTATTACACACCCTCTTTTTCTGTTCACTCCACTGTACTCCTCTTTTTCCCTACCACCCCATCTTCTTTATTCCAGTCTCTTGCTGACGTTCCCGGTACGGATCGTCTATCGATTAAAAAACTTTATAATACGATCCCGTTTTTTCTCTTGTTTGTTTTCTGGTTTGATTTTTATCACAGTGAACGGTGCTGTGCTGTGCTGTGCTGTGCTGTGCTGTGCTGTGCTGTTGGGTATGGTGTGGTGTGGTATGGGTGGTGAATTGTAGTATGGTGTGCGGTGCTTCGGGAAATAGGCAGGTGCACGACGCAAAACGTTATCCACCCTCGCAAGGTACCCCTCACCCAACTAAACTCAACCCAACCCAACTTCTATAACCTATACCCCCATAACCAAAGTACAGCAACGCGATTCTTCTTCGGGCGTATTTTTTGTCCTCTTTCATCTTTAAGTTCATATCTTTTTCTTTCTTACTTTTGGCATAGCCGACCAAAGTTCGTCGCAACCCCCTCGATATTTAATTTCGAACTAAGTTCGAGCCAAGGAGAACATCATTACAAGGAAGGAAGGAAGGAAGGCAGGCATCCCCGTAGGTGGGGTATCGGCGCGTATCAAGAGGTAATTACTTTTTTTCCCAGAGGCTAGGCCATGGTTCTTTCCGTTCGAAATAGGAGGAGCTTGAAACAAGGGACTAGCGGGGAGGAGGAGGAAATAAGGAACATTCCGGATAAAAAAAAGGAAGGTGAAAGGTAAAAAGGAAAATAAGGGAAAATATCTTGAAGATAGATGAAGACTCTTTATCGATATAGGAAATACAAATTACCAGGGCTTATCACTTGAACGAAACAATGAGATAAAAGGGGGTTGATTTGATACTTCGAATAAATGATCAAGTCTTTAGAATTGAATGTCATGTTGTATATATATTGGTAATTCTAATTTTGTAATTTTATTAACAAACAAACCAGATGTAATCCTAAAAATGAAATGATTGCTGATATCTTTTAAATAAACATAGTATTATCTTGCATAATATAATTCAACAAAGAGTAACAAGTATGTGTTATTAAATAAGGAAAAAATGATTTTGACTATTAACAAATTCTGGACCCAATAAATAGGAATAATAAACACTTCACACCCCTTATACACCATAGAACACAAAGTAGTATATATTTGTCACTATTTCAGAAATAACAGGAGTACTTTGGTTAGACAAATTCTAAGTAGAAAGGGAGATAAAGCTAAAGCTTACGTTTCGACATCGACGAATGAAAGGTTCGTGCGTTTTAAAAGTTCTTTGCTCATTAAGACTAACTCCCTTGGGTCGGTTGATGGCATAACGTAACGAGTGAGTACCTTTTCTCTGAACTGAGGTCTTCTTCTTATTCTAGTTCTTCTTTTTCTTGTTCCTCTTATGTATTCCCTCTCGCTTCATCATCCCTCTTTCTCAGTAACGTTAACTTTCTACCATCTTCCTCTTCGTCAGACCGTTAGAAACACATTTATTAACGGGAGTTCACCTCGTAGCAAGCATAAGAGGATAAGAGAGCATCGTTTCTCTCACTTTCTTTAACTCACACCCCCACTAAACCCTCTCTTTCTCTTTTTCTTTTCTCTATCTACGAGAGCCCTCATTCACTTTGCCCGTTGTCCCGTCCCGTCTCGTCCCGTCCCGTTCCGCGTAGAAAAAGAAAAAAAGACGTCACATTGTCGACGCCTTATTAATCCAGTAGCGCGTAAAGACTACCCCCTTACTACTACTATTACTACTAGGGGGTGTGTTGATGTTGGTGATGGTGTGGTGGTGGTGGTGGTGCTTGCTCGTTCGCTCGTGCGGAGTCAGAGTCAGACTTGGCTAAAGTGTCGCGGGGGAAACGGGTCCTTTGAAGAAATTAAAAGAACAGAGGGTATAATGTGAACACATCCATTCCATCCTTCTCCCACTCCTACTCCTCTTACCCTTATCCTCCCTTTCCCTTCAATTCTCTCTCCTTAGACTTTTCTTTTTCACCATTCACCGTTTTACTCGCCTTCTGTCTCTTTATTTCGGTATTTCTTTTTCCTTTTCTTACTGTCTCTCTCCTTTCCTTTTGATTTTATTTTATTTTATTTTATTTTTTGTCCTCTTCTTTTTCTTTTTCGTTTTCTTTTTCTTTCTTCACAGTGCAAGGGCAGAACCATTAAGACCGTCGTCGTTCTACGTGCTTTCGTTAAGCACCAGTCGGATAGACATCTCTCGAGTCTTCCTTGTCACGGTTTCTTAAAATCCAAAGTATATACCTAACCACTTCTTCGTATTTTTCTTGATCTTTTTCTTACCTTACCTTACCTTACCTTACCTTACCTTACCGCTTGACACTCCATTTTAAAAACAGTTTGCCATTTCGTTTGATACATTCAATGTTTAAGTAACTCATCTAACAGATTTTTCTTATCTTTTAGTAGAACGTCATCATTGACGAACGGGATAACTTTTGATCTGAGTGAGTGAGATTAAAAGACTCGAGAAATGTTCACGTTGAAGTTGTTTTTTATTTTTCATTGCAAACGCAATCAGTGAATCTTATTCTAACCGAAAGATGTGTGACAGAAAAGAAGGAATAGGAAAACGGGGGGTGTTAAAATCTCGCATCGTTGCGTAGCTTTTATTCCTTTGAATCTTTCCTCCCTCTTAACTAACAGCCATAAATGGTGAGAAAACTTATGAGAGTAAGCTTTGTGTGTCTAATTTCTCTAAGGTCATGGAATGAATTAAATTTTAATGATAAGTACCATGGTAATATACGAGGGAAGAGAGTAGGGATAAGAAAGAAGGGGTGAGCAATGGAGAGAGTGGGAATGTGGGGTAGGTGGGGGATGGAATGGGGTTGGAATGGGAAAGAAGACATCGTCGTAAAACGGTAAGGCATATCCGGTGTTCTCGTATAAGGATGTAAGGCAAACGAGAATGTTAGGCAAATAATGCAAAGCAAAGCCCTGTTGAGATATTGTTGAACATTTGTCCATATTAAGGTGGTGTCAGCTCGCAATGTTCGCGATCTTTTGTCTAACCGTTGGGTAGTTCAGTGTCTTTCTCACCAACCCCCAACCCTCAACTCTTAACTCCCATTCCTCGTTCAGTTACCACCCATTCACCTATCCCTACTACCCCTTACCTTCTTCTTCTTCTTCTTCTTCTCATCTAAGTCAACGTATATATGAGTTTAGAGTATAGGTATGTTTTGAAATTATATAGCGTAACATCAGCCATCGTTAGTCAGCTTCTGGCATATTCTACTAACGTTAACTATGTGTACTTTGAGCACCCGTTACATCCCCATTCGTCAGCCGACCTCGGCATACGCGTAATTTCTCCGTGTTTCGCGTTGCGCACTTGGCTTCAAGTAATAATTTCCTCTACTCCTGACAGCTAAGGATTCAGAAAATTTTATTTAGAACTCGACAACAACAAAAAATGATTTATATGTTGTAAATTTATTTCACCCGTATGGTGACCGGGTGTTATTAAAGAATAGTCCCAATGTAGCTCATGCATGTCGTAAAAGGCGACTAAAATGGGCATATTACTAATTGACAATTTTCTTTTACAGTAATTCATCTAATTGAAGAATGCATCAGCTTTTTTTTCAAGGTTATTCGAATAATATTTGAATAATTTTTTTTATCTTAGAAATAAAACGGGCCAGATAGGACGACGAGGAAGGTGGATGACAACGGGGGAACACACCCGGTATACATGCAGTTTTCGGACAAAAAGGGTCGGAGTAGGAGTAGGAATAGGGGGTGGAGGGGGAAAGGGTGGAGGAAGCATGATGCTAGGTGGTCGGCGTCGGTGTAAATTTGCATTGAACGAAATGAGGCGCTATGGGGCATTCCAGTCCGAAGTTAATAGCTTCCCAACGATTAACTGTATCTCCCCACCCATCCTTTCTCTACAACTCCCCACTCTTCATTCCGCGACTTCCACACCCCTCTCGACCATTCCTTCTCTTCTCTATCTCTCTGTTTCTCTTTCTCATACAGTTTGGTGTCATGCTCGTTCACCCTAGCCGATCTCTCTTTCTCTTCAAAGCCACCATTCCCCTTCTTTACCTCTGTCGCACGCGCCAGAACGTACTTACCTATATCGTCCCTTCCTAATAATGTATGTTCACGAAGGTCGCGAAATAACTGACTTTGCTCGAACCTACAGGAAGTCAAAGAATCCACTAAAATTTATTCCCATAACAGGAAGAATTTTTTGATTTCCTAATATTCGACAGATGACGATTTTAAGATTTGAATGAGCTGTAAGTTTCTTTTTAATTAGGGGGCGGGAGGGTTAGGAAAGAATGGTTTAGGAATGAAGTTGATGTTTCGAAAAGCTTGGGTTGAGCCAATAGTTTCTAGGCGCGAGAAGGCGCCAACGTGGGGTTATACGGCATAATTTAGTGGACAGTTTGATATACAAACAATCTTTAATGAAATTCTTGGTGTTCATTAATAACGCATTACAGTCTCATGCAGCCAGTCGACGTCGGTGTCGGCGTCCCGGTAACTGGGAATCCTGTTCCGCACACTACCACCACTACCACTACCACCATTACAATTCCCTCTCTCTCTCTATTTTCCTCTTCATACTCTACTACAGTTCTCACTCCGTACCATCGACCGACACCCTTTATCGTTTCCACCCTTCCAACCCACCCCCTAGCTCACACTGCCTTTGTACAGGGACCCCACTTGCCAACGGAATGCACGACATGGCCTGGAGGCAGCACGCCTCTCTCTTTCTCTCTCTCTTTCTCTTTCTGTGCTTTTATCGAGCATCGATACGCAATTACCGCGATGCTTTTAATTGAATTCTTTAATCTCGACATTTTGTTACCTGTTTTATTATAAAAAAGAAATGTCAAGATTATAGATCGAATAAATGAGAATTACCGTATTCGTGTAAAGGGTATTATTATTATTTTGCATCGATAACAGAGTGTAATCCCCCAAACTGGGTTTATAAATGGTATAGTTCGTTGAGTTTTGTGGTTAATAAATCGATGTAATTAGGGGTGTGAGAGAATACACGAGCGACGAATGACAATCGAGTTTTGTATTAATGCCTGGCTGGCTGACTGACTGAACGGGCCGCACCCAGGGTCCCAGTGCGACTTCCACAGTAATGACCATCAGCCTGATCGTTCGTTTAATCAAGCAAGCCGCTAACGCGATTAACTTATTGCGTTGTTCCGTACACGTGAGCCTCGAATCAACGACAATAAAAAATAGAGGAAGAAAAAGAGAGAGAGAGAGAGAGAGAGAGAGAGAGAGAGAGAGTGATAGAGAGAAACGTAATTCCCATTATGAGTATTTCCTATCCCATTTTATTTTTCTTTTTCTTTATTTGCACGCATATTAGGTGTAACCCAAGTTGTCATAATAAGAAAAATTATATCTACGAATCATTGGGTGCGTTAGTTTTAAATGACATTTGAAAATAAATGAATTATTATTTCCTTTTTAGTTGATTGTCCGATAACATCAAAGTAATTAACATTTCGTGAGGAAGATTCTTTACGAGTATTGGTCAATGAGTTGAATATGGTTTCTGGTGTAATAATCTGGCGCCACTGTTTGATGAGTTAACATATTTTGAAGTATGAGAGACATATGTGGAAATGGGGGGATGTGGATTGGGGGGAAAGTCACATTTAATACTTTCATGTGAAAAGCAAACGTAGAAGGCGTGAATGTTAGCACGCATGAACGTATCACGCACATAAACGGGATAGCTCGCATCCGGTAAATGCTTCGCAAACTTCGTACAATGTAAAGATCGGTAGGTGGAGGTGGTGGTGGTGGTGGGCATAGCAATAGGAAGAAGACTATGCTGGACCCTCTCTAACGTGGACATTGTCCATCAACGATGAGGAAAATGATTGTAGTTGTGGTGGTGACCCAACAAGATAGAAGGAAACGCGGTTCGAAAGAGGGTAAAGAAGGGAAACTTGCTGCTGTTGGGATACCGGACTAGGACGATATAGAATTTTAATATAGTGCTTTACGAGCGCGATTGTCCTCCATTTTACGGGGCTTTATAGAGCGGCTATTTGAATTCTTAGATCTGCATACTTTGCGGAATTGCTTGGTGATGGTTGGTGATGCTGCTGGTGGTGGTGGTAGTAATGGGTGCAAGTACGTTGCGTTCTGAGAATCGTGAGACTAGCAAACCCCCATCAACGAACGGAGCGCATCTACTCTCGAGTAGATGTTCAAATACCTTGACCGTCTCCCTATATTACAGCTTAATAAAATAATATTCCTAGACACTTGCTATGATGAAAATTGAGAATGCGGTTGCATTCATATTTTTTTAATTTCTTTTATCTTTCCAGTTATTAATGAAATTCATTTTTTCTTTTCTCAATAATAATAAGTTGAAATATTTGTCATTTGAATGATTCTATCACAGGTTAGATTCTTCATGACATATAGATGACCCTATTATCAAAGTACAGGACTTGAGAGGTTGGTTATTGCGTCTGGTAAAGGACGTCCAGAATCCCATTTGATTATCATAGAATTCGAGTTTATTCGAACCCAATGGGTACAGTCTTATTAATTCTTTCATTCCGTCGCATTTGTCGAGCTTTGAACGTCACGTTTTGGTGATAATAGAAATATATATGTTAAAGAAATTTCTTGAAAAACCATTCACTATAGATAGATAGATAGATAGATAATGAAAATAATTATTAAAAATAAAATCTCAGATATATTTCAAAATGATGGTAAAAGGAGCTTCAATTGGTCTACCTTAATCAGACTAGGGGGAGCCCTTTTTAGGCATTTGTAATGATCCAAAGGCTAGTAGTACCCCGTACGAAGATACGCTTTTTCCTTTTCACTTGGTTTCACCATCCCTTACCTGGCTGTCTCTTTCTCTTTCTCATCGTCGGCGATATAAGCCGTATCAGTTATAATTTACAATGTTATGGCGATTTTATGTATATCTTGCCGCGGCCGTACTCTCACCCACCCCCTTTAGCCCAGTGAACGCCGAGAAGTATTATTTAAATTAAACGAGGCTAAACTAAGCGAAGCAGGGGTAAGGGTATCGAAGTGGCAGAGGAAAGAGAGAGGGAGAGAGAGAAAGGTGCCGCGGTGGTATGCAAATTATTATCGCGGGGCGATAATTTAAATGCATATTTCGCCTCCTATATCATTTTATTATTGCCAGCGAAGTTAAGTCGGTCCGTGGGCCAACATTTACGAGAACGATGGTGGTGGTTATGGTGGTGGTGGTGGTGGTGGTATGGCACTCTCACTTACTTGCCTTGCTAAGGGACGACGAAGTGGTGGTGGTTGGAAGGCTGGAGGATCGGAGGGAGGGAGGGAGGGAGGGAGGGGGTGTGAGTGTTGGTTACTTCGAATACACCCCTCCCCCACCCTAAAACCTACTCCCTTTCTCCTCACACTGTCTCTTTCCTTCTTCTTTACCCTTACCCTTACCCTCTCACACAACTCACCTACCCACCCTTCGGTTCCCTGTATTAGAAACGCTATCGAAGCGTTTTCTCCGCTATAATCCTCATTGTTACCGGCTCGAGGAGCATAATATTCTGTCGGGTAATGGCCAGCAGGGAGGATTAATACTGGGGAACTAATTGTACACCGTAGGAAGTGCCAGCTCATCCACCTTTGGCTTCCTTTGCTCGAGATATGTCCAGGGTTTCTTGATCGATGAACTTGTTACGGTTACTTTTTCGATGCGCCATGTTTCTTCGGTCTCTCTCTCTCTCTCTCTCTGTGTGTGTGTGTGGTGTAATCAAGTTATTACTTTCAACGAAATGTCTTATTCTTCTTCTTTTTATATTATCGTTGAGTTCCTTTATGCAAAGACAAATTGTTAGAAAGTACGGTACGATTATACAAACCGGAAATGGAATTTAAAGACGAGTATTTAGTTTGGTAAAAAAGAAAGAAAGAAAGAAAGAAAAAAAAACTACAAACGGGGTTGGAAAATTGTCGTGACTTAGAAATTCTACGGGGAAAAAGGATATAACACAACCACCGGGGACCGTGGTGTTCCGTTAGAGTTCGTTGCTGTTGTTGTTGTTGGTTGTTACTTTAGCGAATAGAAAGAGGACGCATTTAATCTCGATTTACATTTCACGGTAGGGAAAATCGTATAGGAACTGGGATAACCTGGTGGGTGACTGTTACTAAAGGGGGAGAACCGGAAGATACGCATTCGGACGATTTCAAGCCGTGCTTTTAAGAATCGGAGAAGTTTAGGAAGGAGTAACGGTAACAGGAACGCGCTAGGGGGTCGAAAGGACCAACCAACCAACCAACCACCACCACCACCACCACTACCAAGGACCAGTCACCAACACTAACATCACATACGCCCACGTTTCCCGGTCGTTCTTCTCGAAACGACGAAGAAGGGTTAAAACCTGCGGGGTAGTATTTTAATTCTCGACCGTTATCGCGCCGCCGTTGCCGTTGCTGGCTCGGGTCAGTAGCACCGAAAGATACATGTAAGTTGACCCCGCCCTCGAGACCTTTCTGGACGCTTATGAATATTAATTCCGCCCCATCTGTGAGCCACCTACTTCCCTATCCGAAAGCAAACCCGACAGGAACAAATTAGATCTTTCCTTCCATACATTTTCCCTTTTATTCGCACACGCGCGCTCCTGGCACTCCTCTTCAACCATCACGCGTTGTCCTCTTTTTATTTCTTTCTTTCTTTCTTTCATTCCTTTTTTTTATATGATGCTCTTTTGTTTCTTTATTTTTCACTCCTCATATCCTTGCCCACTGAAATCTGCTGGTTCTGACAGTTAAGCTAACGCTATGTCCATTCATTGCCAACACTCACTCACTTGTGATTTTTTTCATGATGTAAAATAATAAATACAGTAATCTTTAGTACATATACCAATTAATACAGATACTAGAAACAACAACTTTAAGCATTTTTGATGATAGGTTGAACAATCTTGAGTTTTGATTGAATTACCTGTAATTTTTTTGTAAGTGTAATTACATTCTGTCAAGTTTCAAAACTGTTCAACCTAAGCTTCAAAATTGTTCACGTGACTTTAGCACATTTGGTCTCACGTTTGTGTGATATACTACATGTATATCTAACTCGTTCGATAATAATCTCGCGATTAGTCGTAAGTAGGTACCTTTACGTGATAACAAAATACGTGAAAATGTGCATTTAGTACTCTCAGCTCGCACAAAGAGAAGTTTATCTCGGAAGTATCTTCTTTCGAATAACACAGGGACCCTTTTCTTCCTTATGCAAGCGCAACCAAACCACCAACCCTCTTTGATATTTTCATATTCAGATAGTTTCGAAGGAATGAATGGGAATAGTTGATTTCAAAAGGGGTGCGTGTTTCAAGGCCGTGTTTCCACACTTGTTATACACGTTCAGGTAAGATACATACCAATGTATGTATCGTCATGAATTTTCTTCTAACCGTTTGAAATTGTGAGCAGAAGGGTAGTACACGTTGGGACTACAAATAGATATAGTTTCGTTGAATCTGGCAATCTCATAGCTCGTAGAGAGGATGAATATAACCCAAGAGTTAAAACCGCAGCACGAATGTCGTATCTTAGAAGTACTCCTTCTCATTTCTAATCTAACATCACCACCCTTTACCTAACTCTCTCTCTCTCTCTCTCTCTCTCTCTCTTCTAAACCAAGCTCACATCATCCTCCCACTTTCTCGAGCCCACCCTTAAATGTAGAATCTTATTATCAGCCTAAGTTTCATTTCGAGATACAAGACCTGGAAATCCTTGTGAATTGTGGTAGACCATTGAAAGTAAGGGTATAAAATTGGTCTCGGTGCTTTTGAGAGACCCCCTTCCCCCCAAGAGAGAAGATTTCAACGACTTAGAACTACTGAACTAATTGCTACTGTTGAAAACTTAGATATCAGCATATTTTCTATGTTGAATTTTTGACTTACTTTGAGAGAGTTTATATTTTATACAAAGGTTTTTACTTTTATCTACTTTTATGGTTAATTATTATTATTATTATTATTATTATTACGGAATATTCTTCTTGTGTCCTTCGTTTTATCAATTTAAAGAAGAACTTTTCTCTTTCTCGATTCTTTTACGACGACAATTTCTCGTTGATATAACTTCGTTCGTTCAACGGGAAGAAGAACGTCATGTAAAAGTATATGTAACTCTTGCACTTTAAGAACTTCTTCATTCGTAGTTATCATCGTATATTTCTAGTTACGTAGTATAGTCCTTTCTCATACAGATACGAGAGAAAACCTTAACGTAGTATCACACGTTAGATCCTAGCCCAAGTGTGTGTATTTCGGTTTGCCTTAATGGATTTCGTTGTAATTGTAAAATATCTTCCGAGTTCTATACGCGCGTGTGTGTACATTTACGAGCGGACACGTGCGCACATCTTTTAAACACGACCTAGGCGTTCATTTTCTAACCTTGCTTTTAATAGATAACTTTCTAAGTTAACTTATTTCCCTTCAAGGAGTACAAATTTAGAAATGTGAGTGTTTAAAGAAAAATTTGGGTCAAAGTTATTGCACTGTTGGTAGCTGTTTAGACGTAAACTAAATTAGTAATTTGAATATTTTCATGATAGTAAGTTAAAAAGTATAAGTGACATTTTTGAACAAGATATTAGTAACATTAGTTTTCATGACTAATGTACGATAAGAGGTTAACTGATAAAACAGAAGACATTGATTCATCTGTTAGATTTGATGTCGTTGCAGGTAGCGAACGAAAATACGTGGAATGTTCTCGTTGCATCGTTGAAAAATCGTCGGGGTAGTAACGCATGACCCGTTAAGTATGGGCTCGACTGAAAAATAACCTGGCAAATTGAATGGAGGCGACACAACAGACTGTTGCTGGGGAAAAAGAGAGAGAGAGAGAGAGAGAAAGAGAATAAAAAAAGGGCGTATAGTATGGGAATAGGATGGTGGGGGTGGGAGGATGGGATTCTGATGGGTCCCGGAGTAAAATTTGGCTATGAAGAGGGTTGGGGAAGAGGGTGGAGGGAATAGGGGTAACGTTGGTGGAGACATTGTACTTGTCGGCCTACCCACATGACGAATATGGCTTTTGTAATTAGAAAATATGCTCTCGACTCCTATATGTCTCTCATATCGAAGATTTCGAAACTCCTACTACCTTTATCGTGAATTTTGCCTAGGTAAAAAAAATAGTGAACAACGCGTTAAAGTTGAAATTTGTTTATTTAACACGAGTTAGCTTTTTGCGTTAAATATTGTTATTATTATCAAATTATTTCTAACTATTTCCATTAATTAATTCATTCATTCATTTGAAACTAACGAATGAGCGTAGTGAGCGTAGTTTCAGTTGTGCAATAATAAATTCGATCTGTTAAAAAAAAAAAACGTTAGGAATGAGTTGTGAATAATGTTTAGGGATAAATAAATGAGAGAAAGGGGGTGGGTTAGAAGAGAAGTCAGTGAGGATTAAAGAGAGGTAACGTCAAACATTAAAACATAATGACTCTAGACAAGAATGTTAGCCCCCGAGCTACCCCACCAGTAGATGTGTGTGGATGTCGTGTTAGGTATAGGTGTAAGGGTAAAGTAGCTATTTGCCATATTATTACGCGCGTTTGATGCGACGTGTGGAAAGTATGCTAGTACTAGCTAACGCGTGCTTTCTCTTCCATTACTCTTCCTTGGGCTTGCTGAAGAAATGCTTCCCTTATACCCTGGACTAAGCACACGCTAACCTAATGGGACTCGATTTACAATATAAATTATCAGTGATACGTATTCCACCGTATACCATAGGAATATTCTTCCCTCACCCTACCCTTTTTCTCCTCCTATCTTGTGCTTTACTCTCTTCTGCTTTTCTTTGAAATTCCATACCAGTTACAAGAATAGTAGTAGTAGGTGGGTTGGGTAACTTTAACAGGAATGACGTCTCATGCTCTTTTACAAATACAGATTTTTAGGAATCCTACTACTTTTTCCCGAGTACACCAGGCCTGAAAAATATCTTCAGATATACAATATTTGTGAATAACGTTAAGGAAGGTAAAAATAAGGAATATTCAAGAATCAGATGAAAAATGATAACTCCTCACGTGTATTGGTTTATTTTTTTGGTTTGTTTCCCTATCTTCCTACTGCTTGTCTTATTATTTTATTTTTCACGTACGATGAGATGAAAGAAAAGAAAAGAAGGAGAGAAAGATTGAAAGATATTCACGTATTCTAGCCGATCAAATGGGCCAGAGGGTATCAGCCATTTGTCAAACTGTCGCGAAAAGAGAGTAGAAATTTCGTGAAAACAAATGGCCAGGCAATCGGAGTGGCTTCGTTGAATTGTCAAATCGAATTGGTAGTTTGCATTATCATATTCTCAATTTTACCTAGCGACGGGATTCTATTATTACTACGATATAGTTGTAAAAAAAGAGAATAGAAAAGTTAGAGTTAATGCGTCAATAAGTTATGCGAGTTATACGCAGGATGCGCCATTATAGTGGCTCTCGTGATGCCATCTTCCAATACTACGCACCATTATAGTTGCTTTCGCGAATAATATCTTTTAAAATATATTTTATACTTCATTTTATTATTAATTATTAAAGTTAAAGTATATGTTTATTATTTGTTTAAAAACAAAAATTATAATTTACAAGTAATTCTTGTTGTACAGAGAAACAACAAACCGTACAAATTTTAGTTGTGTCTAAGTGGTTAATTGAATTGATAAATCTTGTGAATAATATATTCTATTGTTTATAATTAATAGAATTAATTGTTTAGGATTTGATTTCAATCGTTAAGGAACTTTGTTAAAGATACGAAATAAGTTTTACGGAAATAACTAGATGAGTACTGTACTGAGATCATCGTATAACGTAATAAATAGTAGCCATTCATAAAAACAGGAACAGGGAGAACGTTAACTTCTGCCAGGAATGGCGTCCTGTGTATCCCAACGGATGCGATACTACTACCCAATGTTTTTTGCTATCGATAATAAATTACCCATTGCGATATTTCTTATTGTTAGCGGGGTGCTACCGACTGCGTCTGAGGGCTTTGATCGGTATGTTCAGATATATATATATATATATAATTCAAGTATATAAAAGCTCAGTGTCGCAGTCGTTAATCAAACATATATACATATACCTAGAACGAGCCTGTTTCAGTTTTCCCCAATGCTAAAATTTTCTTATCAATCCTAACTACTCCCCCTTTTTTTGCACCCTTCCCACCTTTTTTCTTTTTTTTTTTTTCAGGGACAATACTCTTTTCCTTTTTGTGATATAAAGTTCTACTTTAATATTATTTTTGTTTTTATTGATTAATTTATTATTTTTTTTTTAGATAAATTGCATATGTAAAAGAATAAAAATAATTTTTGTTATATTTTAAATACAAGTTTTGCTTTATAAAATTAAAAAAAAAAAAAAAAATATTGAACGTAGGATAAATTACAACTTAAAAAATAACTGCTGCATTTTCCGAGTCATAAAAATCGGATATTAGAAAAATAATTCAGGATAATTTAAATTGAGTCGTAGATCTCATTCTGATTTGCTATAAAAACATTATTATTATTATTATTATTATTATTATTACATCACACAAATACTTAACTTTTTTTTTTTTTTAATAAAATATATCTTTTCTGGCTTGGTAAATGCTGCGTTAAAAAAAAAAAAAAAGGAGAAGTAAAAAAGTAATAAGATATAAATTATATACAGATAGGTAATATAATTTAAATTACGTATCCCTCCGTTCGATATCTCACTAACGTGGGAGGGGGGTGGAATGGGAGGAGGAGGAAGAGGAGAAGGGTGGAAGATCGTTGGGAAAAACGCGAGTCGTAAAATTCAAATCAGTTGGTGTTACTCGTTTCTCGTATAATCGCGAAGATTGCCATTCGAACGAATGATTGGCTGTCGACTGGAATTAATATCCACTGTTACGATGATAAATATAAATTTTTTTATTTTTTTTTTTATATTTTTTTTTTTTTTTGGGGGGGAACACACGCGTTATCGCATAAAACTACTACTGGGTGTCATCAATATTTATGCATCGAATAAAAGAATAGAAATTTATTACTCAAATGCAAAAAGTTTTACAAACTTGGTTGATACTTTTTCTTATCTATTAGAAAATTAAACAAAACAATAATAATAATAATAATAATAATAAAAAAAGCAGTCATAAATTAATTGCATAAATTTCTATTCGTGTATCAGTTATTTCTTTAATTTTATTTGGGACTTTCAGAAGATATTTGCAGTTATATAATAAATAAATAAAATCAAATACTTATCAATAAAAAATATGTTAATATTTATATTATATATTATTATTAATTGGCATTAGAAACTCGGAAGTTTATTGCCGCAAATATCAAATATAAATATATTATATAAATATTATAAATTTAAATATCTTAATATATATAAATTACGTGTATGTCACGTTGTTTGTCCGCAATGGACTACTAAACTACTAAACCGATTTTAATCAAATTTTCCACACTGTGTGCAATTTCATCCAATTTAAAAGATAGGATCGTTTATATCTCAATTTATAATCGCAATATTATTTTATTGTGTATCGGACTGATTGTGAGCCACAGCAACGAGTGTCTGAGCACCCCTAGTATAATATATTTATTTATAAATAAAATATAAATATACAAATTTCAATAAGAAATAATATTCTCACGTGTATGAATTATTTCCTTATATTTAACAAATTAATTTTATTATTATATTAAAATAAGATTTCTAACTATGTGTATAAGTGAATTGTTATCTTTCATCAATTTTATCGAAAAATCAATAAACCTTTTTCTACACATAGAAAGAAAGAAAGAAAGAAAGAAAGAAAGAAAGGAAAAAAGAAATAAAAAAAAAGATAAGTAATGTTTTTATTAGCACTCATTGTCCCGGTCAAATACATCATTCATCACTTTTTCTTCTTACCCTTGACTACTAGCCCTAAGTGTCTTTATCTTTAGAGATCGGTAAGAGTTTTAGTTTGTTTTTCTCTTTGACGATTTCTACTTCGATTCATCAAACGACATTGGCGAATCCACGAACGATTCCCGAATACCAGAATGTAAGAATAAAGGGAATAAGGTTGAATTGATAGAAAAAGGATGAGGGGATGAGAGGAGAGAGGGTGGGTTAGAAAAAGAGAGCAAGTTTATTTCCGTTAAGCTTGAGAAACGTTATGATGGGGTAAGAAACATTTTTCTACTCCACCCACACACGAGTCCTGGTCCTTCTTCGCGTTTCGCTTTTCAGAAGGGAACTTCGTTCCTAGATATAAGGACACCACCGGGCATCAATATACGGAGCACGAAATTCCTTTCGAAAGCAGAAGAAGAAAAAGAGAAAGAAAGAAAGAGAAAGAGAGAGAGAGAGAGAAAGTTATTGTGTCGCCTTACACCACACGGGAGGGGTCAAGTACCATACATCATGCGTAATAACGGATCCGATCCTCCTTGTATTATTATACCGTCATACCATGTGGATTGATAGATTTATGTTTCGTGTAAGTATTCAACAATTCGCCAATTCTTTTTTTTCTTTTTTTTCTTCCATCGAATATATTGGATCAGGGTGAGAGGGAGTCTGGGTATAAAAATGTTTATTCTTATTTTAATACAAATGACAAAATTATTATGTGGATTTATAATTATTACATATATTTATTAATATAATATTCATATAAATTAATATTACCATAAATCAATAAATTTATTAATATATTTTATTATTATAAAATATATAAGTTATAAAATTATTTATAATTGACGAATAATAATTAGGAGTAACCGTAAAGTGATGTCATTTTTAAATACATTAAAATTCAAATACTACTTTAAAATACACATATAACTAATAATTAATAAACAAATGATAACAAAAATTCCATTTATTTCCAGGATAAATATACAAGGAAACATATTTCTATCGAATTAAATAAAATTCATTTGTTAAATATTGCAAAATACAAACACAAACATATTATCTAATGTATGAACAATTGTTGCAACTATTTTTCTTAGACAAATTCTCCTAAGAAAAAGATAAAGAAATGCAAGAAAAATTCGATTGTGTAAGGAAATAATTGATCGTACGACAGGGATGATTTATGATAAGGAAATTGCAAGAAGGGTGGAGTTAAACCCCCCTACGTTTAACCACCGAAGTCTGTTTCCGATACGAGAGGTCATTAATATTTTAATACGACTGCCATTCGTCTGTGGCAGAGTAAAAGGAGGAGGAAAAAGAGGGAGGAAGGGAGGGAGGGAGGTGGAAAAGGATAAAGAGAAGAGAATATATACATGCATACCTGGTCGTGGTGGTGGTTTTTAGCTAAATCGAGATCTCAATAATTACGTCACTAACAGACATAACCTGCTTTTGATTCATAGCACAACAAAATCGTGAAGGTTTTCCTCTTTAAGAGAGGGGTAGGAAAACCATCTTTGGATGATAATCGGAATTCAATTAAACCATTAGCATCTTTTCTGGTTTTGGCTTATACTTTGAAAGTCAGGTATAGAAAAGAGATGAAAGGTAATAGGGAATATTTCTTTGGTGGAAAGGGCTTAATGCGATGGAAGATCGAACCGCAAAAGCAATGGGACAGAAAACAGAATTTTACCCATCGTTAAATATATATTTAAGGTCATTTTAAGATAGATTAGTCATAGGTATTATAATATTTCAGTTTTTACTACTTTAATGTCTGATTACATATTGATTTGTACTACTTTAATACGTCTAATTATATATTGAATTGTACTACTTCAATAAGTTTGATTACATATTGATTTGTACTACTTTAATACGTCTAATTAAATACTGAATTGTACTACTTTAATAAGTATGATTACATATTGATTTGTACTACTTAAATATCATAATTTTACAACTTAAATATTTAATTATATTTTGTAATATTTAAATGAACAACCCCCTGTATATTATTAATTAATAATACGTGTCTCTGGTTAATTAGAAATAATAATTAAATATTATTAGTTGTTTAATATAAAAAAGTAAGAAGAGTTATAAATAAACATAAATGAAAGATCAAAAGGAAGGAGGGTGGAGGGAGGAAGGGTGCGAATTGGTCGTTTGCTAAGAGCTGTCAAATGTATATATGTGTGTGTGTGTGGTGCAGTATAATAGTAGAGTATGGCATATGGGTCCGATATCGAGAAAGGATCACCTGTTGCATCGAGAACGATGGGGTTTGGGGTTACGAGGATTACGGTTCGAAGGCTATTCAGGAGAGTTCAGGGTGTAGGCTACCGACCAACCCCTCGATTGGTCGTGTAGTGGCCAGCGCGAGTGGCTATATCCCTTTCGAAACTTGCCCTTACAATCCTAAAGGACCGTGTGTGCCTTTACTTTAGCTTTCTGGTAAAACCATTGAAATCACTTTAGAAAGGGATAGTTCTTTGAGGGTTCAAACATGTCTTGGACATTTTTTTAGGATTTTTTTTTTATTCAATTTGGGAATCAATGTTGAAATTTGTTA
Organism: Polistes dominula; assembly: GCF_049000335.1. Taxonomy (NCBI): domain Eukaryota; kingdom Metazoa; phylum Arthropoda; class Insecta; order Hymenoptera; family Vespidae; genus Polistes; species Polistes dominula. The sequence continues at coordinate 830,151 of NW_028301042.1, forward strand.
ACTTCAATGATATTAGAAAATTAGACAAACACATGCAGTCATTGGGATTGCATAATTTTGTGAATCCAATGAAAATTTGTCACATAATGTTGCTATTGATTTATTGTTTATATTAAATAAATTTTTGGGAATCATGTATTCGTGTAAATGTTAGGAAATTAAATTAATCATAAAGTTGATACAATGATGATTATTATTAAATTTATTTCTACGTGAGAAGTAAAATAGATTTCGTTAATAAAAGTCGAACAACAACAACGGTGGACGATCACGTTACGTGAAAATGTCAGATAAGAGAAAGATAAAAAAGGGCCTCCAGCTAGAAAGTGAGGAAGTAGAAAAGGGAAAAAAAATCGACCATGTCAATCCCCATTCCACGTTCTCTGACGAAATAAGGTCATTCACTCGGTTGGATGCCAGGAGCTGAATTCCTGTGGGATTATACGAGCGACACTGGAATACTTTATCAAAGGGAACACATTTTATTCAAGGTACAATCATACGTTTATTTGAACAAAATTTAATTGTTTAATAATAAAAAAAAGTTGAGATCATCAATACAATTATTTAGGATTGTATATTAAATTAAACGAAATATCATCACAAGGTACGTTCAAATAAAATACAAAAAAAAAAAAATGAAACTCGTTTATGATTTTGTCAAATAAACAAAACATTTGCAAACAAATTTAGTTAACTGTTCAATTCAGTTTGATTATTGTAAACGAACGGAATAAGAAAGAAAAAAGAAAAAAAAACTCGGTGGATGAAAGAAATTCCAATAAGAAGGTGGAGACAGTAGAGGGAAAGAAACGAGCCCATTTTGATAATGGGATCCTATATGGAAGGCACAACGTTACCAACGAAACTCCCTAGGGATTTGGTGAGCCATCGTCGCCGGATCACTGGGAAAACCGGGAATATCAAGGTATAGATACACGTATTACTTCAGCACATATAAACCTATACCAAAACATACAAACATAAGTACACACACATATATATATATAAACCTTATAAATGTGAGTAGAGTCTTTCACACAGAGAAAGAAACGTTTTTTCTTCGGGTTATCGACTGGCGGATTCGGCCCGAAGAAAAATAGTTGCTTCTGCCGAGTCTGTCCATTTCTTTTCGTCCTGTCTAACCTTAATATCAAACCATTTCTTCGTTCAGCTTTCTGGTTACATTTAGAAACCCCTATTGAGGTGTATCTTATGGAAGAATTTATTTAATTAAACGTATTCTCTCGTTTAAAAAACACCACAATAAACAGGCCCATATTAAAACATAAACCTTCTGTGATCACACACATATGTTTTTTATTGGATACATGTATGTAGAAAATGTTAGGAAAGGGTTTGATAATCCTTTTTGTTTTTGTTACTTGAGCATACCGATAACCCTTTTCATTTAGCACGCTTCATTCGAGTTGAATGTTAGTAGGAAAGAAAATAGTTAACACTCATTCCTTGTAAAATAAAGAAAAGAAAAGTAAAGCAAAGAAAGGAAAATAAGAGTTTAGTCCTTCCTCCTGGTGCAATGGCATTGCGGTTTTTCATAGGAACTTCCTAGGCTAGCAACGGGAGCAAAGGGAGGTTAATTTTAACGAATTCAACGAAGCAAGGGAAGAGGTCGGAGTTTAACAGGATAAGCTAATTGTGGGGTATTGGCTAAGAAAGTCGAGAGAAATGAGAAAGAAAGAGAGAGAGAGAGAGAGAGAGAGAGAGAGAGGGATTGAGGGGTAAAGGACAAGGAAAAGGGTCTATACTACTATTCGTTCATTCGTTCATTCGTTCGTTCGTTCATTCGTTCTTCTTCTCAGCACTAGTTGAGGATCGTTAGCAGACGGCAAACGTGGACTGGAATCACAATGCATTTTCTTTACAGAAGAGAAACCATTTTCCTTCCTTCCTTCCTTTCTTCCTCTACGTCTACCTTTACCTACCAACCTAACAGTCAGTTTCCTTTTCTATTTTACACAGGACACTTCTTCGATTCTCAAAGACAAAAGAAAGAGTTGAGGTACGGGGATGAGAAGGACATACCTTTCCTGTCTCTTCTACCAACCCATCTTGACTTTTAGATATACCAACCGAATTAACTTACTCTTTCTGCAAATTAACTACCTTTTATCCTGTTACTTAACTATAAAAAAAAATAAAAAAATAAAAAAAAATACTTTACTTACTTTTCTGACTCTGATGACACAAGTCTTTTTTTGTTTCTTTTTTTTCTATCATAGTTAGACGAGAATAAAGTATTTGGATTATTTGGTTAAATAATTTTGAAATAATTGTGTAAGAGTTTTATTGAAAATTATGGGAAGGATAGGGGGGGTTCAATTAAGATTATGGGTTCAGAATTTTGTGTTTAAAAAATATATTTTAAATATGGTTATTTGATTTAGTACGGTTATGTGTCACGTGTTTCTAGAAATTAGAAATAAATGTGTAAGAGTTTTATTTAAAATTATGGGAAGGGTAGGGGGGTTGAATTAGGATTATGGGTTTAGGATTTAGTGTTTAAAAAATATATTTTAAGTATGGTTAATTTGATTTAGAACAGTTCTGTTACACGTGTTCCTAGAAAATAATCAATATGACCTAACACGAGATGAAGTTGCAATTTTTTTTAGAAGATACAGATTGTTTTTTATGAAATGTAATAAAAATTTCATTCAAAATTCTTGATTAGGATGATTAGATTATTTCTAAATCAAATTTATAACAGATAGTTCTCGAAGGGAAGCGAAGGGACAGGTTAAACTTATCGGAAAAGGTTATTAAGGGTTAGTATTCTTCGAGCGTCGGAAGATGTAAGACGTGTTTGATATTAAATAAATATAAAATGAAATTCACGTCGTGTATACACGTGTGTGAGTGTTTCTATACAAGTGATATGCATAAATGCATTAGTGTGTGTGTGTGTTTAGTGGTAAATAGTGATACACAAATGGATACGTGTATCATTGGATAAATAACAGTATGGTATGTTAATTATAATATTATGTTGAACATTAACATTATTTTTATAACATTTAGGTATCAACAAATTAGTTTTTTAATTTTTAATATAAATAAATGTAATATCAAAGTATAACTATAAACAATTTTAAAGAACATTCCACATATATATATATATATGTGAATTAATTAATTTATTTTTAATACAATAATTCAAATTTTATTTTTATAGCACGTAAGGCCCACCCACATTCCTTTATTTTATTTTATTTAAACAATAGTTATCTTTAATTTATATAATTGTTAGAAATATTTGATTGACAATGTTACGAATAATAATATGAATAACTTTGAGTAATTTGTATACTTCGAATAAAAACAAATGATTGTTTGGACAGAGTAATAAATGTTTTTAACAAATATTTCGGAATTCTGAGATTACATATAAATATCACCTATAAAGAATATAACCTCACATTTTCTAAATGATCAAAGTAGAATAAGATAGAAGTAAAAGACTTAGTCTCTAGTATCCACGATCGTCAGTTTTATACTCGAGGCTTTAGATTAAGTCCTCGAAGAAAAATCTATCCGCTTCCCTGAAGACTGAAGACAACATATCTTCTAACTTGGGGTTGGAAAAAAAGGTGGTGGGGAAAAAAAAAATAAAGCCAACCCAGTCAGCCAACCCAGTCAGTCAGTCAGTCAGTCAGTCAGTCACCCAACCAGCAAAGAAGCTAGCAAGCAAGCGTTGCAATGAAGATTCCTAGCAAGTTATCCACCTAGCAATATGGCTGTTATCCTTGCTCGAATTTCTCGCGAACGATATCCTGTTTTTTTTTTTTTTTTTTTTAAGAAAAAAGACAGAAAGATAGAAATAGAAAGAAGGAAGAGGAAGAGGAAAGTTGGATGAGGGAGGGTAAGATCGGAGGGTCCGAAAGAAGACTTCCTTCAACTTCCCACCATCTTTTATCTCTGTCTCTGTCTTATTTTCTTTCTTTCTTTCTTTCTTTCTTTTTACGTCGTGTTGGTAGGTAACTCAATTTAGATCGAGTGGCAAGCATTTGTTGCAGATCCTCCTTCGCTGAAGCCAAGCTTCCTACTGCTAGGTCCTTTCGTACCTTTCTCAGTTACGAAGGGGTACCCCAAGACCGTTTTTATTTCCTATTATTTATCTGGATAAGTAAGTCAGATGCTTCTTCTTCTTCTTCTTCTTCTTTTTATTTTCTTCGGTCCTTTTTTGTATTATCTCAAGCAAGGAATTTTCTTTCCTTTTTACGATATCGATGACATTACTTAATGGTGACTTATTGAACAATTTTATTAGAATTGATGAATTTTGAATAGGACGAGACTTTATATTTCATATTTATAATACAATAATATGGTATTTCTAATACAAGTAAAACAACATTTTTAGATTGTTCATTAAATAAATTATATAATCACAATTTTAATACAATTTGTGATTGAAATAAAAATTAAAACAATACCATGATATATCATTTATTTTTTTAAACTGTATAATATTTTTTTATTTCAATGTATTTTTCCATTTAAATAATCCGTAGGTTACTTTGAGTATATAAAAAATAAAAATAAAAATTGCACATAAGAAAGTGGACGTAATTAAGGTATGTCAAATAGACAGTGTAAACAAGACCATGAAAAAGTTTAGTGGGGTTTGCATTTTTATAATTTGAAAATTAAGTTGCATAAGTGAATTCAAAAGTTGACGACGACGACGACGACGACGACGACGACAACGACGACGAGGATGAGGATGAGGATGAGGATGAGGACTACGATTGCAGACGAGACGAGAGGATGGTTCAAAGGTTACATGCGCATAATAATCATTATGAACCACAAATGCTAGTATTCTCGGGGCCGAACCTGGGTACACAGACATTACGACAACTGCAAATGGTGAGGACAAAGTGAGAGAGAATAACAGAGAAAGAGAGAGAGAGAGAGAGAGAGAGAAAGAGAATGCAAACGGAAGCATATTCACCAAAGGATTAATGTAACCGCGGAATGTTGGCACTGTTTACGATCAGCCCGATACATTCGGCGTTGGCAACGACGTGTTAACGCGTTAACTCGACTCCCAAAACCCTGGATAATTAATTCTGTGCTCTTAAACGAAAACACAATGTTTTAAATCAACGTATTCGCAAGTACAACAATAATAATAGTTGCATCAAGAATACAAATATAAGTTTAATCGAAAAATCTGATCATGATCATGAAAAGTTGTTAACATTTATGTTAATTTTGATATATATATATATATATATAAAAGGGGGAGAGACTTTTTATTGCAACATTGGTAATATTTTATATCTATAACATTGCAATCTTGAAATTTGGTAATATCCAATTGAAATAACGAACGTACTTGACGACAAAAGCCCTATTAACGATCGAACGTAATTTTAGGGTCGTTTGCATTGTTCCCTTTATAAGAGAAATTCGAAGAGTCTCGAGCAAGTGCATTGTTCAACGAACGAGATATATTTCTACCCTCATAGGTCAAAGCTAAAGGTGAGGTTAAAAAAGAGAGAAAAAGAAAAAAAAGAAGAAGAAATGGAAAAGAGGGGGGGGGGGAGTGAAGGGGATAGGTCGAATCTAAAAAAGTTCCAACTCGAACTTCGTGAAGAATCTCACTGTGAAAAGAGAGAGAGAGAGAGAGAGAGAGAGAGAGAGAGAGAGAGAGAGAGGGGAGGGTTCGAGATAGAGAATAGTTGGGGTGAGACTTTGTGGTCGGGTGGAGGGGATAAGGGTAAGGACATTGTTTCGACGGTGTAAAAGGTGGTCCAACAGAGAAACTGGTAGTGAGACGATAGAAAGAGAAAGAGAAGAAGTTTAAGGGGGTGATGTTATAGGGCTAAAGGGAGGTCCGGGATTCAGGGTGTTCCGCGGGTGTAAATGCCAAGTGAACAGTTCGAGTGAACAGCCCTTCAGTACTCGCGGCGGCTCTCGACCTTTATAATCCGAGCATAATTACTGGGCAGGCAGTAGCGCCTCAACCATCACCCAACGTCACCCGGTTGCCTATACCCTTGCCTGCCTATACCCTTCCTTCCTTGCTTGCTTGCTTGCTTGCCTACCCACCTACCTACCTACCTACCTACCTAGTACTGCCATACACGAGAGATTAATTGTTATTAATTATTTTCCCGCAGCGAGGTAATTGCGTCATCGCCGCGAGCACCGGTGGTGGGTTCCGACGACGACGACGACGACGACTACCACTACCATCAACCCCATCACCACTAACAAATAGAATCAGCATCAGTACTAGTAAAGCTTTGGGTACCATTCCTAACACTGCTATGAACGAGAACACTGTCGGGTTCAACCGGCGTTTAACAATGAGGCCAACCGCTTCCTTTTCAGGCCTGTCCGGAAACGGACGCTCGAAAACTGCAGCTCGTGCCGAGTTCTATGTTCTCATCATCACCCTAACCTATCCCCCCCCTATTCCTCTTTCCCTTTCCTTAGTTCACCCCACTTAACGGGTTACCGTACTCTCTTGTTTCCGCTTAGATTCTTTAAACTGCACTTTAGACTCGAGTTCCCGACGATTCGACTCTCGTTCCTACTATTATCATCTTCTATACTTCTCATACGTAACTTTTTTTTTTTTTCTCTCTCTCTACAGGTGAGAATTATAGGTTGAAGTATTCTTTTACACATACACTGGTTTTAAGAAACATTCGACGAAGTTACTTACGTTGTAATTTCTAGTTGAATTAGTTCACTGTTGTCAGATTTATTTGTACGATTTACTTTGACCAATCAACTTTTGGAACCCAATTGCCAGTGAAGTTAATTCAAACGAATTTATGGATCTGACATGTGATAGTTTCGAAGTAAACGTTGATTGTACTCCATGGAAAAGTATACATAAAAGTATTATCATTAAGATCGTATCTTTTGTCCGACACTAATCGTTTCGTTAACGGTATACAATGCAACAACACTTCTATTAGCTTTGTGGGAAAACATCAAGCGAGAGTAAGCAAACGTTGAACTTGGAAGTAAGATTAAAAGAAGGGTAGGGTGTATCTTAGGGGGTGTATGTGAGGGTAGAGTTGACTGGTAGTTTGTGAGTGCAGTGGGTGCCATATTCGAGACAAGTTGAATTGCCTTGACGTATAGGAATCCCAGTTTGCCATAAAGGGAGTCATGAGGATCGGATTTAAGAGTATTGGGATTAGATAATGTGTACGAGGTTAACATGAAGTGTTTGCTTGTTCGTTCGTAACGATTCACACGACTTCAACCTTATAAAAATCGGAAGGGTCAGATTGTTATAAAAAGAAAAAAAAAGAAAACTAGTCGAAGTGTGCAGATTTGCAGGAAAGGGAATTTCGTCAGCATTAAAAACTCAAAGTTAGATCACCGATTACTTCCACCATCGAACGTTTCAAAGTTTCCGCATTTTAGGTCGTTAGGGAAGAAAAATCAACAAACCGGCGTAGCCCGTAAAGAGGACAGATTATCGACTACCTACCCTACCCTACCCTACCCCTCACCAATTCCCCATTGGTATGTTTGCTCGTTTGATTTGCTTACGAAGAAGGAGGAAGAGCTTTCTCTTGGGGTCGTCGAAGCAGATCATCTAGTAGTCGGTGGGGTGCGTAAGCTTAAGCTTGTACGTAAACGTGTAGGTCGTGAAGGAGGCTGCTAGGTGCTGCTGCTGTTGCTGCTTTCCAGAAAAGGAAAAGAAAGGAAGGAAAGGGAAGGGAAGGGAGAACGTGGAAAAGGGAAAACGAGTGTTGGGAGGAGCGGAATTTGCTTTGCAGAACGAACAAGAGAGTTAGAGAAAGAAAGAAAGATCACGCGGAATCACATACGTACACTTACACACATATACAGAGAAAGATAGAGAGAACGAAAAAGAGGAACCCTGTTCTGTGTGGTGGGCTGGGTAGGTGGATGGTTGGTTGGGGTTTTGGTGGAAGAGTTTGAGAACTAGAGAGACAGAGAAAGAAGGGGGAGTGGGTGGGCTTGGAGTTGGGGGTATGGTGGACCGAGGCTGTCCGCAATTAAAATAATTCCCTTTCTGCCTGCAGCCGAGCGGAAAGAACTTACCAGCACCCTCACGCGGGTACCCCCAGGGTCCTACCTCTTTCTCTTCCTTTCTCCAACCGACAACCACACTCCTCGGTTGCTACTCCCCCTCTTCCTCTCTACTTTTCTCTACGTTGTCGTCCCTTAGCACCGTTCTGGTAAGCATAGCTATTTTAATTGTGTTGTCCTCCAGCAGGATGACCAGTCCGTCCGTATGGGTTGCCTGCCTGCCTGCCTGCCTGCCACGGAATGAACGTACACACCCTCTCCCTCCTCTCTCAACCCCGAAAACCCGAAGTATGTGGCTACGTTATTATGGTTTCCTCGCAAGAATTGCGGAAACCCCCCGAAGGATGAGAATGCATCGAGGGGTAAGAAATGCTACTACCCCTGATGGCTAATGTCATTTTCTTTCTTCGCAAATGACGGTGACGAGAGAAATGTAATATTACATATTAAAATGAAATTTTTCGCATAGATTCAAATGATAGCGATAATAAAGATAAAAGAAAAGAAATACAAAAAATAGGACTGAATGTCTATAATATATACACAACTGTAAAGACAGTTTAATCGCTCGTCAGGCTTGAAATGAATATGAGCCTTGTAAGGCCTCGGTTAACCTTTTCAAAAGCAACGCTCGAAACTGCCAACCCAGAAGAAGCATCAGAAGGAAACACATACACACATACATTCATACAAACCGGCTCCTTCTGTGTCGCAACGTTTTAACAACAAACGAGCGTAGAATAGGGAAGAAGGGAAAGGGAGAGGAGTTATGCATTCGCGGTTTTTCAGCATCGCTGCAGTAACCACCATTCGGTGAGATCAAGGAGCCTATCCTCGTTGCTCAAAAGATAGAAAAAGAAAAGAGATGATGAGGGTTGAACTGTGCGAGGTGTGGTAGAAAGAGAGGGGGTGTGGATTAGGGAGGGTGGTAGGTTGGTACGCAGTATTCATTCAGTAGCTTCTTCTTCGGTCTGAAAAAAAAGAAGCACGATTTTTCGACTCGAAGAAGTCTTTTTCTGTGCGGGAGCTTGGTTCAACGAAAGGAAGAAGGATGAGAGGGAGGAGGGAGGATGAGACGTCGCGACGTTTCTATGTTTCCGGCTTATTTTCGCTCGAGAAGCACCACGCGATGCAAATATAATGGGACGTTAGCACGACACCCGAGTAGTAGTGTGTAACTCTGCTGTGTTCTAACCCTGAGCCTTCTTTTTTTCTAACTTTTCTTACTTCATAGAGTATGAATATGGTACAATTAGAATAGAACAGGTACTTTTTAGTGTTTGCTTCTCAAGGCCATGTGAAAAATATAAGATCGATCGATAGACAACACGCGTTATTGTTTTACACCCTATTCCGAGATCTCAAATGTTAAACGCTATAATAAGGGAAAGGTTGGCAGCTTATGTGGATGAGGAGGGATGAATAGGTGGAACTTGTCGACGGCTCGTTACGTACCAATTAAATACATGCAGCCGGTCTGGTAAGGATATTAGAGGTATCCGAGCGAGCGGTCAGCCGAGCAAAAATAAGTAATTAGAAATACCGCATGGATAATATACGGCGCAATTAAGACCAAAAGAGGGCCACCTAGTAGTCGGCACGAACGAACCAACCATCCACCCACCCACCCACAAACCCCCGGGGTCTTCCTTCTCATCCACCTCATCCTCTTCATTCACCTACCCCACCCTCGAGTAGAACTGAACGAGGGGTTGGTGGTTGGTGGCGCCGTGTTAAGGGGGGTGGAGCCTCACCAGGATGCGGATTCATAATTAAACACGCCCTTAAAACAAAATCATTACGGTTCTCTGCCGGGGCTGGGCTGCTTTCTATTCCCCCAACACCCAACCCCCTCGTTGTCCTCCTACTATACCACTTCTTCTTCTTCTTCTTCTTTGCTGGCTGGCTTATCGCGACGCGCCTGAGAGAAAGATGGTACGAGACGTGCCGAAGAGGGAAACGAGAGGAAAGGGGTTGGTGGTTGGTTGGTTTCGTCGATGTCCTCTCTTCTCTATACTCCTTCCATCCTTCCAACTCATCTTCTTATTTTCCTAGACCACTGCAGACTCTTGTACGTTTGCGCGTTCTCTCTTACGAGCACTTGCTAGAACAGCTAACGTTAATGTATATCACCTCCGTTGGTTTGGCACGCCTTCTTCAACCGATGCGGTACGATGCGGAACGGAACTCAACGAGTATTACCCCAAGCAACCACGTATTCTCATACTCGATCAAGATGTTACGTGTCTCTTATTAATGAATATTATCATCTACAAATTTTTTTAGATATTTTTTAGGTGGATGATGTTACTTAGGATTATATTGCATATAGTTTTAGGTTACATTTTATTCCTCTACTTTCTTAGTCTAATCTTTACTGAAAGATATCTAAAATGTTAGCTAATTGTTTCCTATAAAATATAGTTGCGAATACAAAATAGACGCATAGATCCATATCAATGAAAATATTAAATGACAATAGTTATCAAACTTGCCATTGGATTAGTTTCTATCATAAATTTCATTTCCTTTCCCCTCCCCCCTAAAAAGTTTAGATACTTGTGACTTAACGTTGTAGCAAGTGGATTCACCGAGAGTTATACAAAACGGCGGACTAGAATCTCGAAACGAGAGTTCCCGTCGTCTCTTGTGTACGAGGTAGAAGAAAGGGGTAGTAGGGGTAGGGGTAGTAGAAGAGTTGGGTGACGAGGGGTGGAATGGTGGGAAGGTGGATGCGCTGTAGTAGCACTGAGGACGTTCCTGGATTGCTGGAGTCGGCGGACTCGTAGAACGCGGTGGGGGATTCGATGTTAGTTCCGCACACCTCTCGACGGGTTTGCGTCAGAGCTGCGATAAGGGGGTTGGGCATGCGAACCTACCGAGGCATTCCTGGATTCAAATTGGTACCACCCACAAAGTCCAGAGCGCCGGTCCGGTTTCGCCCTGCGAGAGAAGAGCCTTCGCTATTTTCTCCTACCGAGTACTAGAAGCGGGTACACCAATCTTTCCGATTCTCCCCCACCCACATATCTCAGCTTTGCTATCATACGTTTCTCCCACCATTTCAATTCATCGATCGGTCATCGAGAGTATCTCTTGCGCAACTAGTTTGTTCCTTACAAAATATTCCTCTATCTTTCATTTTATCTTACATTTATCAGAAATATGAAACTTAATTCAATTGTTTAAAATCGTAATTAATAACAGGAATACAAATGACTGACATTTTACTGGCTGTATAAAATAATAAGGAAAAGTTTGCTAACAGATAATTTAGTAAAACATAAAACAAGTTAACACGAGCAAGGAAAGTAATCCAAAATTCTTGATATTTCTAGGATCACGTATCTCGTATTTCATCTTGGCCATTGTCAGGAGAAGAAGTAGAAGAAGAATAATAAGAATAAGATTAAGAATAAGAAGAAGAAGTAGTAGTAGTAGTAGTAGTAGTAGTAGAAAGGAGAGACGCGGTAGAGGAATGTGAAAAGCAACGAAATGAAACGTTCGCAAACGAGTCACGATCTCCTAATTAGGAGGCTAAATACCGCTGACGTTTTTTGTCGTTGCAATATTATCATATTTAGTATGCGTACTTAGAAAGCCAGCTTAAATAAGCCCAGAGACCTTTGCGTAGCACTGAAGCTTCCTTGTGTGAGAGCACGAAGTCTAATAAGTTCAACTGGTCGAGTTGCAAGCGGACTACGCATCGTATTTCTGCACCGAGCTTTATGATCTACCTTGTGTCCACGTGTTTTTTATAAAGCTTCTTTTTTTTTTAAAGAAACAATGTGAGATAAGTACACCAAACACTTCTATCTATAAGATACAATAAACTATAGCAACATATTCAAAGTCAATGGGCTAACCATGTTGAATTACAAATTGACGTCAGATTATTTAGGTAAAAATTGATGGGTTACTCGTATCTTTGATGGTATTTGCTAGGTGTTGGTAGAAAAGTAACTGGAACCCGAAAAAGGGATAGTAAAAAGATATTATAGATCCTAACATATTGAAATGAAATTTGAACTGCAGTAACAAGAATCACAGTGTTCCTATGTAGGTTGTGCTTTCGATTCCTAGCTCACGGGCATTGAAATCTCTATCCACAGCGTCTCATATTTAAAGCTTCCATTCCACAAACCGAACTATAGTACAAATCGATTCCCATTTCAATTAATTTTCAACTGTAAAACTGATTGTTCGTTATCGATCGATTAAATTATTAGACAATAACTGAATGATATGATAAAATGAAGTGAGTAAAAAGTTGACGAGTTTGGTTGGGTTAGATTGGATGAAAGTAGTAAAGTAAAATTGTTGGGAGTCAGTCGGTGGAGCTTGAGATTCGGTGCTAAGGTTGGTTCTAATTTAGTGAGACGGTAGGACTTTGCGTCTGAGGCCGAGGCTAACTGCTAATTTAAGGGTTAATTCCTTGGGAGACAAGTTGGCAGAGTTACGAGGAAAATATTCATGGCATTATGCATACGCTTAGGCGGACGTGGCGTCACTAATAAAAATTAAAAAGTCTAATTGCGAAAGGTCGCCTTAGCGGGCATTAAGACTCCTATCAATTTCCTTCGTCTTCTTCTTCTTCTTCTTCTTCTTCTTCTTCTACTACTTCTACTTGGCCTGCTGTTGCTGTTGCTGCTGTTGTTGCTGCTGTTGGTACTGTTACAGTTGTGTGGTGTTCCTGGCACACCAAAACCCTGAACGAACTTTTCCTCTCTTCGCATTATAATATTATTCCCTAAAATGTTGCATTTATAATACGATCTTTTGCGCTTCTAGACAGGATGGCATAAGAATGAGACTTTACCTTCAGCATTAAATATTTACGGTCTATGTATTATTCACATTCTTTCTTTACCGTTTTCGATGGCTACAGAATTATGAGATTGATATGATTATGATCCCTAATTTGGATGGAACTGATTTTTATTATAACTCGACAGACGTAGAACATTAAATTTTGAAATATGATCATAACTTTTACATAATTGTCAAATAAAAATAATTCGTTACTTTTAATGATAGAAAACTTTTAAGGTAAATTACAATTTGGATGATTGTATTTTGTGAAATATGCTTTTATTGTTGTTTATGTTACTTGAGTATTTTATGCTCTAATTTGTAGATAATTTATGTTAGTTTTTAGTTGTATTATGTGTCTGTATTGTAATCTAGGAAAAAAAAAGTAAAGTTAGTCGGGAAAAACGATACCGTAAACGATACACTTGGGGGTAGTATTAGGATGAAATATGTCCACCTTTTCTACTTTCAACCCTCCGACAAAGTGACAACATCGAATATTCTAAAAGGATTTGATTTTTCTTTTTTATGAATTGCTTAAAACAAAACAATTTAGTTTTATATAAACTTGCGTGATATATAAAATTGTTGAACATTTTTATTAATTTGTCAAACCATAAACAAGTAATTAGAAATACTTAAATACTTGCATAGAAATTATTTACAACTGTATCTAAATTTGTAAAGTAATTTTAATAGTACACACACGTTCAAGTAATATAATTAAAAATCATAATAACTGTAAGATAATAAAGCAAGGATCCATAAGAAGGATCTATCCTCTTTCTTTGCAGTGCAATAATCCAAGCGCGAAATCGTAGTCATTAAAAGCTACGAGGTTGTACATTCCATCGTAGTTTTACGATAGTAGAAGCATGTTGGTAGAAGTGTTACAGAAAACATGATAGAAGTTAGGGTTGCCCTTATAAAAATAAACGAAAATTTATCTGAGTAATTTGAGCGTAGAGAAAGAAAGAAAAAAAAAGAGGAAGCGTATGTTGAGAAGCAGCAATCGTGTCCCTCATCAGGCAAGCAGAAAAGAGGAGGAGGAAAGGGGGTGGGTATGGGGGAGGATCTTTAGGTATAGGTGCTGCCACCTTTGCTAGGTATCCCTATCACCACTACCACCCACTACCACTACCACTAACATCAGTAGCAGTGTCGTTGAGGAGAGTGGCAATATAGTTTCCCTAATGGTGCTTTAAAAAATCTTAAAAAGACGATATTAAGAATGTGACTAAGGTGGAAAGAGGTCGATGAGAAAGAGGAAGAAGAAGCTGAAAAAAAAGAAAAAAAGAAAAAAGAATAAGAAGAAGGGCAAACGTAGAGAGGAAGACGACAAGGTCTTCCTACGAAGTGTCGGAAGGTGTTGGAAGTGGATAGCAGGGGTATGGGTTGGTGTCGAGGGATGGAGTGGGATGTAGGGTGAGGTGTTTGAGGGGTAGCTCGTTGTAGAAAGAGAAAGAGAGAGGGGGAGAGGGTGTACAAGTCTGGTTAATCGCCCTAAGACAACCGGAGAAATGAGTGAACAGTAGTAACGTTAGAGAGTATGGGGTGAGGATGAGGATGAGGGAATGAAGGACGGGGGGTATCGTAGGAGGACCTGCCTAGGGGGTGGAATTTAAAAGAGCGTCGAGTGGCAGGGAAAAGGAGAAAAAGAAATGCGAAGAAATTAAAGATGAACCTTCAACGAAATGGGGCGTGAGTTTATAAGGGTCCACTCTCTCTCTCTCTTTCTCTTTTTTTTTCATTTTTTTTTTTTTTTCGAGACTTTCGAGACACTCGTGCTACTTTGCGAGCTACGAGCTTTTTATCCTCGGCTCGTACTAAACGTCTATCTTTGTCGACTCGATCGAGCACATACCCCCGAACCCCCCAACCAACTCCCGAACGAATCCCTGAGTGCAGAAAAGTTCAGCTTTGCAAGTGATACTCTTCTTTTTCTTTTTCTACTACTACTACTGCAACTGCTACTGCTGCTACGTCTATTGGGATGACAAGTAGATGAGATTGGTAGTCTTAAGAACGATGGATAAGGTTACTCTACTATCTTGTCAAACCCCCTCATTCCCATCCCCTTTCCCACTTCGTCTCTCACCTAACAACCCCCATTCCAAAATGCTTACGAAAGAAGTGACGATCGTAAGTTGCTGTTAGTGTTGGTGTAGGTGTTCTGAATACAAAATATCAATCAGCTTTTTAGGGGACTAAGGGAGACTGCTAGGACTATCTCTGCGAGAAAAATACTCGGTAATTACAACATTCTCTCTTCCTACCCCTCTTATCGACGATGAAGAAGACAACCCCCAATCACGACGAAATTTCTTTCCCACTCGAGCTAAGAGATTTTTCGATTTCCTTTTTTTTTTTTCCTCAACACCCTAACTCCCACTTTCTCTCTCTATCTTTCTTGCTTTTAAAAGACAAACGAAAAGTAGAGGGTGTTCATTAATGATGGACATTTATAAGAAATGTTATTAAAATTTATTGATACTGGGAAATGATTTTCAACGTCACAGAGAAAGTTTATGGTTTAAATAATAGAATTAGTATGTTGGATTTAATTCATTAGAAAATTATTGACCAGGATTGAAATTATTTTGTAGTTGGATCGAAGTATTCTTAACATTGTACGTAAACTTATATGCAGGTTTTACATGAAAATGTAGAAGTAAAAATATGCAAACAGAAGACAATCTAAACATTAGATTCTTGGTATCACATTTTTCTTTCAGCATGAATATAAATGTATGCACACGTGTATGTATGCATGTATGTATGTATGTATCCCTTTTCGTATTTCCCTTCGAGGTCAGAAAATCTACGTTCCTTCGTAGAAAGGGAGTGAACCCACTTCGTATTATAACGAATCCTCACGGAAATTAAAGGAAGGACCTTTATATATTCTCCAGAGAATTCATACGTTGCCGGTTAATTACGAAATTCAAATTAACGCGAAAAATAGCGTATCCGGTAGAAGGGGATAGAAGTAAGAGTAGTAGTAGTAGTAGTAGTAGAAGGAGCAAGTGGTATAGGAGATTGGGGGGGAGGAGAGGGCGGGTGTTTGGAAGGAGAAGGGTTCCGACGTTTTTTAAGGATCTCTCCCTTTTTAAGGCTACAGAAACTCGCCTACTTATTACGTTTCTCGGCAGAGCTCGGTAGTCGTCTGGCAGTCCGTTATTTACCCACTCGTGGTTTTAATTATCTACCGTCCGTACTTTTACAACGGACTAAAAGTAATCTTTAAAGTATGTGATAGAAGTTTGTGATAAACTTACCCGGGAGCTAATGTTAGCCCATGACAATGTCGCTATTGACATATAACTAACTTTGCCTACCCGATTATTATTTTATTAATCTGTCATACTCTTTAACTTTCATTTCCGTTTGAAATAATTAAAACCTTTGTGAGACTAAGATACAACATACATAGACACATACACACAGATGTAACGTTGGATGAAATAATGTGTCAGGATTGTCTTTATCTCTTTCTCTTTCACTCTGTATCTCACTCTAATTCATTGTACTTCAGAAGTGCACACACAAAGGTACGAGAGATGAATTTATCTTATAAATTTTCTAGAAGCCATTCAAAGAGGGAGGTGGGGGGGGGGTAAAGAAGAAGAAGAAGAAGAAAGGGGTTACTCTGGGTGAGAGGGGAGGGGAGTTTAATCAAACAGAACTACTGAATTAACCCAGCTGAGTTTCCTCAACGACAAAGCACTGCACTTTCCAAGGCTTAATGCTGCTGCTTGCAAGTTTGGATTTGGTTTACTTTAGGCTCGTTCATTCGTTCAACAATATAAGTTATCATAAATGTCGAAGAAAGTTAAAGGATTTGTAAAAATGTTACTTGGTTATACTTAGAATATTATTTCACAGGAATATAATACAGTTAACGTTTTATTTTCAAATGGTATGAAACGAATTGTTGGATAAAATCGTATAAAAGAATACACAGAAGGAAAGTTTTCGTGAACGATAATACGCAAAAATGTCCGAAATGTTGGAAGCAACATCTTGGAACCAATGCTGAAAATACCCCCATAGCAGATGCGATCATCTCGAGTTGTATAGGCGTTACGAGCTACATAAAAAGTTATAGTTACGTTATAATAAGCTGAGTATAATACTTGGTTAGAACATACAGAGAAAAAGAATATGGTTTTATACGTCAACTGTAGATGGAAATTTGGTGAAGTTGAGAAGGGTGGAAAATTATTGGCACGTTAAACGTAAGTCTCGATTATTGGCGGATGGTTTAATGGCACGTAACTGACGTTTTTAAAGTTAGCTTTTGTGAAGTCAATAAGTTCTTTGATATTATAGACTTGTGATAAGTTTAAAATAAATGATACACCTGGTTTCAGAAGGTAATTTATTGATTGAACATGTAACATCGATTGAAAACATGAGTCAACTCAGTTTTAAGTATAATATTTGATAGATTGGATGATAAAATCAATATCGATTAATGAAAAGAATGAAATATAAAAGTTAGGTGTAGCTGATTTGAATGATTATGCAAAACGTCTCGTTCGGTAAGGATAAAGTTGGAATAAACGGAAATTACCGAGGCCATCTTGTAATTATACGGCTAATAGGAAGGTAATTTACTGTCTCGAACTCGAGTTAGCAGGAACGAGGCAAGGAATACCGGTAGAAATCCATTGGTGTTGGAATTAGTGTTGGTAGTTAGTTAGTTGTGTTGTGTTGGTGGGCCACGTAGCAGCGTTCAGCGCGGCCTTCGCGGAAAATTAAAATAATAAACGGCATCGTTAGGATTCATCATCTGATTTTAATTTCCATTCCGAAATGATTGCGCATTATCTCTCAGGCGCACCCCGTAACACCGTTTCTGGATTTACTGCCGAGGGCCAGAACAGACGTTTCTTACAGGGCTTGCGCATATTCGTTGTTCCTTTCCCTGTTTTACTTCGACCCTTCCCTTCCCTTCTTCTTCTTCTTCTTCGTCTTCTTTCATCTACTCCAATTTCTTATGGATTCTTCTTCCAAAGTATTCCTTTTTTTCTTTTTATTTATTTTCATGTTCATCTTTTGAGTTCACTGCTTGCGGCGATTTTATGGTAAAAGAAAAGAAAAGAATTTTTAGGGAATTAAAGTTTGGTTTTAATTTTAAACATCGTTAGTTTAATCACTAGATCGATGAGTAATGATATACCAAACATTTTGTGCAAAACCTAGCTGAAGTATTTTCGTGATACAACTTAAAAAGAAAAAAGAAAAAAAATACAAAAATTTGATTAATAAAAGAAATATAATCTTGAAACAATATCAGAATGACCTAAAAGGGGTTGGAAGAGAATAGGTTTCCACATAACTTGTTCGAAATAAGCTTAGAGGTATCCCATTGTGTGTAGCATAACGCATTTCGCGTTATCGCGTATCGTGTGAAGGACTATTAAAAATGTAGCTTTTTTGTTTCTCCTTTTTTTTTTACGTTTGACGATGAAAAAATACGAGGAGAAAAGTGCACGTAAAAAATGGTACTCCGACAATTTGTTTCGAAATCTCCCTCGTAGTTTCTCCTTGTCGTTTCTACGAGCCAGCAGCGTTATCACGGTCGGCAGACCGTGGAAACCGCGCGTGTGCCTGCTGTCGTCCTTCCCGTGTTGGTTTGTTATACACCTATATTCTCATATATTCCCGAACACATACGTATACACACATGGGTAAGTGTAGGAACATACGTGGTTCATGTCCGACGCACTCTCGATGCGTCGCGACGATTTTGAAAAATAAAGTTTATCGCCTTTGCCTTGCTGGTCTTCCTGTGTCGTTGACTATTCCACACATCTCCACCCCTTTCCTACAAAACTACCCTTCTCTTTTTCTTTTTACAAGTTGTATCCATATAATGAAACGACCCAGGATAAAATACGAAAGGCACACTACACTATGCTTCCTAGTCCCGGTTTCACTCTAAGTGTCGACATCATTTTTATACTTTAACGGTCTGCATTCGTCCGCAAGCACAAGTGATATACTATCATTTCACATCTCTACTGGCTTATTTCCTTTCCTGGATGATGAGTTAGGATTACGATTTTCTTTTTCCTTCTTTTAGCGAATAAAATTATTGTCATATGATTTTTTACACAATTTATGATTTTATTTGATTACTCGTTCTTGATTTGACGTGGTTATTAACCTTCAGTTACATTCGAAATTACGAATTTTTCCTAATCAAAAAATAAATTCTAATTTGTAATAAATTAAATGAAAAACAAGATATTATATTGTGTAAAGCTGCAAAGTACAAAAATTTCCAGCTAACCAGAGATTAAAATCATTTATTCCATAAGGGACAGTAAGCATAAATATGTGAACAGTTAATTAACATTACAAACAAGCCCTCGATAAATTTTTCGAACAATTAATTAGCTCATTTTGAACATAGTATACTCGATTTGGTTACTTTCCTCTGCCGTCATCGTATTCGTTGGGTAGGAGGATCGTTCGTCGTCTATGGGGTTCGCGCTTGTTCGCGTAATTTAAGTGTGCCAACGAAGAAGACACGGTTTCAGCGTGCCGTTACGGCAACCATTATCATGGTAATTTGTTAGAAACAAACATTATAATTCCAGTGAGCTGCAGTAAGCAACGTTATAGTACTGTGTCGCGGTGCTAGTTAGATGAGGGAGGGTGAGAGGGTTGGTAAAAGTGGACTGGTGTAAAGGTAGTGGTGTGGTGATGATGATGGTGGGGTCGAGTATTGGGGTGGGGATGTTTGAAAGGGTGAGAGGACTCTCGCGCTCTTTCGGGAGGAACGAGTAGGAGTGGGGATGGGGGTAGGACGAACTGTGTGGGTACTTTTGTTGGAAAAGGGGGTTGAGCAAGGGTTGAGACTTCGTACCTAAGTTTAAAGGCGTAAGATCTACCGTGTTTTGGACAGTGTCCATTGTCTTCGGGTTATTTATTAGAGACGGTGCGCACCACCGTTGGTTGGTTGGTTGGTTGGTTTCGTAGACGCGACAACGAAGAAGACCACGATCTCTAAGATGCCATCGTCTTGTAGAGTATAACAGAGCCGGGATTTATACCTTGGTGCTCGTAGACCAAGACGCAATTATGCTTGCTGGATGAAACCTCTTCTCTTTGCTACCAAGGAATAACCATAGACGTTCAACACTACAACCTTTACAGATATTTACCTTTCTGATGACTAACGAGTAGGATTATACATGAATATTATTATACTGTCTCGCATCGAATCTAATCTAAATACAACAACAATAGGAATAAGCTTAAAGGGGAATTAGGTGTAAAGAAAATATTAAAGATTAGAATCTTTGAATGTTGTCAGAAAAAATCAGAAATCTTAGATGTTCGTCGAGAATTCAAAAGATGCCCAAGTGGTAAGAAGAGAGTAAAGTGCAAGTGAGAAGAGAAACCCGAAAAAGGATCGCTTGAAAATTGTAAGGGGGTAAAGAGGGTGGTAAGACCGAAGAGTAGTCGCCACTAAAATCCGTCCTCAGTGCTGTGTTACTTCCTGCAGGAGGTGGAATCCTGGAATTATTAGATATGCGACCGCGCGACTGTTCATCTCCTACTCCTCCTCTCTTCCAACCGGCATTATTAAACTTAGTTATGAATGCCCATTAAAACTGTAAAGGAAATGCATTAGCTCGGCAAGGCATCCTCGAGCTGACAAAGCCACCCCCTGCGGAACGAAAGCCATTCACTCTTCTACTACAACACCAACCCCACCCAAGGATTCCTTCAACCTTCTCTTTCCTCCTGCACAACCTTTCATTTCTCCTTCTATTCCTAAACCGGAAGTAGGTAACCGGATACGTAAAACGATCGAGACAACGGGGAATCGTGCGATTTTCACTAAAGTTATTTATAACTATGCATGTATATATATCCCCACCTCCTGCCAAGACGAAAATTTTCACCCTCTTATTATTATCTTCTTTCTTACTATTGAAAAGAAAAAAAAAAAGAATAGAAGAAGAAGAAGAGAAGGCGGAAGGGAAGTTTTCTCGGAAGTTGCTCGCTCGTCGAGAGAACATTTTTCACAACCGAAGCTCTTACCTAAAAGCATAGAAGTTAAGGGGGTTTGGGTACGAAGGTAGTGAAGGTATGGTTCTCACCTTAAAACTGCATGAAACGTGTTCACGTTGACGACAATTCATGATTTCATCCATTACTGGACGAGAATACTACGACAAGTAAGACACGATGATGTCTTCCTATCGTACGAGACGTTAAGAAGGAAAAGGGGTAGTAGGTGGGAAGAGGGTTATGAAAGTTGAGAAGGCTACTACTTCTATCCCTCCACACCCCTTCATCCTGTGAGACAGGGTTATTAGCGTAGAATTATTGTCATTGAGGGAAGCTTTCCAGCCCTTTTCACCGCTTATAGGCTATACACCAAGCGATAATAGTGAATATACTAGTGGGCTCGCGAATCTTACTGGTTTTTGATGGTGTTGGTAGTTGTACCATGACTATAGTAAATGCGTACTGAAGATGGTTCCTACTAGTAAGTATATACCGATCGAGGGAATGCACGAGCTTGTTTCCTTCGAAGACTAAGGGGATGTTTCGTATTTTAATGGGCACCCTTTTGACAATGGGACCTCGTCATTCCTCGTATACGACTTTGCCAAGGACTGATAAAGGGAGTTACTTTAACGATAGAAGAACACTCACCGATCTTAACACTTTACCCTAATTTTATTTAAGTTTCAAACTCTCATTATTACTATTATTATTTCTTTTTTTTATAACTTGTTGAGATAATGCAAGGTGTCTACATATTTTCTTTAAGGGTAGTTTGTTAACTGCACATTGACTAGTACTATAAAAGAGATATTGTTCCTTCATTCATTTAAATGATGATAACAATTTTGACAAGTAACGGAGACGATAAAGATAAAGAAAAATAAAACAGGGAAAAGATAAAGAAAGGTTTCACCACGTATCAGGGGGTTGGGATTGTTAGCTGTACACTTTCGAGTTCTGTACATGCACACCTATTAATAAATGAGTGGAGCGAGGTGCGAGATTGTTCGCCCACTCTTTCTCTACTCTTTCTCTCTTTTTTTTTTTCATTTTCTTTTTTATTCTTTCCTCTTTCTTTTTTTTTTTTTTTTCAAGAGCGTGACATTCGAGTGTTCCTAGCGCATACGAGGGGGCGAATAATACGAGAGAAGAGAAAATGTATCCGCGTACGTACCACAGAGCAGCAGCAGTAGCAGCAGCGCGAACGAAATACGAATACGCGGAGAGAGGAAGAAAGGGGTGAGTCAGGGTGGAAAGCAGGGGTGGTAGAAGAGTGTACGGGGCAGGGGAAGGGGGAGAGAACCGGCCGATGTCTACCACAAAAGCCATTGTCCGCCACTTACTGAATTCGTCGAGGCCCCTTCCCACCATCACCCCTCTCAACTTCCACCCCCAACCTCCAACCACTACTACCCGTGTTCCTCCTGACTCTTCTCTCACCCAACCATCGCGTATACAAGGTCTCCTCTCGTGGTACCGATGTAAAACACTTCCCGTGAATTTTATTGCTCTAGGTATTCACTATGCATATACCCTAAGTACCTAACTCTTTCTATGTCCTATTAATTCTCATTTAACTAACAACGTTTATTCCAGTATTATTAATTGCTTTTTGATTTTGATCGATCGTCGATATAATTGTAATTAATTATTAACAATATTTCTCTTTAATTTTAAATGGGATCAAATTAGTAAGAAATTTATTTGTAGGATTTGGATACTTTTGTTCAGCACAATTAGATTTAATTAATAAATTTAACCAAATTATAACAAAATATTTGAAATATTACTTATTATATTTTGTAGAAAACTAATTTCATTTCCTTTTTTTTTTCTTCTTCTTCTTTTTTCTTTCTCCCTATTCTTTTTGATTACTTTTTGTTTTGTTTTATGAGAACTCGTGTTTCTTTGCAAGAAACGAATTGAAAAGGTCCGAGAGGGTTGTAGGTTGCCCACAGCGAGTGACCTTTAGCTTTTACGTTTGCTTATACTTTTCGGCGAAAAGCTGAGCAATTTTCTCGTAGATTTCTAACTCTCTTTCTCTTTTTCTCACTTTGAATGTGAACGCGGGTGTCCATTGGTATGTGTGTATGGTGGTGTTTCTCTTTCTCTTTTTCTCAGTGAACATGGGAACGTGGCACCCGTACTCACAAACGTCACCGTAAAATTACTTTTTAATTATCGTCGAGCGGATTTCGCTTATTACACGATATTCCGTTCCTTTCCTTCTACCACCTGAGACGGTCCGGAATTCGCTCGGATTTTCTATCCCGTTCGCGAGGCTGACCCTTGACCCCAGGAGTCAGAGCACTACTTTTAATTTAGATAAGACTGTCCTTTTCCGCCGGCTCGCACAGCAATTAGAAAAGCTCTCGCGTGTCGGGTCGACCGGATACCAAAGTAGACCTTAACCAAAACCAAAAGACATTCTTTTGTTTTACCTAATAACTATTACTTTATTATAAATTATTTTTATAATTCTTTAGAAAGTCAATTACTTTTTTTTTTGCAACACTACGTTTTTTATTTGGGGTTCAGAATGTTTTAAATAATGTTGAAAATTTTGCAAAAGTAAAAATATGAAGCGTAACCAACGAAGTAAAATAAAAGTAATGTAAGGTAAAGTAAAGTAAAGTAAAGTAAAGTAAAGTAAAGTAAAGTAAGTAAGTAAAGTTGGCAAGAAAGCATTCTTCTTGGATCGCGAATGGGTTGGTTGGTTGGGCGTCTAAGGAAGAACGTTATCTCGGCGACAGCTCGGACGATTCGTTTGCCCTGCGGTAAATTCGCGAATTAAAGAACTTATTCCATTTGGGTAGCCAAAGGGGTGTGAACGTTTTCGCGTTCGCATTATCTCTAGCACGGACCAAAAGAGTATAAAAGAGACAGAGAAAGAGAAAAAGAAATAGAAAGAGGAAGACAGAGAAAAGGGAAAGAAGAACGGAGAGGAAGGAAAAAGGAAGCCCTCGGGGGGATAGAAGGGCACTTTCTGTGTATAGAACACAGTTACGTTTTGAGGGAGAACGAGAGAATGAAAAAGAAAGAAGAGAGATAGATGGATAGATAGAAAGAGAGAAAAGGGAACGCGTTTAGACGTTCGTTCCGCTGCTAACAAAGATAACTCTATGCAATAAAAATGATTCAAAGTTTCCCGCGGCGGACGGTGGTTCCGATGGCGGACCGGTTGACAATGGTGCGTCTTTGTCTCCAGCCCACACCTCGCGTTACAGGACTACCTACTACAGGGTTACCCCCTCGCAACCCTCCCCCAACAAACCCCCCAGTAAACCCTCCTCCTCCTCCTCATCACCGTTGCTCTCGCTACCTCTTTTACCCCTCTCACCAGCAACCCCCCTAACCACTCTTCACCTTCTCATCCTCATCCTCTACCACCACTACCACTACCATCAGCATCACCACCACCACACTTCGTCCGTATCCCGCGACACCTATCTTCCGGTTTAAACTCCTGGTGCCGGTGCGCACCACAGAGGAACCTTGCTAACTTTTATTATTTACGACCGATATTTCAGTCGGCCAACTCCGCTCCTGATATACGGGCTTTAGGATATTCTTGAATTACCTGAGCCTCTTGATAAATTTCTTTCGGGAAGCCCGACTTGCGCTGTTAGTAAAAAGGAAAAGATAGGGAATGAGTAAGAGAGAGAGAGAAAAAAAACAAAAGATTATTCAATCTAGCCCTGTTTTTATAGTCTTATTCTGAAATCATTTAAGATTAACCCTTTTGGATTCTTTTATTATTTCAACAATGTTCTTTACCAGGTACCCTATTGATTTTAAGAAAATGTATTCTTTTGTTGAAATAACATGAAATATTGAACCAGAAAGGGTTAAGATTTATCAGTGATGATCGATATAAGAATTGTCCTTTTTTTGTTCGTTTTTGAAATCTAATATTGTCCTCTCGTGATTCCCTAAAGAATAATTGTTCGTTGTAAGATAGTCCTTTTCTTGGAAGAATGACAAAAGACTAAATCCCAGAGAGAAAATATCTAGCAGATTGTAAAGCATTAGAAGGACTCCTTTGGGAAGTTGCAACGTAGGCGAGCGTAAAACAGATTTGTTCGAGGTACTGTTACTATACATATATATATACTAACTTGGTAAGGGAAGATAGAAAGGGTTCTACAGACAATGTATACTTGCAAGAAATAAAATAAAAGAGATAGAAAGATAGAAAACATACACATCTTTAGGAAGACATTGGTTCCTCGTACGACAATCCGCAGAGGGTAGAGTGTCTTTATCAAGCAACCTACGATATAACACAACTTCACTCCTCTCTCTTAACCTCAACCAACCACCCTCCTACCACCCAGCCCATCCTCTTTACCTTTTGCTAGTCCCAGTGAAGGGTCTGAATTTGCATTTTATTCGCAGCGTGGACCGCCGCGGCGGGTTCGTGGGTAACGTTCTTCCGCAGCGCGGACATTTATTTTAATTAAATTACTCCGGAGCGTCGAACAACCCATTTCCTATAAATTATCCCCTCACCGCTCTTTTGCGCGCGCCCGCCGAGGCATTAATGTACCCGCTGATCCCACCGTGCCATTGAAATGAAATAAAAGCACCGGCCCAAGAGAGAGAGAGAGAGAGAGAGAGAGAGAGAGAGAGAAAGGGAGAAATGCTAAAGTGCGAATGAGTGAGTGAGTGAGTAAGTGAGAGAACGAAACATTCTCTGGACCATTCTCACCGCGATTCCGTGAACACTCGCGTTACTGTCGCTTCCCTTTCATTTACCACGTAATCACTTTCCGCGAGTGTGCGTACGATTCTACCAAAGACCGATTAACGACTGGTCAAACCCCAACGACGACGACGACGACGACTCTGTACAGTAAATATCATCTCATTTCTATCAAGATTAAACAGATTAACACCTAACTGAAATTATTGCTATAAAATATTGTCTCTGATATATTTTACATACTTTTTATATATTTAATAATTATATTATGCAAGATATTATAGTTTTATTCGAATAATTTTACCAACATATTGTACGAACAAAATGTCTATGTACAATATAATATTTTTCAGGATACAATTGAGACACTCTGTATAATATATACATCAAAAATACGTAAGTTTGTAATTTTTTAATCTGTATTAAAATATAAAATTATAACTGCAAAAAAAAATATATTTAATAAATAATTAATAATAAATATTAATACTTTAGCATGTATTATAGTACATATTGCAAATACGCATACAATATACATGTCTTCTTGTAGCATGTGACTTTTGATTTTATTCCACGCATGCGTATTGCAGTCGTGAACGTTATAAAGGTTAGTCCATGCAATTCGTAAACACAACCTCACACTATGATCTTTGTAACATTATCGTATTACAATGTTGTTTATTTAGATGATATTAGTATTGAAAATTCGTTACTAACCTGATATGGAATATCTTCGTCAAATTTACCACGCGTAGCACCGACATTTAATGTTTGTAGACAACACTTGTCGGCATTCCACACGTATAAAATATCATCACGAATTTCTAAAATATTACGAGTTTCGTCGGTACTACCGGACAAATTTCGTTTCAGTTCTTTGAATAATTGAATTTCGTTTAAGTGCAAAGGATCGGTACAAGAAGACATTGTTTTTCTTTTTTTTTTTTTTTTACACTGTATACATAAAATATAAAGGTTAAGACGGTACAGTAAAACTAGCGCGGTAAGTCTCGAGCAGCTGACAAGCAAGATTGCCAATCGAAAATATTTCAAAACACTGTCGTGTTGCCAGCATGGCGCCACTAGGCGGGAGTTTTGAATGTGCACTTATCGTGTGCACATTTGAATTTGTTCGTATCTATATATATAATTTGTAGTTTAAATTATTTATATTGTTTTAAATAATTAAGTATAAGAGATTGACTATTAAATTTAATATTATATTTTTGTTTTCACAGGATTTTTCTTAATATCTTTAGTAAAGTAATGAAGTGAATGAAAAAAAGAGATAATTGTAATGTTTAGTGTCTTTTTAAAGTGACATTTAGATTATAACATTAAAAAAATTAAATTAACAATAAGTATAAGTAATAGTATTTTTTAATAAAAAAAAATTTTAGACAACAACAAGGCCCCGGAGGGATTCGAACCCTCGATCTCCTGTTTACTAGACAGGCGCTTTAACCATCTAAGCCACGGCGCCGTTATTTTCCAGCAGAAATTATTAACATTTTGTGCCTAGAATTTCATTTTTTTTCTCCGTTGCTTTAGAACTTTTTAATAATATATCAAAATTATTCTCTATAATAAGGTACACATTTTTCAAAATATAGTAATTGTTATCAGGATTGAATTGAAAATACAATTTGTTTTAATCATAAAGGGTTTTATCAGATTTTTACCAAAATATTAGACTTATAGGTTATTTTATTCTAATATGCATTTATTATTATACATATACAAAAATAAAATAATAAGTAGAGTAATTAAATTAATTATTCAAATATAGTCTTTTTTGTTTATAAAAAAAATTTGTTAATTTTGAATAGCAAAAAAAATGCTCGCCCCCGGGTGGGCTCGAACCACCAACCTTTCGGTTAACAGCCGAACGCGCTAACCGTTTGCGCCACGGAGGCCAGTTGTTGAGAGGTGTCTTATAATAAAACATTAGCTTTTTTACTATGAGTATTATACTATACTAAATACTTATTTATATATAGTTAATTTATAAAATTATAATTATGTATCTTATGTCAATTTAAATTCTATATACTTGATACAATGAATATTACTAATGTTATCTCAAGTATAAATCTTTTGTAAACGCTTAAGCATTTTTATTACATGCGTGAGCTCAATAATCATAGGTTTTATATTCGTGATGTTGATCGTATAAAAGACCCTTCGAGGGTTCTAATTTAAGATTGTCTCTGATAAAAAATAACAATTAATAATTCAGACAAACATATCATCATCTATAAATAATTCAAATCATAATAATAATGATAATAATAAAATCAAGATTACATCAAACATTGATTAGACTTTGCAAAATCGTATTCAACAAATCTAATATTATTTATGGTACAATACAGAAGTATATTGCAAAAGTTAAAGTGGTAATAATCAGTTAAACAATGAACAGAAATTCGTAT
Source organism: Polistes dominula (assembly GCF_049000335.1). Lineage (NCBI taxonomy): Eukaryota > Metazoa > Arthropoda > Insecta > Hymenoptera > Vespidae > Polistes > Polistes dominula. The sequence goes on from NW_028301042.1 coordinate 858,195, forward strand.
TAACAATTTGAAACAAACGGCATCCCAAACGGAAATCGAACAGATGCGCAGAGACAAAAAGAGGTTCTCGATGAAATATCGTTTCACTAACTGAACTTGAATAAAAGGGGAGGAGGGTAAAGAGAGAGAGGAAGAGAAAGAGAAAGAGAGAGGTGAGGGACACCAAAAGAGAAAGAGAGAGAGAGATAGATAGATAGAGAAAAAGCTATAGACATTGAATAGAATAGTTGGTATATACGAATGGGAAATAGTCTGGCAGTTGCATCGAAACCATATACAGTTAATTAAATGGGGTTGGCTCATTAGTAACTGTCTATATGCAAGGCGATGGGCGAGACACGATTGGAGGGTGGTCCCAAGGTGATTTATCCGTCACGATGGATCGCAGATGTTCGACTCGTACGCACTATGCCACGTATCACAATGCCACGGTAATTAGAAACGATAGTTCGTTTACGTTCATGCATAACAAAACTAAATACCACGTTTCAACAATATCGGGATCTCGATAAAGTATTTGGTGAACGAGATTAGAAGATCAATATTTGACAAGTTTCACTACAGGGTAGTTGAACACCCAGTTTATTGTTGGATACACGTAACGTGAGATCAATATTGGTTATATATATATATATTTTCTAGTATAACACAATCAAAATCCCTTTTCATACGGATTTAAGATTGATCTTAGTAGTTTCGTAAGTACAACGTCTTCAAGAATACCAAGAGGAGGCAGGTTCTCTACACCAGTTTGGGTATGCTGACGGTAATGGTCTGTTTAAATTGTGCGTTTAATTACAAGTAAGAGACAGTTGCAACGGAATTTATCGGTCACCGTTACCATCCCCCCGTTTTCTTCCTAATCTACGGAGTAGATATTTGGTCTAAACATGGGAGAACCCTGTGTCCTTTAGTTACACTAGGACGTATCTTATTGCTTTTTAGTATCCATTTCGATCCAACTATGTACTAGACACGTGTCGGATTTTCCTTAATTTCATTACATACTTCGATATAATAAATCCTACCTTTTCAACATTATTAATTATAATAATTTAACATAATCTTATTCTATAGTCTTAACACTAATAACTCGTGACAGGATACTACTAAACATTTCAGGGTTTCTAGTGTTAACTTTTTGTTCGATTTTGTTCACTTTTTTATGTAAAACATATTGCAATTGTTTAAACTTAAAAATTCACCCGTTTGGTGACCGGGTGTGAAAGAATAGTCCCAATGTAGCTCATGCATGTCGTAAGAGGCGACTAAAATGAGTACTATGAGGGTGGAGGTATAAGAGTATCCTTATTTCTAGGGTGTTTATAAATTTGGATACTTGGTACTTCAGTTTGAGGGGGTTCTAGCAGTATCAGTAATATCAGTAAAAGTATGTGATATATGAGATAAGTCTTCTCTCTTTTCTTCAATATATTCTGAAATTGTTTGATATATCTGTATCGAGTAAGCTTATGATTAGAGAAACTAGAGAAATTTATGTCCATAAATCTAAACGGTTCGTCGAGAAATGAAATCGTCCTACTCCAAGTTTACAATCCCTTCCTTCGATGTGTATGCTGTGTTCAAGGTTTGCTAGACCCTTTCTTGTCTTCTCTTTCTCTGTCTCTCTCTTTCTCCCCATCCTTTTCTCTCATATTTAGATACGTAGGTAGGTAGGTAGGTAGGTAAGTTGGTAGGCAGATGAGTTGCAGCCCACATCGACTTAGAAACAGGGTACTTTATAGAAAGTGGTAAATGTACAATGTACACATATACATACATATATGGTGAGGTAAGCCTTCTGGTTGAATCCTCAGCATGTAACAATGTAACGGGTGAGCATTACACTGGGAATAGATACGCGTAATAGATGTGGCTTACCTTTTGTAAATCGGGGTAAATGTGAGAGAAATGCGAGCATCATCGATTATTTCCTCGGTAATAAGCTCGGCAAGTAAGAATTATTATTATTTTTTTGCCAAAAATTCGATGTCTGTGCTGACTACTGCGAATATCGGATAACTCGGTAATTAGGTAATAATTAAGTATCCTTTTATTTTTTTCTTTCTTTTTATTTCATCTATTAATTTGTACTTGAAAGAGAGGTAGAGGATAGAGATAGAAAAATGTAGACAATGATTGGTAGGATTTTTTCTTGTTCATTTTTTCGAAACGCTCTTCAATTAACTAATGGCCCGTTAGATTCTAAGAAGGCTAGAAAGGATCACGAACACCCGTTAGACAATACGTCTTGGCACTCGTAGGTCATTGTGCCGTTGAAAGGGAGTAACTTATAGGGGCATTGGGAATTACCAGTTTATTATTAGGGAGATAGCATAGAAGGCCAAGATCAGGGGTTGCTGTTAATTCTCCTAACACTTGGCTCCCCGGAGAGAACATGCTGCCTTAAGACTTCCTTCTCCCCCTACTTCTACCTCTCTTACCATTCCAAGAAAGTGTAAGAGAGAGAGAGAGAGCTCGCGCTCAACCAACCACTCCAACATACCCTCCCCCCTAAAACCACCCGATCTTGAATCGCTGCTACCGTGTTAATTAGTATCTACTTTACTTTAAACGCAACCACATGGCATACGTCTGCAACCATCTCAATAAATTTGACCACAGGATTGCATCATTTTTACCTGTTACCTTTTTCTTTTAAGTGTTAATTGAGATACCACCAATCTTGCTAATCAATTTATTTTGTTCTATTACACATTGCACATAATCAAATATTTATAGATAAAATTAAGTTTAAGTTGGTTCCTTACTGTAGTCCCTTTCTATAACCCAAGTGGTTTCTTTCTAACCCCGATATTCTAGAAGAAGGAGATATTTTAGTTAGGGTGAAGGAAGAACCAACACATAGTAGTTGGTCGTTGCTGAGAATGGGCTTTGACGTATGGAAGATGTCGAGAGTGGGCTGGCACGATGGTGTCGTCGATTCGTCTTCCCTCAGCTCGGCACCCGCGAATCCTTTTCGTTCTATTTTCTCTCACACGTTATATAAATGGTGCACGCGTCTGGCGAAACCGTCCATGGTCGAAAGATACGTAAGCCTGCCGCCGCAGATTGCTACGTTTTCCACCTCATTCGATTTATCAATCGGTTTCTTCCTTCGCTTTATCCACTTTCATCAGTTCTCGAAGAAATTCCCATGTGTTTGTTTGCACTGAAGAAAATCAAATTGACTCAGTCAAAAGAATAAATTGTATAATTGAGTTTTACAATAGATTTATTTGGATTAGTTGTTGATATGATGCTGAGAAAATGTGTTGTTAATTGGTTTTGAGTGAATCAGTTATGGGTTTAAGTATGTTACTTTTTGTTTAAGATTAAACATCATCTGTTTCATGAAATTTATTCAAATCCCTATAAAACTGTAATTGCTAGAATTTAATTTAGAATGAAAATAAATATGTTCAATGTGAGAAATATAAAAAAGAGGATTTCAGTGTCCATAGACGTTCAGAAGTTTTTACCAAGTCAAAAGGTTTCGGGAAGCGCCCTTACCTTTGTACGGAAACCCGTAACGAGGTCGACCGGGCTAACTATGCCGATAAATCAAGAGTCTTAATGAAAATGTGGCGCTATCCGTTGCAAGAGCGTTGAACGAGCGATCCTACCTTCGTTCCCTTCGTTCGTCGTTTAAATGAAATGAAAAGAACGTGCATCAATGGAAAAATACCCTCCTAAAAATATCAAGATAAGAAGCGACTACAAGGATGAGAGATTATGTTAGTTTTACATTATACTGACAAGAAATTTCTATATGAACGATTATACAAATGATTAATTAAACTTATAAAAAGATGCGTGTAATATTTATTATTAATTACTATAATTAAATTGACTCATGTAGAAGCTGACAAAAAAGACAATTGTTATGGTTGTTGTTGATTTTTATTTTATTCATTTTAACTGATGAATACGTTTTAGCCTAATTACGTGACAAGTAACGATAGGACATTGAAATTTACGTTAAAAATATTTCAGGCAAAGTATTTTTCTTTTTTCTTTTTTTTTTAACGAAATCCACACTCGTTTCGAACGATATGATAATGACGATACCGTGCCAAGACTTCGTAAAACCCGTCACGCTTATGGCAACGACGTTTTGCTCGCGTCACGTGATTTTTCAATTTATTTTAAAGCCACCTTGTTCGTTCGCCTACACCGTATCGTTACCCAACCACCCACCAAACCTTCCATCTCCCCTATCACCCATAACTTTATTCCCGACGATGAGCGTAACGAGATTACCGAAAATTTATAACGGTATGGATTTTTAATTGAAAGTATACGACTACGTTCATTTTTTCTTTTTCTTCATCTTTTTTTTATTTTTCGTTATCGTTAAAGCGTCAATTAAATATAAGGGAAGACAAAAGAAAAAAATTAAATTGGGTGAAGATAAATAGAAAACATTTGTCTTATGTTATCACATGATCTCTCATTAAACTCGAGTGCCCATTTTTTTTATTTCAGAAAATCATTGATTCATTTATATTATTATAATGTTTTATTTTAAAACTGTACCACAGTTAAAGTCATATTAACGTAATAATAATTATAATAATAACGATTCAGAAACATCTCGTTTGGTAAGAGTACACATATACGTATATTTTCATACATATACTTAGATATACATATATATCTATTCCGGCGTGTGTCAAATTTTTTCCGCTCTTGCAGAAGACAGTCTGTCCAAAGTTGTCCGCATAGGACGGCGGAAAGCCGCACGGTATGGACGGTGGGTGATTCTTTAAGCGTGAAATAAATAACACAGGGACGGTGCTTGGACCGAAAACGTGACATAGACCAGTTTTCTGACCCTCCGTTTGCAGTCGTAGGCACGTCACGTTAACGAGAGAAAACCCGGGCAAACACATTTTAACGTCAACAATTAAAAATATTATACATATATTACCGTGAGCTCGTTTCGTTCCGTTCCGCAAACCCTTTCTTTTTTTGTTGTTATTTTAATCCTTTTTCCTTTGGTCCTTGGATATCGTCTTCCCTTATGTTTTACGAGGGCAAACTTGTCTCCGACATATATTCCAGTAGAAGAAGAAGAAGAAGAAGTAGAAGAACAAGAAATTCATTTATTCTCAAAGATATTTTATTTTGATTAATAACAAAATAAGGTCAGTATTTGTTAGAATAAATTGTTTGAATGTTTGAGTAAAGAAAATAAAAAATAGATATAGGTTTATTAATCGTGAGAATAATTAGCGTACACGTTTTGCAAGGACAGAAGAGATAAAATGAGTAACGAGTTGAAAGAGTACACCAAACCACCAGTAGACGAACTTTTTGATATTTGTTGTTTTTTTTTATTTTTATTTTTTTACGAATAGTTGAACACGAGTTTGAAACTATTGCAGGAACACACGAACACGTAGACACGAGTTCGTGTTTGGATGATAAACGATTGCGTGGGGTCGATCGAGTATTGGCACGTCCCATACGTGTGGGGCCATATAAATGAATCGCGTCCCCGGGGCCGTATCTTATGGGAATACGAAACATTAATGGACGAATGCGTTACCGTCGACGGGAACGAATAGCTCGTGACTGCTTGTCGATTTATTTGGGACGAACGATTCTGTCACCGAGGACGCATCGAGAAATCGTTTTCCCACTCTCATTCATTTCTTTTTTTATTTTTTTTTATTTTATTTCGTTCACTTCCTCCCTTCCTTCCTCCACCTTTCCATCAAACAATAATAACCGATAATCTACATTTGTTTTATTCTTTCAAAATTTGGTTTTTATTAGAAGATTTCACATCTACCCTGTGTGATCTGTCCACATTTGTTCTTTTTATATATCACATTGTCAAAGTACTTTCCTACTTACTATTATCCCCATCGAGTAATAGAAAATAACACTAGACTATATTTTTGTTCGTATCCACATGATTTTTCTTTCCCCCCCCCCCCGCTTTTTTTTCCCATTAAGGTACCAAAAAAGAAGAATAAGAAAGAAAAGAACACGGTCGAGTTTTTATTTCAATACACAATGTTGCAGTAATAGTAGTAGTAGTAGTGGTCAAGTAACGAGGTCTGGCTACATGCGCTTGGGGTATTTGCATAATGATTGCAATTACTATTGCCTTAGGTGGTCGTAATCTATAACGCTGTTCAAACGATAACAACCCCCGCGCGAATGCATCGGAGACACGACAAAATCCCGTTAACGTTTCTCTTCGGTAAGATTGTTAAAGGCTAAGAAGTGGGGTTGGTTAGTTGGAACAGGGTTGTTTTAAGGAGGACTGGTTTAACTGGTATTACGAAGACTTCTCGTTTAAATGTCGATGATTATACTTTACACATGGGTAGTAGTAGTTTTCATCAACAACAATTATTTAGATTTTTATTATTTTAAGGGAATACATTGAACTTAAGAAATAATTGAAAGTTCTTTTGGGGGTTATATTCGATGCCAAACATCTAAGTGATTCTTCTCACGAGTCGGTACGGTAGATATCGTTTAGAAAGGGACTAAGGGGTCGCTAGTCCTGCGTTTTCTTATCGACTGGAAGTACGATGCAAAACGGCTCGCTTGCTTTCCGATAGAAAGGGGTACCTGCGACTTACTCTGTGATCATTTTAAAATCATTTTCTAACTCGACATTTTGCATTATCAACTTTTTAATCCATCATCCTCGTTTACGAGTAAATTTGTTTCGTTTTATTTACGATTATGTGATATTGCGTAATACATGACAAATATTATGACAATTTATTTACTCATAATTGAAGAAATTATAATGAACAAATCTATAACTATTGCTCATTTTACGTGATACATATAAATACGTCATATTGCACACGTGTCAGTCGAATAAACGCATCGATTGTAATAAGTCGGTCTGCATTACACATAATATTGTAACCACAGTGCTTCATATTTGAATATTATAGCTGCGGAATTAATGGAACTGAATTGCTCGTATAATAGTCATGCGAAACATCCACTTCTGTCACTGGGTTATCCCTGATAATCTATTGTTATTATAATATTATTATGTCCAGATTAACAAGAGAGAGAGAGAGAGAGAGAAAGATAGGAATAATAATTCATAATTTTCTATATGCATTAATATTAGGTATCCAAGAAAGTTCGTCACGTTTTGACGTGAATTTTCAATATTTGTTAATTAAACTGGGTAGAGAATTATTTTGGTTCTCTGGTTATTAATCAATCAATAAACAATGTCACAACGTAAAATGAACACATAAGTTTTATTCCAACATGATAGACGATACATGAAACGATCACGCGAGTATCACATTTTCATTCGTATAAGATTTTCAATCTAGATTATCAAAGATATTTTTTTTTCCCGAAAGATTTTCTACGGATACAAAAGGAGAAGAAAACAGGAAATATTTTTTTCCTTTTCTTCTCGAATTCCTGCGCGTGAATTATAGCCATCCAATAGAAAATAGTGAGAGAGAGAGAGAGAGAGAGGGGTAGGTAGTAGTCCCTGTGAAAACGTTAGGTATATTGGATTCACGATACGCATTTCGCGTGCTTCGTGATACTCAAATTTCATCCGGTAAATCAGCAGGAACTTGGTGCAACCTTCTTCCAAACGAAACTGTAGGGAGGTTGAAAAGGCTCGTGATTTCTGCTTTTGATCGAACGGGAGAAACTAAGTTCACTGTCCTCTTTAAGTTAGCGATTCGTGTTGCGTGATTTGTATAACAACGAGTAGTAAATTGATCGGTATCTCTAAACTCACGCTGTATATCGATTAAAGAACGATTATGTTCTAACGTACATGTGTTTTATTCGATAGGATAGATTGGAGATCATTTGAAACGTTTAAATCATTTAAGGGATCTCGTTTATTCTCAACCAATTAATCTCTTTTCCTACTTTTATTGATCTACATGATTGCTTATAAGTCAATTGACTGACGTTTCAGTTAATTGACTCGAATGATAACAGTTCTGATGTGAGTAATTATTTCTAAAATTTAATTGCATAATTGGTTGATACACCTAAGAAAGTTTTAATTACTTCAATATTGAAATAAATGTTTAAAAATGTCTAAAAATAATAGAAATTATTTTGCTCTGATGAATCCTTTCTACAAAAAAAAAAAAAAAAAACCAAAATGATGTCAATGATATTATATATAAGAAAAATAAAGTATAGTTTTTTTTTCTTGCCGTTGGTCCAACTGTTTTTAGCGGAAGAAGATATTCGAGAAGATGCGAAAATCGTTCGTTGCATTATTTAAATTCGTCTCAGGGTCTCGTAGTGTCGTCTTCTACGAAAAGTCTTCCTCATGCCACCTGAAATATCTATCCCAAATGTAGGAGGAGTGTCTCAATATTTTATAATACAACATGCCGCATCGGGAATCCCACCCCAAACTCCAACACCTACCCCTCAAACGAACGAACGAATGAACGAACGAACGAACGAACGAACGAACGTCGCGTTCAGTTTCGTTCCGTTCTTCGGTATATTGTTCGAGGGTGGAAATTGATAGGGTGATGCCGATATAATCCAGGATATAAACGGCCTTCTATCCTTCCCCTTTTATTTTCTACCACCCCTTCCTATAGATACGTATTATTTTTAATTTCAACATGAGAGAATACATTGGGTCACCTAATGCGTTCACAACAACAACAAAATTCTTAACGCAATTTCAACTCTGATTAATTTTCAAATAAATCTTTAATTTCATTAGATTTTGTTTATTCAGTGATTAAGTATTGTTCAGTTTTATTTAAATAAAAAAAAAAAAAAAATAAAATCATAGTGAATGAAAATTTAGCAACGTTTTAAAATTGATTTTATTGTAAATGTAAATCGATGTTAAGTTGTTCGGATTTACAACACAACGATCTTATGTAACGTTAGACAGGGTTATGGAAGCTAAAGGTAGAAGAGGGAAAAGAGCTTTTATAATACAGGAGAAAGATGAGAGAAGAGGGGAGGGTTATAGTAGAGAGTAGGGTTGCTTACTCAAAAGCTCGATATCTAGCAGCAGCTTGCCTTCTGTCTGCTTTATCTATCTCCCTTGTTTCAAGAGCACTGAACCTTCGCTTACAAGTCATTATACCGAATTTCGCGATCACCTTTTTACTTTTTGTTTATTTGATTTATTTATCATGGCAAAGGCCTCGTGTAAAGTAAAACGAACAGCCCCGCGTAAGCAACGAAAGAAGAAAGCGAACGCTTTTCTAGGAGGGTGGTTGGGTAAAGATAAAAAACCTCGCCTGGCGAGATCGTACGAAAAACGTACCTTTCCCTGTCTCTTTTTTTATTTTTTTATTTTTTAGGGGGCGCTGGTGTGCAGAAAATAAAATAGAAAAAGTAGAAAATCAAACAGGAAAGAAGTAAAGAAGGAAAGTTAGGAAGGAAAGAAAAGAAGGATCAGGACCCGACGGGTTACTTTGACTTTTTCACTTTTCTCCAAAAATACTCTGACGTAAAAAGAGACTACTCTGAGGGGCAGAGGAATGAGGAGGAGGGAGCGCGGAGCGGGGTGGGGGGAGGTTCGAAGGGTTTTTTCGAAGCTTTTTAAAGGCCGTTTTCGGTCAGAGAAAAAAACAGAAGACTCGGTTGGGCGGCACCAAGGAAAGCATGTTGCTTGTGCCTTACCACCACCACACCACCACCACCACCAACATTCTGTGCACCAGGTTCTCGTTGAGAACTGATGTTGGCTAGTGTTAGTCAATTGTGTGTCTGTGTCTGTAGTCAAATGTGTATAGGGAAGCATAGCTTGCTCGTCGGTCCGCGGCTGATTTCGATTGAATAATTTATGTTTCATTACGAGGGTCGGGGCTTATAGACGCCTTGCAAACGCTCATTCCGTATATAACTGGAGAGAGTGAGAGAGAGAGAGAGAGAGAGAAAGAGGCCTGAACCAACACACGGGGCCGGGGCCAGTGTGTTTGAATCGGACGGACCAAGGTCTGCCTGCCTGCCTGCCTTGCCTTTCACATATTTCCTATAGGCATTCAACAAGAACCGTGAAAAGAATTTTGTATCGAGGTTATTGAGGGGTTCTGACCAATACTCCCCATGAATCTCTTCTTTTCTACTGTAAGGTCGATGGAGAAAATCTTCGTCGTTACAAGTTCCTTTTTTTTCCCTTCTCTTTCTTTCAAGATGTAGTTTGACTGTTCAAATTGACCAGTTATTTATATTTAATTAAAATATTCTATTCAATGGTTTTGCTTTGTATTTTATTGGATTCATTTCTATTTGAAATGAATTTTGATTTATTAAGAGATCAATAAGTCAATCATGATTGTTCATATCACATTAATATGATCTATAAAATGTGTGTGTGTGTGTGTTAGATGTTGCGGTAAAAATTTGATGATAGATATCTAAACGTTGACGCGGTTCGATGCTAGAACGTGTTGATTCGTTGTAAAACTCGAGTAGGCTCATCGTTCCGAAGAGGAGACAGGAAGGAAGGAAGGAAGGAAGGGTGGGAGGGCTAGGGGTGCAAAAGCAGATCGTGCAATGTTGGTTTCCCCCTTATCCTCCTTCCTCTCTTTATCCATTCCCCCCTTGCACCTCTTCCAACCCCTCTATACTCGACGATGTTGGACGCACACGAATAGATTTTTATGCAAATTTTATTGATATCCGATCGTGGCCAACGATAGCGCACGAAACATGCACGTGTTCTGTTAGGTAGGAGTCGTTAGGTGGAAAATTACACCGGCCGCTGGGTTGGATTGCGATTCCGTCGCAACAAAATACATACTGATCCTGTCCCCGTCTATTGGCCGTTGCCATTCTACGAACATATACGATTGGCTCAGAGAGTTTCTTTCGCTAAGCGAACTCTAACGAGGACACGCTGTGCTAGAGGGTAGAAATCGCGATTAACGCCCTTTCGTTACTCCCTTTTCCTCCCTAGCTTTCCCTACCGAAGAGACGCAACTACCAACCTCCTTTTTCATCTTCAATTTGAAATTGCAAACGCGGTAGTCTTTTATCAAACTTATTATGTGCTTTATAAATGACACTTGTATGATTAACTACTGTTTCATTTATTTATGATTATGTGAACATTGTTTTTTAACAGATTGTTTTAAGTATATCACAAATGATTGATTTTTTTTCTTTCTTCAATTTTCGATCACGTTTGAGTAACATTACGACGAATTAGTTAGACAAGGGTGTTATGGGATAATAAAAAGGGTTGTCTGTTGTTTCTTTACGCTGTGGTAGAGCGTGCGTGCATCCGTGAAAAGTTAGGTGCGTGACCCAGAGTGTGCGATTACCGGGACGGCGCGAAACTCGGTCCAATTTGAAATATAACCTGGTCGTTATTAATAAAATTAGCATTTACAAGGGCGAGAAGGTGTCACGGCACGCGGTACTTGATGCGGAGCTTGACGATATGGTTAATGGGACGTTAGCGATTACGTTCTTGATTCGTAATTAACGATCGTACATGTAGGTGTTAGTCACTTTAAAGAAAATATATATGTAGACTTACATGAGTACCCAAATAATCTAACCTATAAATAAATAAAAGTACTCGAGTATAATATACTCTTACAAAACCTAACCTATAAAAAAGAGAATACTTTTTCTTATTTATTCAGGTTAGGATATAATTCAGTTTCTTTTTAGTTCGTTCTCGTTCTTAAATAAAAAAATATCGCGTAAATTTTACAGGTTAGTTTGAGGTGGTACGCGCGAGAGAACAGGCTTTGATTATTCCTTATCGAACTAACTCTAGCGTCCTTTGCTATCTGATAAAGTCTCGCTCGCGAGTAATTATTAATCATAGACCGGGGCAGTATAACGATCCATCCGAGTCTTATCTCGGTGCGGAGTGATGTATGCACGTGGCTGAGGTCTCTGAGCCATGCCAAGAGGGGATACACTCTGCTGAGTGAGAAAGTGAGAGAGTTAGAGAGAGAAAGAGAGAAGGGGAGAGACCTGGCCAGTGCTTAGCGGTGGTGGTTGTTATTTGGTCGGTTACTTGCTAGCCAGAAGGGTCGCAATACTTCACCAAGATAACAACTAATAATCGATACCGACAATACAACGTGCAAAGTCTGTTACCTTTACACGTATTATACCAGACATGTTTAACAGGACCTATATTAAGTATTTATGCATCAACCATATGAACTTCAATTTGTAGACGTTCAAATTGCATGCGTACAAAGTGTATTTTAGTTTACTGACCACATGTTTGACAATGTTTAGATTATTTTCTATATGCAGACCGTAAAGTTCTTAACAACAGATTACCACTGGATTTAGTTTAAGATTATTTTGTAGTTATCTGTTTTTTTTTGTTCACTGTAACTCGATTTGGTAAAGCCATAGTCTCGCCTTTTAACCGTTCACAAACGATTTGGTTAAGGTGCATGCAAGAGGCTCGTAGGTCAAAGGTTGTTCTCTGCTATCGGTCAGTTAAATTAACTTAAGGTTCTAGAGGTTACTTTTCGAACAATATCGTGCTATTCGTTAAGTCCCTTATCGTGAGATGATTTTTTTTTTCTTCTTTTTCTTCTGCTTTGCTTTTATTCGTGCGATCGAGAGTTACGATACAAGTTCGATTATGTGATTGTGGGATGAATGCGATGGTAAATGTTGGGTGCAACGAAGGGTTTTCAAAGTGTAATAGAAAGAGAGAGAGAAAGAAAGGAAAGGGTCGATGTAGGGAAACTACGTTGTTACGATCGAACGCACGCAATAGAGACGCCTATCATCCTCGTTTGATCGGGGATAATAAACTGGATAATTTAAAAGGGCAATTATCTCATGTCGTGTATCTAGGTGACTCGGCCGAATAAAAATTCTTTTATCATTCTTCAAATCTATCTTCAGTAGCAATCATTCTCATTGTTTTATAAATTCCGTTTAAGCGTAACCAACGCCCCATTAGATATCGGTATGTATTTTGTTCCAACAGCAATGGATACCTCGTTCAATAGTTAATAAACCATCAATTTTGTTATTTGTATCGTTGCTAGGTGATCACATATGACAAACATGGTATCTCAATGTGTTGACTGTTTGATTGAATCACTAGTCCAATTAGGATTTTTTAAGTTAAATGTTGCAAGTAGTTGTTGAATGATACAAGTATGAATAAATGTAATCATCGCTAGATCCAATACACTTACCCCCATCAATTTTGATCTTATTGTCAAGTTGTTATAATTTATTACTAATATTTTTTTAAAGTTAGTTTATGACATGTCAACAAAGTTATGCGATTTAGAAAAGAAATGTGAATATACTTTTTCTTTGACCCGATACCATTTGTGAATTTGTTTAGGTAATATGTTGGTATTGTACCTGACGTTGGCCGTCGGGAGAAGAATATCGCGAACTACAAAGATTCTTGATACAACTACTTCTTCTTCTTCTTCTCGTATTTTCTCGGTCGATTTACATTCCAAGAATATAGAAAGAGGGAAAGGAAAGAAAGAAAGAAAGAAAGAAAGAAAGAAAGAAAGAGTAAGAGTAGGCAAGCAACAGCAGTCCGGATAAGGATTCCAATAAAACGTTTTTGGGGTCGTTTGCTTTTCGGGGTAAAACGTGGAATTCGATATTACAATATTATTCAATTTCCGTGTATGTTTCCTTAGCTGCGCATCGTACTGTTATCCGTGTATTATACCTTAGAAACGAATTGTCCCTTTTTTCCTGAAACGTCTGCTACGTCACTCACAAAATGGAATTTTTCAAATTGTAATTCGAATCGTCTTCGTATTTTATCATGCATGAGATACATTTCAACGTGCACGTATTTATTGGGTTGTTCACAATGAAACTTTTAATATATATTTTTTTTTCCTCAATAATCTGCACTAATCTAAATGCATCTTGCAAGATTTTTTTGTTCATTAAGATTTCGTATGATACAAAACATCTTACGATAACATTTGGAGACTTTAGAAACTTTGTTGAGTAACATTGGAATCGTAGGCAAAGGATACGATAATGTACAACGCTTAGGAGGATAATCGTAATATCGTAGCGCTTTTGGTGCGTGCCCTTTTGGAGTCGGCTTTCTTGTCGGCTTTCTAAGAACGTAAGAGCGTCCTAAGGTCTCGAGGGGTGTTACTACTTTACGATTCTCTTACGTCCTCCTAGTACTTTGCAGTCTGTGGAAAGGACTGTGCGCGAGGCTCGTTAGGAAAAGGGAACAGTTAGAATAAAGTGTGATTAGGACGATAGTTATGACATTTTGTATTATAATTCTGCGCGAGGGTAAAGTCTCAAGCGCTTTCCACGGGTTCGTTAGATTCGGGGATTCCCTGGTTCTCTAAGGACTCGTTAAATCCAAACAACTTTTCGATCCTGCTAAATTCGGATTGGGTCGTTGATATTTACCACCACCATCACCTACTTAACAAACCTAACAGACATAGAGTATATCGATTTTAGGTGAAGAAACTTTGAAGTAAACTAAACAGGAATCCCCGATATCAGTAGAAATTCGTTTAGAAAGCAATCGTAGAATGCAATCGAAGTTTCAGAAGAGAGAAAGTTAATCGATCGATCCGTAAAACCCGTGAGAATTGACTGGAGTCCGGCAAGCCGTCTGTTGCCCGTATTTGATTGTTTAATTAGCAAGATGACCCCAGTCTTCTCTCGAGAGGGAAGTCTCCAAGGAGTTCTAAGAGAAGAAGAAGAAGAGGAAAGACGAGTAGATGGTACTTGCTCTTGCTGTAGGATAAGATAGGATGATGCAGAAGTAGAAGAAGAAGAAGAAGAAGAAGAAGAAGAAGAAGAAGAAGAAAGACGATGAAGAGACACAAGGTGGATGGAGTGAGAGTGTACGATTGGAGAGTAGTGGAATACGGGAATGCGCGCCACGTTGAGGAATGGAAGAGGGTGTAAGGAAACCGGAGGACCTAAAAGAGGAACTCCTGCTAAGGTCGAATCGAGTTGGAAGACGAGACGAGAGAAACGCGTATATATATATAGTTAAAGAAGAGAGAGACTCTTGGCAACTCCAAAGAGCGGCCAGGCTGGATTTCTAGTGGTATTTCTAGGGGTATTAATCCCTACCCTCAATTACCCTTTGTCTTGGGCGTAGCTTGGTCCACTTGTTAAGACGCCTGGTACTGTTTGTCTTGACTCGGGGTGGGCTGCGGGTTTGGGTTGGCGTATGGTGGCCCAGGGAGGTGGAGTAGTTGGGTTGGTAGCTCACACGATGCGGTGCGGTGCCTGTGCTGTTCTGTTCTGTGCTCTCTGGTCTGTTGGTGCGCTACGGTGTTTCGCTCTGTGCTTTACATACGTCCGTAAACCGGAGACGAACTGCTACCGGTAAGGACTACTGATCGTTGCGGTCTCACCTTCCTTCTCTCCTACTTGATAGAACTTTCTACGCTAAGTTCATCAGGAATAGGAATACTCTAGATCTTATTTGATCATTTCTTCGAGATATCTCGTAGTATTATCTTAAAGATGTCTTTTCGATTGTTTATTCACGATTTGGGAAAAAGAAAAATACAAGAAATATAGATAAAGATGGAAGGGTGGAAGGAAGATACGAACGAGAGAAAGATACCTGAGAAAATCCCGTGTAAACATTTGCTATGGATTTGCGAGCTATTCAAACGGTTAAATTCTCTTAAGAATTTGGTTTGTACAGGGGTGGTGTGCCACAGGCGGCGCTTTTCTCCTTTCCTCTTTCTTCCTTCCTTCCTTCCTTCCTTCCTTCCTTCCTTCCTTCCTTCCTCCTCAAGCTTTTCATTCCATACACAGAAACATTGAAGATACAAATGCGCATGCTCGTAAATGTGGAAGACGATGGTATGCATATACATATACATGAATACACTGACATATACTCCCGTGGTTCCTTCTTATTCCCTTCCCCCGTTTCACCCCCGAAAAGGCGGCGAGACTCTTCTTCTCTTACTCCTTCTATCTTTTTCTATCTTTCTATCTCTATTCGCCTCTCGCTTCAGTTCTCTCTTTCCCTTACCCTTTGTATTTCTAACAATTGATATTCTTCCCAGTGTAAAGAAACGAACGGGAGTTTCTCCGGGTCCTGAGTTCCTCGCACACCAAGGAGAGAAGAAGACTCGATGTCGAACAAATAATACGAGCGGAAAATCCGACGAAATCACCGCCGAGGATAAATCTGTTCTCTTCTCTTCTCTCTTGACTCTTTTGATTTTCACACCCTATCCCTTTTACCTACCCTGAGGAAAAATCGGAAATAACTTACAATCTTAACCCTTGTCTCAATTTGACTCCCTTTTTCTCACCATTTATTGATTTTACCTAAGTATTAGGATATTTTTCGGATACCTGTCAATAAAACGATTAACAATTTATTTCATTTTGTTTGCGATTAGGTCTACTCATTAATCATTAACATTATTCATAAATAATAGAACAAATGAAAAAAATAAAAAGACAGATAGCATTGCAGAGGCAAGCATTTAAAAAAAACAGTCGTTCGTTTGTACTTTTTTCCTTCTTATCATCTCATAATCGTAATTAATGAGAAGCAAACAATAGGAAAACTCTCGAATCGAGGATTAAAGGTATACCACTTTCTTTTTCTGTTGATAGAGAGAAGCAGTAGGAGGAAGAGGAATTAGGGATAGGTGGGTGGTGGTTCAGGTTGGTTTGAGAATATCCATGTTAAAAGCACTCGTAAGGTTCTTCTTTCGCGAAAATGGCGCTAGAGTTGAACGAATAACAGCAATTAAAAAGCGAAAGAGATCCCTCGCAGTGATGCATTAAACGCGGTCGAACTTTTACAGCGTTCTTCCGTACGTACGTAGACTACATATGAGTAGGTTGGGTGGGGGTAGGGTGTAGGGGGTCTAAGGGGTGTGGGGTTTTGAAGGCTCGTCGAACTTTTCCACGTATTTATTTTCCCTATCTTTCGGCACACTCTTTAAACAGATAGCCTATCAGCTGTTCTCTTCATTCCGCGCGTAAACGCGCGATGCCAATGAGGAATTAAAGTCGGTGCGATCGGACGAGGGTGAACCATCCATCCATCCATCCATCCATCTATCTATCCATCCGTCCTTTATTCATCCCTTATACCCGGTTAGACCAGGAGAACTGAAGTTGGAATATGCACACGGCAAAAGGAATATGGCTTATTCGCGTGCCACCAAAACTTTCTGCCCAGAAGCTTGCCGCCCTGGCTTGCGGCCCCTTACATGCACCAACGTTAATAATTACTTTACAACTGATACTTTTTCTCTCTTTTCTCTTTTTTTCTCTTTCTTCTTTTTTTTTTATGCCCCACTAGTTTTTACTTATTTCATTTCATTTTTATCGCAACGATAACTCATCGTAACGATGTGTGTCTTAATGCGAACACTGCAACCCCCTATGCAACGCTTGATAACTGTTTTCCTAGCTGTGATTGATAGTTTTGATAAGAAGCGTGAAATTCTTGGACAACAGACATTAACTACCGGTTAATAAAATATTAACATTTAAAAAATGAATTGAGGAAAATAATATGCAGTACCATGCAATTCAAGATGATATTTATCTTTATATCACAACTGTTCTACAAAAAAAAAAAAAAAAAAAAAACAAATAAAAAACCAAAAATAGATCGAATATTTCTTCAAGTTGAAATCTAGAGTTAGAAGAGTGGCCTTCTCGTTTCGATTAATATACGGATTCGCGTTCTCACGTGAGAGGGGAAGAGGGAATACATAAGTATGGTGTAGCAGCAAATATTGGTTGACCTCAGACCTGTATACATATAAATCGCAACATACTAGCTCCTCAATCTTGTCCAGTAGCATCGCTTGGTGAACGCAACGCGGGTTCTTGCCTCCAAAACCACTACATTCCGGATTCATAAGCTCGATGCTTTGCTACCTACCGGATTCCAAATGAGATTGTATTTACGGAAAGCTTCTCTCTTAGTATTGGCAAATGTGAAATACGCCTTTGAAAGAATCTACCTACTCTGATGCAAATATCAGAACATTGAAATAAATACTCTAAGTTTCATATTAATATCATTCACCTATCTTTATCTTTTCATTTTATTTACATTGTTTAAATGAAAACTTCTTTAAAATCAGAGTGATTTGGAAATCATGAAACATAAGAGCGTGAAATCGATGAAACAAAAATTTGTTTCTTATTATCTCGGTTTCCTATTTGTTGCGCTCCCCACTTAAAGCCTCCCCACTCCTCGCTACTAAGCGTTGCACATTACGACGCGTAGTTCTTTGATTGGAAACTAGATGGCAAATACTACTTGTCTTTTCTCACAAGTAAAAGTTATATCATTCGAGCATCAGTTAAGTTTAAGATCCTTATTTACTGTTATTGATCACCTGTTTTATTTTTCTTTGTATTCCCATTTAAACCATGATTTAATTTAATGTAAAATATTATTCATAACAGTTAAGAGCTAACGTATACATAGTTATGGTTATTTTCATTCAACGAGTCGATATCGTAACGTTACGTTTATTACGTTGAACGTATCATCTGAAAGTTTTGCGATGAGGTACGGTATGGTGCGGTGAGGTGAAGTGAGGTGAGGTGAGGTGCAGTGTGCGGTACGCGGTTTTAAATAATCGTTTTTCGTGCCGTTGCAAACAGGGGAGTACAAAAATAGTAGCGCTCGATTGTATCGCGAGATTATACCATGATTGGTCACGATACACTGCGATCAATTTCTGCGAGAGTTTTAAGAAAACCAGTTCGATATCTGCAACTTTTAATAAAAACTCATTCGACTAATGTTCTTTACAGTTAAATATGTTATTTATTTTTAAACCTTTTATGATTCTGTTTATCTGTTAAAATTATTTAGAAGATTAGAAGAAAATAGGAAAGTGTTATAATTCTAACCCTTTGTTATCCAAATTAGTTGTTTGAAGGAACCCATTAAGAAATAAACATAAATAGAAAAAAAATAAAATAAATGAAAGTACAGGTAAAAGCTTACATTATTATTAACAAAAGAAATCTTTAAGTTTGACCGGAAGTAATAGTAAAGTAGTTTACGATATGGGTATGGGTATGGGAGGACGAGTGATGGGGGGAGGGAAAAAATGAAATTTTAAAGGATTTCGCGTGTCGAAGTTGTGCAATTTCGTTTTGCGGCCGCGAAATGCAATCACGCATATCATTTATATCCGTTCGATAATTACGCGCGGCAGCCGCGTGCGCGCGTGCACACACACATACACACATATATAAACATATACATAGATATAACATACAGTTACCTCGAAAAAGTCTCAAACTACGAAAGTATCGCGATGGCGTGACACGATACGGTCGTTATCGACATGAACTTTGCACTTTCCGACGGTTTTCTGCTTTCGAAATGAGCTGCACGTAGAATATTATTCCGTTTCTCATTCAGCGATCGAAGTTTTAAATAATGTAGTACTCAACCTCCGTGCCAATGTGGGATCGTTACGAGACGATCTGTTCAAATTTACGATGACGTATCGATAAAATATTTTGCGGCATTTCGATTGACGATAAAATGGGTTCAAGGCCAAAGTCATTGGATTGTTCATCTAAAATTTCCAACCAATGTACGCAAAATTCTATAGTTAAAATCATAAAACCCATTTGTTGCTAGTTTTCTAGCCAAGAAAGTTCGTGCTTCATTTTATTCTAGGTTTGATTAAATTATAAAATTAGTAACAATATATTTTCCAGTTATTATTATAAAACAATTATATTTTATGTATAATTGCAATATACTCGATGGTAGGTCTGTATGATGGCGACGCACAGTGGCGGAGTCGTCAAGCTGTTGTTGTCGCGACAACAGGAGTAGGATGATGCGTCTGTGATTTCGATTTGGTTCGAAACAGGGAGAGGTGTTCAACGTCGTTTTGTTGGTGTTGAAAAGGGAAAGAGAGAATGGAGAAGTGTGCGGGAGAATAGTAGAGCCTTGGCAGCAGTAGCAGCACACTTTACGATACATCGAATGACTAATACGTTGAAACAATAGGCTGTCGTCGGGCACCCCGATGAGACTAGGAGGAAGGAACTGAGGAAGAGGGAAATGTGGCATGGGTGCGAGGGTTAGAACGTTGCCGAGGTGGTGCTGATGCTGGTTGCTACTGTACTCTGGATGGGGGGATTCCAATGCACCACTTAAGCGTTTCTATATCCGTACCTTCGGACGCCTATACCTACGTACTTCCGAGCTTTTATCGCGCCCAAGCTCACAACCATCGTACACCGTATGCTTTTGCTCCTCATCCTACTCTTGTTCATCGTTCGACGAGATGAGTCGTTACAGTTACGATCATTATTAATGACATAATTGTTATAAGGAAGTCAACTTTCCCATTGTCGTCATCATTACGTTGTTAGAACGCCGTATACTTGTAGTAGTTTCGTTATATCTCACGATACCATAATAGGGTACTCTTCCACTCCTGAGATATACTTTTTCTTTTTAGCCCCCATACCATTTTTTTTACTTTCTTTCGTACGACAAATGGCATATCATTTTAATAGCGACTCGCTAAAAACGATTTTCGATCCTATCAAACTTTTACCTTGCTAGTATTTTTACTCCTACTGATTACAAATTTTCTTCTATGCAATTGAAAATGAAATTCTCGGTCAAATTGCGATACACTAAGATTAGATCTTAGGATTAAATAGATTGTACACAAGTTTGTTTTGTCGGACAAAGTCAAAGTTGAAATTCCGCGAGTGTGCGACGTGAGGAAACGTTACGGCGACGTAGCAAAAGGGACGATGATAGGATGGGTGGTCGATCCCCACTGACGGTGATTGCTTCTACCCCAGGCTGCCTTAAAATTGACGTCATATTCGTTATCCTTTCGACCCTTCTTCCACGCCGTCCTCTTTTACACCGCTCCTCACTTCTGCCCGTAGGCATCTCTTTCTGCATGCGTATAAGCTTACATCAACCCTTCTCTCCATATATACGGCCACACCCAGTTCCAAAGCCGTTCTGACTCCAAGCTGAGATTCGTTGAATTACCTTTCCTACCAAGAGAAAAGAAGAATGTGTGATTGTTACTTTTCGTATATACGATTATAGATATCTCTATGTAAATGTGAGTCTGTGTGGATGTTTGTGTATGTGTGTAGCTTTTTCAACCATACCTACGTTCTCTCTTCCATCATCGTTTTTCTTTATCGAAACCCTTCCGCGGATGGACATCCGTATAAAAACATTGTGGATCGCGTTACACGTAAGTCTGTTTTTTAAAGCGACAAAAGGCGGAAAGTCGGAACGGATTTGACGATGAGAATTTAAGGGTGATAGTCCATTGAATAATTCTCCCATGATTTTTAAGATTTTATACAGTGTTTCACGCATTTTTTTTTCATTCGGAATATTTTGTTTGATGTAAAACTGCTATTGCATTCATTGATGATTAAAAACATTGGTATAATTATGTAGATGATATTAGTAATCGATCAGAATCTTGATTTTCCTTTGACCATCGTTCAAAACAAATTTCAAATATATTAGAGATGAAAGCTTTGAGAAAACCGGTTTGGTAAGCATCCCTTACCACTCTGAGAAAGAGCTTCCATTCCTGGGAGAGAGAGAGCTTCCATTACTAATCCATGCAAAAACCGGAATATCTTTATCCCCGCTCGTTCCTCAACTACGTATTTCCGGAATAAATTCTAGAAAAGGGAATGCGCTTTACGTTAGTGTAACCTTTGCTTCTGTTGTCTCTCTCAAAACCATTTATGGTTAGTTAGAAATACGTGAAAAGAATAGAAAGATATTTTACAATGATCGTACATTCATCTTTAGGGATGAGGGGTGGAAAATAAGTGAACTTAATCATTCTCAATTATTTTGTTTAAGAGATTTTCAAGTAACTTCGATGAATCCACTCTCTTTCATCCCTTATTGGCTATTTTTATGTTTTTCTTTACCTTGTCTTTTTTTTTTTTTTAATTCCCGAGATAACGAGAGTAGGACATAAATATTCATATCTCATTGAAGGGAGGAGGTGAGGTGGTGGTCGATACGATTCCATAACAAACTCGGTGACCATAATTTCCGCAAGAGTTATTATAAACGATTTGCATAGCCGATATGAAGCGGCGAAACGACTTGAAGGTTCGCGAGTCTGGAAACGCGTGTGTCGTCCGAGAATTCAGCAAGAGCCAGGCGCCGAGTAGACCGTCCAAAAGGGTTGGGGCTGCAAGAGAGACGTCTGAAGAGGGTGGGAAACGGGTTGCTCGAAGGGTGGAAGGTGACGTGCGGAGAGGGATATCTGAGTATTGGTGGGGGGGTGGAATACGAATATGAGAATTAAAGCCGTCGAAGGAATTAAAGCGTATAACTATGGATCCATACATGGATATCTTCATCTCACTTCTATCTTATTGTTTATTGTCTTTTATTCACAGTAGTTCATTTGTCACTAATCCGTCATTCATTTTTTTATCATGTATCAGTATTTGCTAGTTTGAAAATTAGTAATATTGTTTTTAGGTTATGTATATTATATATTTCTGCTCTTTAAGATCAATATAATTGGATAAACCTATGTAGTACCTAAAAATTCAATCAAATACCCTAGAAAGTTCGTGGCATTTTAATAAATAAATGTTAAACTTAACTTAAAGGAGTAACTCTCTTAAAGTAGTATCAGAAATATCGAATTCTCAGTAGATGGGATTTTTTCCTATAACCTTTCACATGCATACAGACACACACACAGACACCCAAGTATATACCTACGTGGTTGTTAGATACCTAGGTGGTCACGGTGACGGTTCGTAATGCTCGCAGATTCGTACGTCACAGAGTCAGCACTAGCAGTTGGCTCTGGAGTGACCGCATCTCTATATCAATCACTTCTCTGGTGGCCATTCCACAGTCGCCCTTCGAATGCCGCCCTTCGTTCGCTCTGCCACTTCTGGACAGCCGCACGTACCGCACTCTCATTCTCTCTCACTCACTCACTCACTCAGTTACTCACTTACTCATACATTCACATTCACTCTCTCTCTCTCTCTTTCTCGTTCCCTTTCCATTTACCTCCTAAAACCCTCTCGGACCAAAGATTCACTTTCTCTCTCTCTCTCTCTTCTACATTACCTTTCCCTCACACCCTTTACTGTTCCTAGGACGACACGAGTGTTCCACATCGCACTGCTAACCGATGTACGGATTGATAATTTATGTCCGTTAATTATGAGCCTAGACCAGTCGTGCTATAGTATTCGCCCATTTGCGCATAATCGTGATTTAGAATTCAACACTTAATCGTTTATCCTAAATATAACATAACAATAATAATTTTAATTCAAATAGATTAATGATCACGAAGTAGAGAGTATTAATCGATTTCAAATCTAAATCATAATCGTGAATTGTTTCCCCAGTCCGATTTCAACCCTTTCGGTGTCTACTATCTCTTTCTTTATCGGTCGTTCATTTGAAGGAGAGAGTCGAGTCGAACGATGCCGGATTGTGATGTAGTCTGGATAAAGGGATGAAACTGAGTGAGAGAGATAAACGACCAAGTTGAAGCCTCATATCATTAAAATAGAGATATTGACAAAAGCCTCCGGTATATCTATATAGATATATATAAATGTATTTATATGTGTAATTATATGTGTGTGTGTTCGTAGATATATACTTATATCTATATATATATACGGGTAGGTGGAACAGCAGCCTGAAGGCATCTCACAGATCAATGGGAATATTGAACAATTGTCTCTCTAGCTACAGCTGAAACGAGCGGACCAAGACAATCAGCCCTCTGCGAACAATGCGTAGCTTAATGACGTAGCTGCTGTGCACCACCGTTTTCGTCGGATTCTCGTTCGCGCTCTCCTAAGCGCCCGACGACGACGACGGCGATGACGACGACGACGATGAGGACAAGGACGAGGACGACGAGAGTGTAAATGAGAGAGAAAGTTTCTCATCTCACTCAGTAACAGACAACCGAGAAGAAAATATAATTAATGCCTAACCCGTCGAAGATCATCCAATCAAGAAGCGAGAAATTAATCGACCGTTTTTTATTATGACGAAACCCTTCTTTCATCCGAGTATATTTTTCTCAACGATGAGATAAGATTCATTATTGGGTTGTGTACCAATAAGAATCTTTGGTTCCTTTTCTGATCTGCTGAACACTTTTGTCTTTTTCGTTCATCTTTTAGGTTTTTTTTAAGAGACTGGTTTATGGGATAGCCATACGGTGTCGCGGGGGCTTAAGGAAAGCCGGGGCCGCGGGTTTTCGCAGTGGCAATGGCATTGGCGCGGCACCGTCGGCAACGCGGTGTGTTTTAGGGATCAATAATTTATGTAAATGTGTACGCGGCTAGGGCGCTACCGTGTGGCGGTGAGTTACAGCTACGATGTAGAAGGATAGGTAGGAGGTGGCGAACTTTCAGAGAGAGTGAGCGAGAGAGAGAGAGAGAGAGAGAGAGGAAGATAAAGATAAAGAGCGAGAGAGAGAAGGTAAGGGTAGCCGACACGAGGTTTGGGGTGCAGAGACGACGGTGTACGGTGGCGGACCGACCGAGGGTGGAGAAGATCGCGACACGAAGGGGTTTGACGTCCAACCCTTTCATCGATTGTACTTCTCTTCTGCTCCCTTTTATCCCTTCACCGTAGCTCCCTTCATCCTCCTCCTCCTCCTCCACCTCTTCTTCCTTCCTTCTTTCACCCCCTAACCATTCTTCCTCTTCTCCATCTTCTATCTACCACGAGCCCAAAAGGGGCAGAGAGAAGGGGTGTTGGTGGGAGGGAGGGTTTGGTTCTCCCTGGGATGAGGAAGGGGTGGAAGGGTCTTCTCTCGGTCCTTCTCGTCGTCGGGCGCCAAAAGCAGCCATCGACTAATGCTCGATAATTCCCCGGCGCGTTTGTTCGCGCGCGAATATTTCCTCGACTTTTCCCATCGGACATAATGGCTGCCCAAACCTCTTTTCTACCCCTCCTCCTTCTCTTCCTCCTCCTACCCGGAATTCTCTAACCGCATGCATTGTTCGACTCACGCTTTAACTCTCTACCTCTTTTCTTTTGATCATCTTCATCCTTTTTTTTTCTTCTTTTAACTACCAACGTATCTCTCGTTAATTCTAATTTTGCAAACTTCTGACGAATTTTTTGATAACAAAATCAAACAACGATTTATCGATAATCGTTCAAAATAATTAACAGTTTCGAGCATCGATGACCTTGTTACGTTAAAGTAGTAGAATCCTTGGAAACGTATGGGTTTGGGGGGAGACAGGTGAAGCAAGGAAGGGTAGAAAATTGGCAAAAAGGGACACAGAAAGGACAACGGAAAGGGTCGGTTTCTCGAAAGCTGTAGCTGAAGAGTGTAGGTAGAGATGAAGGAGGAAACGGAAAAGGGACCGGTTGTTTCGACCCTTCGTCTTTCTCCCTGGCGTTCGACACTGGCGTCATCCCGGCGTCATTCCTCCCTTTCACCCTTCCTCAGACACCATCAGACCACCCCCCGAAACCTACCCTTTTGATCCCCCCAATAATCAATATATTCTAACATAACTCTAATGGCCACCCCATTTGAATACACTACCAAAATCCACCCTACCCAACGACCCCCCCAAACCCTCATCCGCATCTCTCGCGGTACTCTCCGACAATACCAATCATCCGAAATTTCTATATTCTCTTTCTCTTATTCGACGACTCCTATTCTCGTTGTTGTAGTGTGTTGTCTGTCTGTCTGTCTGTCTGTCTGTCTGTCTATCTGTCGACTAACCCTCTCTTTCCTTCTCTTTTCCTTTGCTTACTTTCTCTTATTTTCTCTGATGCCACAGTAGACTGGTATTAAAAGTTTAGAGGACGCGACGCCTACGGGCATCCTTCGCTAGCTAACAAACCCTCCGAACCAAGCGGAAAATTCGTACACCCATCGATGGCCGGTCTTGTGGTTACCCTTTTTCCCCCATTCATCCCTTTTCATTTCTACTTTAGGTATCTCTAATTCCCTTTTTCCTTTTCTCATTTAATGAAATATTATCTAACTCTTGTTTGTCGTACCATGTCAAAGATATCAAACAACTAGCAGTACTAATTTATTTCCAATGGCACAATGTAGCAATATTATCAAAAGGATTTTATCATACGAGTTATCTTTTTCTATCTTGCGAATAAGTGAGAAATAAGATGATCAAATTTAAACAGAATTTCCTCGATGCATCTTAGCAAAAATATCTTTCGGGTTGAAGTATGGAAAAGGGATGAAGGGGGTGGAACGGGGAACGTGACGAAGTCACCCCTAGGGTAAGTCGAGCGGGCTAATAAATCAATTCCACCGCAAAAGAGGAGAGAGAAATGGAACAAGATGGGAGGAGGTGGTGGTGGTGGTGGTGGTGTTGATGGTGGTAGTAGTGGTAGATGAGGTGAGTGGAACAGCCAATGTTGGTTGGGTGATGGTGTACGCCATTCGGTCTTCCAGGTTGGTTTTTGGTTTCGAGCGCACTCGATCTGAAAATAAGGATTTACATATTCATGTAAAGATCTTGCGGCAGAGGATCCAGCTGAAGAAGAAGAAGAAGAAGAGGAAGAAGAAGAAGAAGAAGAAGAAGAAGAGGACGTTGCCGTACGAGCGAAGCAAAGATAGTTTGTAATGGGATTTTCACCCTCTTTCGACCACCACCATCACCACCACTTACCTGTCGTCATTTTCTTATTCCTTTTACACTACTTTTCTCTTGAGAAGGTGAAACGTCTTTGGTTTATCGACGATTCCTTCCATCTTCTAACTAAATTTCAAGGAAACCCACACACATACATCTCTTATAGAACTGATATTGGATTAAGAAGTTTTTTATTTCTATCAGGGATTTAAGTGAAGACTTTGACTCGTACGAAAAAAATAAAAAAAAAAAAAAAATAAATTGTTAACTCGGAAAGTGTGAAATCAGAAATCAGGGCCAAAGATGTCTTTTGGTAATTCGAAAAGTTTGTGTCTTATCGGTTTCCCGAAGAAATAAATTGTATTAGGGATATAGTAAGAACACATATACAGACATATACATGCACATATGTGAGATGGTTTCTATCAGTTTTCTCTCCCCCATATTGGTCTGAAAATAAGATTGCTTTGTGACGCTGAAACTTGACTTGATTTTCTTTCTAAAGTACTTGCTTGCTAACTTTCAAGAAACGATTCTGTACGTCTCGTCACGTAGGATTTATTTAAACTTTCCTTTTATCGTTTTTCTTCCACGATCGGTGGTTGGCTATACGGATATTTTTTTTTGTTTTTTTTTGTTTTTTCGTTAACATCCCTCCCCGTGAAACTGTGACAATCCCCCACGATCACCCCCCATTTACAGGTTTTACCTGTCTTTCCTTTGCCGACCCCTTCTCGTTTTCGTGCTCGCGAAACGACTAGCGTGAGACCGTAAAAAGAACGACGATTTCAAAAGTAGCAAATGAGACGCGTATCGCGAACGTTGAAATAGAGGTGGTGGTTAGAGAGTAGAAAGAGGAAAAGGAGGTGGAGGAGGAGGAGGAGGAGGAGTAGGAAACGGGAAAGGAGGGTGAAGAACTTTTCGAGGCTTTGAACGAACGAACGAACGAACGAACGACGAGAGAAGGTAGGTAGAGGAGTATGTGTTAAAATGGGTGTTTATTACGAGGAGGGAAAAAGATACAGAGAAGTGGTAGGCAAAGTCCAATGAAAAAGTTGTCACATTTGTTTCGTTCCGTGAGATAAAGAACGATGAAAGTTGGAAACGATGAAATCGGCAAGCGGGTGGTATCGTTGAGAAGTCGTTTTGTGAATTTCTTTAACGAGAACGAGACCTAACGAGGAAGAGTCATTTCAATATATATATATATATATATATATATTTTCAAATATATATACTCTTTTTGTTTTATTTTTATTTTTATTTTCCACCCTTTGTATTATTGTATGGTCGATATTTTTATCGACTATTATATACACCTATCTATGTATGTACGTGTATATATGCTTGAGTAGATATAGGAAGAATATCGTCGTCTTTTCCCTTTTCGGTTTTACAGACCGCGACTTTATACTTTAAATCCGCCCTATAAATATCACGCTCCTTTGGATTTGGGGCTGGTTTCCGAAAGATTGGCTCGCGGTATCCTTCGTGGGAATCGCTCACCGCTTTGCGTCGATATATCAAGGGATGAAGTTTGGGCCGATCCCCAGGAAGCATGCGGGACGATTCGTCATCCTCGTTCCTTGTAAAACAGACCACTGCTTTTACGTATTATATCCCTATTGCCGTCTAAGCGATGTCTCATCGATAAGAGAACCAAAATATATGATCTTCCTAATATGTCCTAATTCATCCTTTTCAAATCCTTCATATTTATTTACTTGCTTTTCATAATTACGATTTGATACTGAAAAGAAAAAACAATAGGATTCCTGAAAGATGTATTGGATTGTCAGATAGATGAAGCTAATTTGATGCTAACTTTCCGTTGCTTTAAGATGTTCACTTATTTGACAGATAAAAATCGTGTAACTTACGTTCTACTATTCCAGCAAAGTTTCCCTTGGTAACCACAGAAGCGAGTTGTCGGCAATCGAAGATGGAATGTTAAACAGCCGAAGGGTTGAACACAGTCTCTCTCTCTCTATCTTTCTGTTAGACTATCTCTCTTTCTCTTTCTGTGTCGTAGGTTCATTGAGGCACACCGACAGCAGCCATGCAAGCAACCATCCAGTCAGCCATACCGACGACGACGAAGACGACGACTACGACGCCCAACCTCTACCTTACCTTCGTAGTCTCTGGCCTGTGCCAGGCGTTGCTCGCATTTAGATAAGTTAAACTATAAATTAGACGGATCACTGGTAGCTACTCGAGGAAATGTTGTTGGCGCCTGAATATGTATGATTTATACAAGGAACTCGACTCACCGATATAATTCCTCCCAGCTCGAGTAGAGAAGGAAAGGGCGCAAAACGTAGACCGACGAAAGACCCTATCCTTCGCCTTAGTTCGACCTTTACCTTAAGATATATCATACACTCCACTTGGACGTGTATTTTCATTATCCAGAAAAGCTAGATAGTCTTTCCTTTATAACATACAAATATTTAGTTATCAATTAACTTACACTTAAATCAACACACAAATATGATGTTATTTTAATTGAGCAATAGAAAATAGAACTTATGGGATATTGATGCAAACTTAAAGTCATTGCTCAATGCAACCATAATGCAACCCTGACGCAAACCCCTAAGAATAATTTTTTTCCTAAACCCTTATGTTATAGATATAAGTTATAACCTAACTTTTGGGTTAGGTTAGGAAATTCTTATCTATTCGAAATCTTTTAACTCATCTATCCAATTAAACGTGTACACCCAAAAGCTCTCTTAGTAGTTAGAATCTCTAGGATAGGTTTAGTTGTTCGCGAATAGAAAGGGCAAGCAAGGAAGCAAGGAAGCAAGCAGCAGTTTTGGAGTTCGGTTGTGCCAAAAGCCTGGAGGTCCCTCGCGCTTCTTCTTGGATACAATACCGAATTGAAATCGAAACGTGCCTCGTACGACTCTGATCCTACCGGTGTTTCTCTCCCAACGGAGAGAAGAAGGAAAGAGGAATACCAGTAGTAGGAAGGAGTAACACACTATGGAAGGAAGGAGGCAAAGACAGCCTGTACACGGCGCGCAGTTGATTTAGGATTCGTATATAACTGCGATCGAGCGAGGCCGAGCACCGTCTCGAACGGAATACTAATCAAAGATACACAAATTCCGTCGGCTAATACTTCAAATCCCCTTTAGTCGGGATCCTGAAATTAAATTATTGGATTAGATGGCAGCTACGCCAACCCTTTCCCGATGATGGTAGCCACGTACTCAACAGTTTCTATTCAAAAGGAGTATTCAATCGAATTCGATCCTTTTCATTTCTTACATCTTCAGAATCCATTCTCATTTATTTTTAAATTAACTTTCAATTTCTTATACGGAACAACGTTTTATAACAGGTGGAACATCAAATTTGTACGGTGCTAATTATTTCTTGTTACCACAATATTCTCGGATGGTTAATTTTATGAAAATCTTTTTTTAATGAATTCATTTTCTCGGTGTATAATAACAGCTATCATTCCTTTTAACTATAAATAATAAAATTCTACTCATAGGTTGAGAAACGTTGGTTTAAATATAACAAATTTATCTATTATTTCTTTTTCTCTTGAATGATAGAAACGTGGTATCTCAGGAGACGAAGTTTTTTTAAATACGTGAAAACATTATTGTTGTGTAATTTCTTGTATAATATTACATGTAACATTTCTAAAATTAAGAATTCATGTTACACGCATACAAAATGAATTGGGGTTGAGGATAGAATTTGTTTGAATCTCTTTTAAAAAATCATCACACACAAATTTGTTCGTACAAACAGGTAATCGGATTGATGCCGGATATATCAGGCGCACGTTATACTGAAAGGGTTAAATATTTTATCCACGTTGGTATAACTGTTATATAATCAAGCAGGTAGAACACATATATGCATATATGTACGTAAGAGTACGAGAAAGAAGATAAAAAGCTTTCCTTCGGAAGCAACGTGGCTGGAAAGAACGGAGGGTTGGGGGTTGGTGGTGTGCTTCGAACGGAAAGTTTCAGAACGATAAAAAAAAAGGAGTGAAAGGGATGAAAAGAGAGGAGAGAAGAAGACGAAGAAGAAGAAGAAGAAGAGTAAGGGTGAAGGTTTTAGGGAGGAAGAGAAAGTCCGTAGGATTGGTAGGGATGGGCATGGAAAGGCCGATTTGGGTAAGGGGATGAGAATGGTCGTCGAAACAAAAGATTTTCAACGTTCCTCTAACCCCTTTTTTCCCCTTTTAACCTGCCTACAATTTTTTACAATTTTTAACACTTTATGTCATATTTTGACAGATATATATTGTTTAATAATTATTATAAAATTGCATAAAAATATAATTTCAATATAAATGAATGATAAAATAATTTTATAAGGATAAATATATTAATGCATATAGATTACAAAATTAAATATCTTATATATTTGTAATTAAATTAATAATCATAATTATTTATAAATTATAATAATACCTAATCTATATAATAAATAAAAATTATATATTTTAAAGGGTCGACACACACACAGTGTCCGTTTCGGTCCGCTGGACCTTTTCGTATAAGAGAAGAATAGAAAGGATAGGATAGTATACCATAGTGAGTTTTAGAGGACGACCCTGGGAAAGCTATATTTTCATATCAATGATTTTATGACCGCATCCTTCTACCCTCGGGGGTGGTCGTCGCCGCCACTACGTCGACGTCGACGTAGCGGAGACGCCAGAAACGTTGGGATGAGCGGCTTGAACAGGGGGGTGGTAGTAGTGGTAGTTGGTGGGTTGGTACGAATGAAAGTGGGAACCCCGTAGGAAATCTATATTTTATCGCGCGTGAAATTCTTGCTATTTATTCGCGTATAAGAATTTAAATGTTTCCAAAATGCGACCTGGCTGGCCACGTTTTTTTTTTCTTTCTACATCCCCATACCCGATTCCTCCCTTACCATCACTTTTAGATACGGCATAGTAATCCTTACATGATTTAGATTCCTCCTTTTTCTAGCAGGAACAACCTTCTACAAAATAAAGTGGGAGTGGGGGAAACAAAAAGAAGTTGAAATCCGACAAAAAAAGAATCGAGTTCGATTCGCAGTGTAGCATATTCTTGGATTTCGTTTAACCGTAGGAAAACGAGAGGGCGGTACTTAAAAATAACGACGCCATTAACGTCGCTACGTAGGGTAGGGTAGGTGAAGCGGGGAGAAAGGGCTAGTTGGAAAGGGTAAGAGGGTGTAATAGTTGGAACGAGTTTCATCCGTTTAAATCTCGCATCACTTTCTTCGATAATACGTCACGTTTACTAAGTTTCATATCACATGAGACCCCTTCAAATTAAATATATAATATATCATCATTATTAAAAAACGTTAATCAATAAAGTTAGGAGTTTGGGGCCCTTCGTCATTCGAAGGATCATCGTTTGACACCGATAACGAGCTCTTATTCACTGTATCGAGTCTTTTCATACACTTCAGGAACTCACCCTTTTCTGAGAGAATGCAAAAAGCTTACGTATATGAACTACGCGAACGCATCCTCTATGGCACACGGTGTTTCCTCTCTGACACACCCCCGTCCCTTCACCCTTTCTCCAACTCCTACCATAAAGCTCGAAGTTTACAACGCGAAATGGACTGGAAAGCAAAACGCGCGCGCGGGCGAAAAAATATAAAAAGAAAAACAAAAAGCGAAAGGAAAAGAAAGAAATGAATAAAAAAGAAAAAAAAATAGAAAAAGAAAATAAAAGAAAGAGAAAGAGAGAGAGAAAAAAATCTGAGTAACGAGGGTGAACAGCAGAGGCGGATGCGGAAGGATGAGCGAAATGCTACCAACGTGATACGAAATAAACGTGAGAAGGAAAGAGAAAGAGGGAGACTTTAGGGGTGGGTGTGTGTGGGAGTGAATGGGGGATGGGGATGAAAGGAGAAACGAAAGGGTGGTAGTGGTGGTGGTGGTGGTGATGGTGGTGGTGGAAGAGGAATTCGAAGAGGAATCGGAGCAGAGGCATAGGTACCACCACTACCATCACTACCACTACCATCACTATCCATTCGGAGAAGTAATATTCAGCGCAACCAGCGCAACGTTCCGGGAGGATGAGCTTTAATTGGAATATGGATCCGCTCTCTGTCGTTTCCCGATACTCCGATAAATTATCCTACGTACCATTTGCCCCGGAAAGCGGCACTTCAATTCGCTCAACGTTCAACGCGTAACACCTACATTGAAGAGTTAGTATGAGAGAGAGAGAGAGAGAGGGAGAGATGTGTGATGGTGCGTGCAAGCTCACGAACGAGCTCACCTAACCATTCACCATGGGAACGAGAAATATACGATTAAGTACGAATGAAGGTTTTTATTTTTTTTTTCGTCCCTTTTTATTTTTCTCGTTTTACTCTTATTTTTATTTTCTTTTCCTTTATTTCCTTCTTTATCGATAAAAAGGGCACACGCGGGCAATCATTTTATACGATTCGATTTATTTATTCATTTCCTTTCTTCCTTTTTAAAGGATATGTATTTATAGATGGTTATGTTTTTTTTTTTATTCTGTCATGGGTGGATATACAATTTGTTTATTTTAAACATTTAAGACATTTTGTGTGTGTGTAGTATTTATTATAAAATACTTTTAATATTATACTAAACCCATTTTGTTTAATTTTTAATTTAAAAAGTACAAAAATAAATTGAAATCCAAACAACATTTTGCCATATTCCTCATTCGTCAAACGATACAGAGAAAGATATATATATATATGTATTTCCAATGGTCAGTTCGACAATTAGATTAGTCGAATCGGTCAGTGGTAAGCCCACGTGTATTCGCGATATAGGAAAAATGTTAGCGAACTGACTGTTCGGAGACCGAAGAAAAATGCTAGGCATTAGGTTTTGGATTGCGAGCAATGACGGAAGTTGATTCGCAGCGTTTTGCCGTAGGGAGTAAGCTTGCTAGCGTTTCACATGAGTTGTGATCTATACCCGTTCCTACCAATTCCTCTTGCACGAAAAGCTCGAGGCATCCTCGTGGGATTTCGAGTGACGTATGTGGCTACCTGACGAGAGAAAACAATCTTCGTGAATGTATCGTTCTTACCTGTTCATCTGCTACCCAATACCAATACTGAACATGAACATTAAACAAATTCTAATCAACATGATAATAATTCAGATTAATCGTTTAGTATGTTGACATTCATTTTGAACAAAACTCCTAACAATAAACGAGAACCAAATGAACGTAGATTAATCCCCAAATAGAAAGGATGTTCTTTCATTGGTGACAACTACAACGTCGCGGTTAAAGTATTAACGTCCGCTTTGGTCCTGTACAACCCACGATCAGCGATGATAAAAAAAAGGGGCAGAGAAGAAAAAAAAAAGTTGAGTGGACGCGGTGATACCGTAGTGCTGCTTGTTTTCTACTATCTGTCTTCGGGTAAACGCGTGCGGTTTAGCCAATTCGACCCCCCCTTGACCGAGAAAATGGCTATCGGCCCTGGGAATACGTTTACGACCGTTCCGGGCCGAGTAATTCTATTACGGAAGGATTTTTTCGCTTTATACTATATCGAGAGACAGGGGTTGGAATTTTTGTTCGATGTTCTCTCTCTCTCTCTCTCTCTCTTTCTCTCTTTCCTCCACTTCAACTACTCTCACCCTTATTTCCTTGTATTCGTTCGAAACATTCCTCCGTTTTTTTCTTCTTCTTCTAATAAGGTCCAAGCTTTTCTCTTTCTCTCTCTCTTGAAAGAAAGTTGGAGAAAGAAATCGTCGATCAAACAGGATGAAAGATTTTGATTTTATTTCTAAAAAAAAAAAAAAAGAGAGCATCGAATCTCAAGCATATAGATAAGATTATTATTAGGTTATTTTTCATCTTTCGGTATAAACAGATAGATTTAATAGTTTGTTTTTTGTCTAACATTTGGAGATATTGATCCTAAGTTCGATGACTTAGGATACATTTGCCCGTTTGCCTTTTGACAATATGATGTATCAATCTTTACCAAGGGAAGTAGGAAGAAGACCCTAACTCGACCATGGAAAGACAAGACACTCGATATCAGAAGATTTGCATGTCCCTTTATGAAAATTCTATAGTTTATGGGAGACATTTGTATGTATTATCATATTAGCATATTCCAAAAAGACAGCAATCTCAATATTGGATATCAACGTTGGTCTATATTGTCTGTTTACTGTCCCTGAAGAAAATTCTGTTCTTCTTTTTTCTAGGTTATGTTTAAAGACTATAAATAAAACGTAGATAAGTATCGGGCGTACGTAAAAACTATCGAAAAAGGAAAAGGACAGCTAGGACTAGGTGGGTGGAGGTGAGCTAGAGTGGATGGGGATGAGGACAAGGGAGAAAGAAAATGCGGTGGGAATAAAAGCATTGTGAGTAACATTGGTATCGTTTGAGATCAAGTCGTTTGCGTTTCATTCGTACGAGAGAAGCTTTTCTCATCCTACTGATATCACGTACGAAGGTTCGTATACGTTGCTAAGCAACTGCCTGGAGGGTGCCTTCTTGCTCACGTTATACCAACGTCGGCGTGGTTTTAGCTGCTTTACTCATTTAGCCATTATAATATGGCACAAAGTATAGGATCAAAAATTTTTACAATAATTGTTAATATATTGATTGTTTCATCAAAAACTTTAGTTTAATTGAGACTTTTTAAGTTTCTCAACAAATCGAAGAACCAAAGTAGAGAAGGGGTAGTAGAAACTGGAATTTCAGGTAGGGTTGAAAACCGGAAAGGGATAAGAAGGGGTTAAACGAGCGACGCCGGTGACAGACGACGTCGACGTTGTTGTCTAGGATGAGAAAATGAAAGAGGAGTATAAGAAGAAGAAAGAGAATGAAGCCTCCTTTAGGAGATGAGAATGGGAATAGTAAAAGGGGGAGTGTAGGGTAAAGAAGAGGAGGACGATTGGAATGTCGTTGTGACGCAAAGTCGTACGTTGGGATTTCCGTGCAATTGCTTCCTAATTATTGCCTTCAACTAATAACTCGCGTTAATTTCGAACTATTTAGTGGCTTTGGCGCGTGCGCGAACACTTGTTCTCGACCTTCGAGAACCCTAAACCCGAACTTAACCGTTCTCTCTCTCTCTCTCTTCCCTCCGTTCTTAACATGTCGCTACCAACGTCGAAGTTTAAATTGAATTGAGTTGGCATAGCACACGATGCTAGTTCGCTAAACTATACAAAATGACTATAGATATCTTGCATGTAGGTACATAACTGTGGTATACACGTGTAACGAGCTCACGTGGAACACCATCGTATCCGAAGACCATCGACTGGAGAACGCTATACCATTCCTATCCAACCTCCTATCCCTTACATCACCTCTCTCTTTCTATCTTCCTGTGTTTATAGGGCAAGTAACACTATGAAGATACGACAGTTCAACCGGAAACGATAGAAACCGACCGACTAATACCCAGAAACACCCCTACTCGTTCGACCCTCATATAAGAGTCTCCTTATTCCTCCCTTAATGGTTTCACTCTGGGTAACACTTTGCTTTATTCTTCTTCGATATCCTTTTCTGCACCTGTCACGCAATACAATGGATAGGAATACAATGAATCAAGTTAGATGTTCAGTTTTTTAGTTACTGAAAAACTGAAAACAAATCATTTGTAAATCGATGTTGTTTCGATGATTAGGAATAACATGTAACAGTTGTGTTCTTGTACGGATAGAGAGAGCTTGTCCCTCTTGTCAGGTATATATGTATAGTCCTCCGTTGGTCAGGTCGTTAGCGAGTCGTCGAGATTAAATGCCTTCCAGCGTATTAGAAGCTGGTACTAGGTTGATTAGTCTCCTACGTTGGTCTAACGGTGATCCTCTTGCCATGGTCGACATCGATCCTAAGTACCGAGAAACACGTCCTCCTTGTCGTCATAACTGTGCACCTTACACCCATACTACCCTGAGCTTCAAGCTCTTAGTTAATAGCTCTGCGGAAGCATATTATCTGCTTACTGTTTAAGCGATAACCGATAACGCTTGCCTACGAATTTGCTTCTAGTATAAACCTAACTTACTCTCGATCCCAATAGAAATATCGATCAGTTTATTCGAACTTAGGTTAATCAATATTTCTAATTGTATTTAATTAATAATCACCACGGTAATTAACTGAAGTTTATTCAACATAATAAAATAATTAAAAGTTTAATAAGATTCAATATTAAAAATGATAAACAATTTGTATTATTTTATGATCTTTATAAGTTTCTGATAATAAGTTCATACGAATTATATCAACCAATGGAAAGTAAAAAGAAGGGAGTGAAAAAAGAAAAAGCAGAGAAAGATAAATTACGTGCGGTAAGTTTTTTTTTTTTATTCTGTTAACGATTATGCACGTTCGTATATGCAAAAGCCACGCACGAGCACGCATAACTCGCGTGAAGGGTGCGGAAGGTAATGACAAAATAGGGTGGGCTTGGGGGGGGAAGAAGTGGAACATATATACGAATCTATATATCTATATATGTATGCATATGTGTATGTTGATGGCAAAGAGTGAAAGAGAGAGAAAGAGAGAGAGAGAGAGAGAGAGAGAGAGAGAGAGAGCTCGTTAATATTCATACGACCTATGAAGCACGTCGCACAACGAACCATCTCCGCGTGAGATCATCGTATAAGATATCTATCAATAAATAAATCATAATACGTTATTGCTTATTTGAATATTCTTTCGATGCAAACTTATGCGAATGGTGCGTATGCATTGGGAAGGGGTTCACGAAATTCGATTAGCTTATTCAATAATAAAAAAAAAAAAATAAATAAATAAAGAGAGACGTAGAAAAAGGGGACATCAATTTTTGTTCTGGTTAATCTACGTTTTTTTTTTTTAAATTATAATTTAGCATGCATTCATCTCTTTTTATCTTGATGAAAAATTACAATTCGATTATTTAAGTTCATTGAAAATATTTTGGATCCAATATGAAGAAATTTATTATCGTTAAAAATGATTTTTCAAGTAAGTTAATATCTTTGGTGTAAAAACTTTTTTTTATACAGATAGGAATGGCGTTATCGATTATAAACGATGTATGTCGATGATTCATTGTATCCCCTTTCTTTCTTTTTTTTCTTTCATCGAATGGCAAGAGGGAATCGCGAGAGTCTAAAGTAACGCGATATAAGCTTCGACGAATATAACGTTAGGGTCTAGGGTTGATATCGATGCTTTAAAATACATATCTATATACATACATGTATATACTTACACATATGCAAATATATTTACATATACACGTAAGTACTTACATATGTGCAGTAACAGAGGATCGAACGTTACGCTGTGCTACTACGTTCGCCACGTTCCGCTCGACGAGAATAAGGGTTTCGTACTTAATGAATCAGGGAGAGGGTAGTTTTCGAATGCAGAAAAAGAGAGAGAGAGAGAGAGAAAGAGAGAGAGTGGGGAAGGGTATTGTATTCCGCTTTCTTCTCTCACGGGATTTTCTCACTCTGGAGACTTTCTCAAACGTGCGGCAACCCTCTTTCGTCTGGGTTCCGTCTACTTTGTTTCTTTTCTCTTCCCTTATAATATTGTTCACCATGAAAAAAAAAAGATTCTTTAACACTATACTTTACTTTAATCAGTCATATGATTGGTCATAGTTTTTGAAATATTATTATTTAGATAAGAAACTTACATCATTGTGATGGTGACTTGAAACTTGATATTTTTTAATTTATTTGTTTCAATAATAATAACAAAAAATTCAACAATATCCAATGTTAAAGATCACACGCTAAAATATATATATATATATATATATGTATATATAAGGTAGCGATGACGCGAGAACTTGCATCCTCTTTCTGACGTTTCTTCCTCGTAAATCTTGAGTTACTGGTTGAGCCGTAGAAGATGCCGTGATACGGGGGCAGGTGTCGCTGTAAACTCAGTTAATTAGACAAGAGGCAAACCATCAGCAAATCCCCCCTCACCTACACCACCCTGTTCCTTCTACCGCCCACCACCGTTCACCTCATCCTCACCACCCTCTCAACGGCCCCAAGGCTTGTTAATAACGCGTAATTACCATTATACATAGCAAAACACTCTTCCAACGCTCGCACTGCGACCCCATTAGATAAGACGACACCTTATTACAAGCAAACTAACGTTGGTATATCGCGCAACACAAAACTTCGAAGTCTGGAACCCTATAACCGTGTTGTAGGAAGGACCCTTTCGAGTCCTTCGTCGTTTCGTTCGTTCGAGGAACGATAACAGTCTTGGTGTGAGTTTGGTTTGTTAAGAGATCGTCATAGGAAACCAAACCATCCGTGAATTTCACATTTACAATCAACCTATTCGAGTATTATCAATTACATTTGTGTTAGTTAGCCTAATATCCATGTAACACATAGTTTTAATCTTTTATTCGTACTTTTAACATTTGTTTGTTCCCTTTGTTGCTTGCATCTTTTGCAAAAAGGGAAAAGAACATTTTTTTTTTTTTTATGGGGTTTTGATGTAGAATCCTTTGATTCTTTTAGTAAGGAGTTAAGGTTGAATCCATTTAAAGTTTCATCTCTGTTTAAGTTTTAATGCAAATAGAGAAGGGAGCGTAGAAAAGACGTTATTATGATCTCAGGTGGATTGTGAAAATTTGGAGCGGGCGATTATAGTGCGTCCAGGAAAAGGAGTCAGCCACCTATGGCGATTCCGTAAGTGAATCCGGCATTTAACCTAAAGCTCTCGCGATGCGTAGCGTTTAATAACGACGACGTAGTCTCTGAGAAGGATCCATCTTTATCTTTATCTTTCTCACATTCTCTTTCTTCTTCTCTGAGTAGGTGCCCTGAAGCGTCAACGTTCCAAGGGTTTCTTTCACGATTTATGTCATAATCACCTGAAACACAGACCAAGAGGACCCGTGAGCGCGTTTTCTACTAACCAACCTCCTTTTCCTCCATCTCGTGTTCTTTTAAAAAGAGAGAGAGAGAGAGAGAGAGGAGAACGTTCCTATCCCTTTCTCAGTGTGTAAGAAGAATTTATGTATGTATTTATTATCCATGTATGTGTGAAGAGTATAGGAGGGAAAGAGAAATGTACGAATGAACGAATAAACGAATGAACGAACGAACGAACGGTGCACGCGCGCGTTAGTAAACACAAAATGCATTTGGGGTTAATGCGACGTGTATCGCACGGCATTTTCAATGCTACTGTTGAGTACAATTTCTCTCTTTTTCT
Organism: Polistes dominula; assembly: GCF_049000335.1. Taxonomy (NCBI): domain Eukaryota; kingdom Metazoa; phylum Arthropoda; class Insecta; order Hymenoptera; family Vespidae; genus Polistes; species Polistes dominula. The sequence goes on from NW_028301042.1 coordinate 898,019, forward strand.
CTCTCTCTCTCTCAGTTCTGTTCTGCAGTACTCGGAAGTCATGGAACGCAAGCTGTTCGTCCTGGTGGTCTGTAACGGTGGCGACGGAACGCGAACTTGAACCCAACGACACGAGTTAGCAAGCGAGTAAACGTTCGTTCGTTCGTTCATTCGTTCATTCGTTCGTTCGTTCTTTTCCTTTCCCTCTTCTTCGTACCATTGCTTCGGAAAGCTTCAAATGCTAAACGCTAAATGCCACGCATTCAGTATTATTTCACTTTTTCTTTTTCGCGTTAACATGTAACCAAGCAACTCGAGTTTCTGCTTACCAGGACAGGAAGGGCTTTTCCCACATAACATCAACGTGTCAAGAAAGATTTGTCTTTTTTTCTTTCTTTCTTTCTTTTACCGACCCCACAGAGAGACCAAATGCTACTGTTGCTTTGCTTGGTGATTGTGGTGCACCGTAATTTCTTTTTGTATTTTATTCCATCGTCGTGTCCTTCATCTTTGGTGCCCCATCAACGATACACGTGAATTCTCACGAATGAGATATGAGATTCATTTTCAAAAGGATCTCGTAAAAATAAAAAAAAGAATACACACACACACACACCACACATACATATATACTGTGCTTTAGAATTAAACGAATATTATTATGCGAGTACCAACTCAACGTCTTTTCGCCTGTCTTACTCTTTTCGAGTTGGTTACTTTTATCTCGTTCTTCGTTAAATGCCGCAGGACAGGAAATGTATAAAAGTTTAGTTTTTAAATGGGACTTCGACGAAAGAACGTAGACCTCTTTTATGAAACTCAAACGATTTTTTATAGTAATAAAAAAAAATTCACAAATGAATAATCCCAGTAGTGGTCTAATACAAACAAATTAACTTCTTTTTTTTAACATGGAACACTGCAACTGTACAAAATATTATTCTAATATTTTGAGCAATAAATAAAACAATATTTCTAGATAATATTAATAATAATAATCATCATCATCTTAAAATCCATTGAACCCAATTTAAATTATAATTAAAAAATATCAAACACCATTAGACTAATCGTACCAAGTTACACAAAATTACACTTTTAAAACTCTAGAAAATTTCATTGGCTCGTGTAAGGTTCGTTTCATATATTTGAACATACACTAAAATATAATACATGAACGTAGAATACGAAAAAGGGTTAGAAATAGAAGTTACCGGTTGTACCCCGGGTACCAGCAAAGTATTCCAACACTCAGGTTATCTTCCCCACCAAAAGTATTCACCTATCCCTCTCTCAAGCTGTTCCTCTTTTCCGTCCTCCGGCTAGGTTGGCCTCATCCACATCCATACCAACACTCCTACAACCCCCCTTCCCCTCCCCACACACCCCTATTCTCAGTCAGGAAACGAGTACGAAGGCATTTAGACCTTTTCCCCGACTCATCAGCTTTGTGCTTTTGCCGGTTGCGCCACGCACCGTGTGTGCCAAGGGGTAATAATACAGCTTTTGCTGCTACCTACCTCAAAAACATGAATTTTCACTTCAACTTTTCGTTAACTGCCCTCTCGCCCACCTAAGTACAAAGTTAATTTTTTAATTATCCCCGCGGTATCACCGGTAGCATCAACGCGGTATCATCCTTATACTAGTCTCTTTTCCACTAACCCCCCTCGCCCCTCACCACACACCCTTTCTATTCCTTCACCTCTCTTTCTCTGTACTGTAACTTTGGCCACACCAATTTCCTTTTGTTCCACTATTTCTGTCTCTCTTAGATATTCTCCCTTTTTTTCCGTCACACCTTTCTTTTTTTCTCTTCTTCTTTTTCACATCCGAACAAGTCTTGATGGGCAATTGGGAATTAACGCTCCCGGCAATGCTATCTTATTCGAATGAATTTGCATTAAAGAGAAGTTGTAAGTAAGACCAAAGAGGAAAGTTTTGAATTCGTTCATTTCATTCTTATGATTTTTTTATTTTTTTTTTTCTGTTGTTTGAAAGTTTCGATTATTAGGTTGAGTATAGAGGGACAGTTCGTTGCAGTAATGTCTATATTTTCTTTTTGTTTTTTGAAAATGAAAAATAATGAACAATTGGGTTAAGTGATATTCTCGAAAATTTTAGTCGGGTAAATAAAAAGCAAGCTTGACCATAAAAAAAGATGACGAGGAAGAGAACGTTATGTCTCGTTGGTTGTTACAGACAAAAGGGACTGTTAAACGCGTAAGATGTACGAGCTGTTTTTTAAAGGGTTGAACATTGTCGTTTTGTGTCGTACGTGGAGATTCATTCCATCGACGTAGTCAAAAAAACAAAAAAACGATTTTAACAGTAAAAAAGAAAAAAAAAGATAAGCTATAGTGTTGGAAAAAAGAAAATTAAGAAAATAGGGTGGGTAGACATTGAGAGGACGCAGTTTCGTCAGTCTCGTTGTCACGGTTGTCGTAGAATGAAAACGTACGACCAGCTCGTATTTTAATTCCGTAGGACAAACCAGCGTGGCAGCAGCGATGCCACTCCAACCACCACCACCACCACCACCACCACCACCAACCAACACCAACAGAAGTAAAAGCAGAGAAACTCCACCCCTCTCCCACTTTAACCCCTTGTCACTACTTTCAAACCGTACCCCTTTCTTCTTCTCCTTTTCCTCATCCTACTGCAAGCCTTTGGTGTAGGTACCTCTACTACTGCTACTGACTAACTCCCAACCCACCTGCCACCCACTCAACCCCCACACCTTTTCTCTTCTCTTCTCTTCTCTTTCGCGTGCTTGCCCGAGCTTGACATTACGGTGCATAATATTTAATAATTATTTTCATTAAAGTCATAATAAAGTTTGGAATACTTTATTAATTTATAGGCCGGGGAACACGTTTAAAGGGTTTCCTAGTCGACGTAGTACGAGCTTTTCCTACCGTCTCGCGGCCATTCGTATCAATTATCGTCCTTCACACTGCGAGATTAAGGAAGGAGTCGCTCTCTTTTTCTACCTGAAACCATTCCATGCCCACGGATGAACTCTTTCCACGATCTTATCGGTACTGTGTCCGCCAAGTTCTGGGACGGCATACCGTGTCTCCACCAACAACCTCTTTCCAACCCCTAAGGTGCTGATATATATATATTTGTGTCTTTGTGTGGGTGCTTTTTTTAAAGTTCACAGACATTTATGGTTTAATTATGATTTATATTATACTAAAGTTAGAGTTGTTTGTTTGTTTTATTTCGTTGGAGATAATTTTAAGATTGTTAGATTACTGTTACTGCAGTGAAATAATATCTTACCGTACATGGGGACCATACACTGGAAAAGATTTTAATAAGATGTAGTGTATTAGTAGTATACATTTATGGTATTATCGTGGTCAAATATTTTTGTCCATTGGTCAGTGAATTCTGAGAAAAAAGCATTAAAAGCTTTAAATTCCACGATTCATGAAGTGGCGCACTAGGTTGCGTCAAGGTTTTTTCATACTTAGACGATACCAATGGTACTTTTATTTATATATTATAAAAATATAGACCTTCTAGTACACATAGGAATATTTCTAAGTTCAAAATTCATCATGTAGAACCTTTAAAAATTCGAAAACTACAATGACTAAAAATGCTTATTTTTGGTGTGATATTGAAAATGTTGGGCCAAGGTTTTTTCAAACTTAGACGATACTAATGGTACTTTAATTTATGTATTATAAAAATATAGAACTTCTAATACATATAGGAATATTTCTAAGTTCAAAATTCATCATGTGGAACCTTTAAAAATTCGAAAACTACAATGACTGAAAATGCTAATTTTTGGTGTGGTATTTATTGGGTTAGGTGAGGATTTTTTCATACTTAGACGATACTAATGGTACTTTTATTTATGTATTATAAAAATATAGACCTTCTAATACATATAGGAATATTTCTAAGTTCAAAATTCATCATGTGGAACCTTTAAAAATTCGAAAACTGCAATGCCTAAAAATGCTAATTTTGTGTGTGGTATTTATAAAGTTGGGTCATGATTTTTTCATACTTAGACGATACTAATGGTACTTTTATTTATGTATTATAAAAATATAGACCTTCTAATACATATAGGAATATTTCTAAGTTCAAAATTCATCATGTGGAACCTTTAAAAATTCGAAAACTGCAATGCCTAAAAATTCTAATTTTTGGTGTGGTATTTATAAGGTTAGGTGAGGATTTTTTCATACTTAGACGATACCAATGGTATTTTAATTTATGTATTATAAAAATATAGACCTTCTAATACATATAGGAATATTTCTAAGTTCAAAATTCATCATGTGGAACCTTTAAAAATTCGAAAACTGCAATGCCTAAAAATGCTAATTTTTGGTGTGGTATTTATAAGGTTAGGTGAGGATTTTTTCATACTTAGACGATACCAACGGTATTTTTATTTATTGATTACAAAAATATAGTGTTTCTAATACATATAGGTACATTTCTAAGTTCAAAATTCATCATGTGGAACCTTTAAGAATTCGAAAACTGCAATGCCTAAAAATGCAAATTTTGTGTGTTGTATTTATAAAGTTGGGTCAGGATTTTTTCATACTTAGACGATACCAACGGTATTTTTATTTATTGATTACAAAAATATAGTGTTTCTTATACATATAGGTACATTTCTAAGTTCAAAATTCATCATGTGGAACCTTTAAAAATTCGAAAACTGCAATGCCTAAAAATGCTAATTTTGTGTGTTGTATTTATAAAGTTGGGTCAGAATTTTTTCATACTTAGACGATACCAATGGTACTTTTATTTATTGATAATAAGAATACAGTGTTTCTAATACATGTAGATATACTTCTAAGTTCAAAAAATTTATTTATTATCATTTTAAGTTTCCTTAGTAAATTATCTTTGATTTTCATGTTAAGATAAAATAATAAAGTTTAATTGCAAGTAAAATCGATAGTTTGAATTAAATAAAAAGTATAGGAAAGATAGATTAGATAAAAATAAGCAACATCCTGTTTATTTTGAAAGCGATAACAGTTTGGTAGGAGGAGGAGGAGGAGGAGGAGGAGTTGGAGGAAGATGAGAAGGAGTACGGTCGAGTATAAGAATACAAAGGATGAGATGCTTCAGGTTCTTTAATGCTGGAGAGGTAAAAGGGTTAACGAGATGGAAGGAAAAAACGACAAAAAGGATAATAAACGCATCTTTTCAAAGCCGGAACGATACGGTTTCCTAATTTTATTTAGAGAAGAGCACTCTAAGGTCGGATCGTGAGAGAGGCGCGTCTTTTAAAAAAGTATTCGCACGAGTGGACTTAAAAAACAAAACGCAAGACTTCATCCAAGCCTAGAAAACTACAACCACCAGTACCATCACTACCACCATCTTCATCATCATCATCATCATCATCATTATCATCATCATCTACCAGCCACCCTTTTCTCCCTTATTTATTATGTTATACTTGGTTTTCTTTGTCAGTCAGTCTTCTTATACTTGAATTGAAATTTCTTCTCTCTCATTCTCTTCAAGCAAAGGGAGAAGAAGAAGCTTGAGGGTGGTGGTTGGAAGAGGTTGGATAAAATAAGAGAAAAGGAAAGAAAGAGAGAAAAACATATATATATATATATATATATTATCTATATGTACATATATATACGCGGACTCCCTCTTGTAAGCAAATCGTGTTATCCTATGGGCGGCCATCTCCACGGTCGGACTGGAATTAAAATAAATACATATCTTAATTAAGGTCGGGTCTTTTCTCTAACGGGTGACCAAAAGTATAAACGTCTACGTTCTATATGTTAACAGAATTTTTGTTCAATAGTAGAAACAGATCGATGTAATTAAAATCTCATCTATTTTCAAAGCTCATCTAATCATCGATGATATAATAAAATTCATTTTACTTGTTGATTTTTTCAAATTTCATTATTTAAAATTAGTGTAAATGAAAAATACAAATGTTATAGATAAAAATTGTTGATCGTTCACCCGGTGTATATAAATATACATATGGATGTAGTACCCAGGCCGTAGCTTTATTCCCCTTTATATGCACATTCGAATATCCGCGAGTTGCATCTGAAAACTTGGCCTCTCCCAGGCAACACCGGGAACCTCAGCAAGGCGCCCAGCGTTAAGAGTTTTACCGGTGACTCGGTTCACCTTTTTGTTTCATAGCCATGCCGCCGCCCGTCCACTCAGAAAATAGTTGAGAAAAAAAGATAAGTACCTTTCTACCTACCTAACTATCTATATATCTAACTAACTACAAGATATATTTATTATAATGCATACATGCAAGAATACAAAGAGACTATACAAACAACTAACGAAATAAATGCAATTATTGTTTCGAAATATTCTTATATTATTTTCTAACGTTCAAGCTTCATCCAACTATTCATTTTTTCTAGTTTTAATTCAGTACTTTTGTGATTACAAACACAAACAAAATTCGTAATAATTATTTGGTTAGCATGGAAAAGGGTTGTTGAAGATGAATTAATCTAATACGAGACTTGCATACGAATCTAACTCGTATAATTAAAAAAATAAAAAAAAAAATAATATTTCAGTTTTTATACGACCAAATCTTTCACGGTTCAAAATGACGACCATGTTCTCCAACATGTCATAATAAATGAAGCAGAAGAAACTGTTTATGATAAATTACTCTTACTAAGTCGCAGTTCTACGACCAATTATGCTCATTTTCGAACGTACAAGCTAATTGGTTATTTCCGTAAGCAGAAATATAAGCGTGTAGCGATCTAAAATAGTAAAAGCTTGAAGGACGATGAGTTAAAAGGCGTCTGAGGAAAAGAGTGTTTAAAGTGAGGGATAACCTAGCGAGAAGGGATGAGGGTTGAAATGTGGGAGTGTTGAAAAAGGAAGAAGGAGTAGTGGGAGGTGGGTACTTATTATTATTTAGGGGTTCAACGAACGTGTATGGTTTTTGCCAGAGATAGAATTACATATTCCAACGACCACCTTGAAAACTAGTAGTGGTGGTAGTTGTAGTTTTGTGGGGTAGTAACGGAACCGACAAGAGACACAGTTATATATATATATATGTGTGTGTGTGTGTGTGTGTGTGTGTGTGAGGGAAGCGGCCGAGCGTCCACTTTTTATTTCGTCGTTGCCTTTGCTGGGTGCACCGTGTCAAAGCGCCGAGGTCTTCTCAAAGTATAATTATTTTAGTTACAATTAAAAATGTGCAGGGAAGCAACGGCGGCCGTGGGCGACGTTGTCGCTTGGACCCATTCAGTACCCTTCGGTTAGCGAACTCTCATCCTGTCTATCGTTATTATATACTTTTTATATCTAACTATCTTATGAAAGAAATCGTTCAAAGAAATAGAAAAAATCAGAGTTAAGGTTTCTACCTTTCTCTTTCTAAATGTGTGTGTGTGTGATTGAAATCATTGAGAAATGAAAGAAGTGTGTTAGAAATTCTGATAATAATCAAACAAGAGATAAATACAGATCTTTTAGCGAGTATTAGATAGAAAATAAAAATAAAGAAGAAGAAGAAAAAGAAGAAGAAGAAGAAAAAGAGGAAGAAAATTTTCTCGAAGCTTTCTATACGTACAAGGGGAATACTCGCAGTAATTGCTTTTAACGAGGGCCTGAGCCGCAGAAAAATACGGTCCGGTAGCAAAAACTTTTCCAATTTTAATCCGTCATTCGAGAACCGGGTTGGGCAAATAAAAAAAAAAGAGGTGAGGGGAGGGGGGGGGAGAGAAAAGAAAAGAAAAGAAACATGAAAAAAAAGAAAAAAAAAAGAAGAACGAACGAAAGGCGGTAACTTTCGTTCCATAACAAGTTGTTGCTTGAGGGGGAAGAATAAATAAATGGCGCGATGTTACCGTAGAGGGTTTCAAAGTAAGATAAAAAGAGAGAGTATCAGTTATAGTTGAAGTAAAAATGACGAAGAAGAAGAAAATGAAAGTGAGAGAGGGGTAGAAAGGGGATAAAAACAGATTTCAGAACGTAACCATAAATATTCTCGTTACTTTTTAATGGGTATTAGTTATTATTAACGTATCGAATTCATACTAAACTAATAATTACATGTACCTGACTGTATTAACGTTTAACAAATATTTTTTTTTTTTTTTTACAAAATTAACGCTCGTTTTTCAACCCCTTCTTGGTTATTAATTAATGTATCAAATATTACATGGATAATAATATTTTTGTTGACCACATAAGTGTGTGCAATTGTGATCAACCAATACGTTTAACAAGTATTCGATATAAAAAACAAGACTAATCAACCTGGATATAAAATATTTTGCTTTGCTAAAAGAAATGAACCCCTTTACGTAGAGCAGTACACCCCACTCAACCCCCGGTTTACCTTTTCTCGTAGATCCTAACCTTTTCTTCTTTTCCATTCCTATTTCTCTTCGTTTTTTTTTTTTTTTTTTTTTTTTAAACAAAGTCCTGGAGAGAGAGAGAAAGAGAAAGAAAGAGAAAGCTTCGAAGAATTTGCTTTGGATCTTTTGAGTGCTGGGAATTGGGATTGTAAAGGAGTGGTGGACTCTGGCGAAGTAGAAAGCAAAGGCAGAGGGGGCGCGATAGAAAGGCTCGTAAAGAGACTGAAAACACGGGGCCAGTCTTTACTTTACATTTCTACGGTCCATTCTTCCTTTGTACGGTAATTAAATAAGTTGAAGCCAACCGCGCGCTGGCCTTGCGTCCATTCAAGGACGCCCGCAGCTACGTTGCCGCCCAGCCCAAGAAAAGGTTTGCTAAATTATCTTCGTTGGTAGTTGGTGGTAGTTCCACAAGAGAGAAAGAGAGGAAAGAGGAGACTCCGTGGGCGATTTTAGTATGCGCTCGACGTATTTCGCTTACTCTGTTTCGGACACTAAAAAAAAAGCAAAAGAATTGCAAGAGAATGTGGCAGATTTTTTTTACTAAATATCATTTTATTCAGACGAATTTGTATCATTTTACATCGGTACTGTATTTTGTTTTATAAATAAAGTTGTTTAGGTGTTGGTTGTATTCATCAGAGATGGGATTATTCAGAAGGGTTTATAATTTAGTTAGAGTCATTGATTATTGACTTAATTATAGTTGCATACAATTGTTCAGATGTACTTTGCAATCTTTTTTTCTAAATTATGGATTGTGAAACACAATAAACTTGACATAACCAGTTACTAAATTTAATTTAGAACTGATGAACACACATAAAATGAATTGGGTTTAAAGTGATATCATTGATAATGTTGGGATTTTTTCGATTGATCAAAAGATGGCTGATATAGATTGGTTGAAGTAGAAGTCTTAGGACTTTGGAAGGCGTATACACTTACGATGATATTACGTCTTGAAGGTCTCGAGTGTAGAACCAAGCAAGAGTTATATTAGACAGGAGAGAAGAGCTCCGGTGGCAACTGCCGTCTTTCACTCGGCACTGAAACCTCGTGAGCCAAGAATCTTGCTAATTAGATATATAAGGAAGCTAATTGTAATAAGGTGGAGTCGGGTGTACAGTAGGAAAGAAGAGTGTGAGTAGAAGATAGAGGGAAAGGGTAAACTTCCCTTTCCCACTTTATCCTCGACCTCTTCTTCCGTCGCAACCCATACTACCTACCAACAGTACACGTACACACATATATCTACTTATCTATGCTTTTATGCATCCACCTGTCTCGTTTATTCACCATTTCTTAATATCAAGAAAAGATACTTTTAGAAAAAAAATCCTTAAAATTTATGATCACATTTAATTAAACAATTTTTAGTTAAAAAAAAAAAAACATTGTGTTTAATCAAATGATTCGATCAGAACATTATCACCAAATCATATTTATAATGTGAAATGTTGTTTATGGTTGTTGTTAGTTTTAAATTTCTATATGGGGCCTTGGTACCGTATCCCGTCGTGCCATTCGAAGATCACGGATGGTGGAAGTTTTGAGTGAAAGGGTGTATAAGCTAAAGGGTTGCCTTAGCGCGTGTAGTTATAACGAGGAGCCGAGTAATTTAACCCTTCTTAGAGTCGTCTTGTCTTCGCCATACCCACCTCTTCCTCTTCCTTTTCCACCCCTTCTCGTATCTTCTTATCACCTCTTCCTTCGCGCTATAATCTACGAGCATCCTCCTCCCTCTAACCCTCCTCACCTAACCTCACCCCATCCAACAGAGCCGCTTTATTTGAGAACAACGAAGGTGATCGCTTGATTAAATTCTTTTGCATGCTAATCACCTATTTTTATTTTGATAAATGATATCCCCATAAACGTTAACGATTGCCAAGTTTTATAAAGTTATGGAAAATAATTCAACACTAACTAAGTTTAGGTATATCCAAATTCTTCATACAATTTGTTGATACTTTAACATTTAAGTCTTGACAAAAATGGTTTTGTATTTGTATTATTTTTATGAGGGAATACGTTATGAGGTATGGGTGAAAAGGGGTAAGGTTACGAATTGTATATCCCATGTATTCGAGGCAAGGAACTTCACCGATAGGGACAGGGAATTTATTGCTAGCCGTTTCCAGCACAGTCGAGTTCCTATCTTCTAAAGCTTATAATTTTGACGACCCAGATAAGCCGCCGCGAATAGGACGATGGGGTACCGCTTGAAAGTACCCGTGATTTCTCCTTTCTATGTATTATATTTCGTAGAAGGTGGATGTCCCAGTTGGAAACTATCTAAGTCTCTCTCTCTCTCTCTCTCTCTCTCTCTCTCTCTTGGACACGGAAACACGTTGAATCACGAAGAATAGCGTGTTGAAAATGTAAGAATTGTCTATGAGAAAAGTTTCTTAATATTTAACAACAAAAAAGTAATACCTAAACTAACCTAAACCACCAACATATTCATAAGTATAAGTAAAATAATAACGTGATCAATGTTAGTTGATTTTAATCTTTCAGATTTAGCAAAGAAAACAAATAAAAAGTTCGGATGATAATCGATCTCATTTTTGAAGGAATGTCTGAAGTTTTAGGCTCGATGAAGGGGAAGGTGCAGGTGGTAGATGAAGGGTGTGTGTTAACCCTCCAGTGTTTTGGTCGGCAACAGATAACAAAAATACGAGGGAAAGTTTTCGTTAGGCCATAACCTTTCTCGCGTAGCTAGTCGCACAAGTCGCGAGCCGAACATTAGCATAGTAATGAATATTATTACATTTCGGGTGCACACTCAGTTTAATTCCATCTTCCCAGTCGTAAAGATAATAAGCGAGTGGCGGCTGCTTCTCGCTGTATTCTCGGCTTGAGTCCTGGTTTTGGTTGTGGTGGTAGTGGTGGTAGAAGAGGATGCGCGACGGGGTTAGTCGTTGGAGGTGATACCAAGCTATGGTCGTGGAGGAGGTGAACTGTTGAAGTATGTAAGAAAGACAGAGATAGAAATAGAAATATAAAGAGAAGGAGAGAGAGAGAGAGAGAGAGAGAGAGAGAGAAGGAAAGATTTAGAGAGGGTAGAGAGATGGTTCCGAAGGAAGTAGGAAAAGGCGGATGTCGTGGGGTGGTTTCAGGGTGGTAGCGGGGTGGCTTGGCTTTAAGAGGTTCTCAGAAGGAGTAAATATAAACTTGGGAAAGTGACAAAGATAATTCTAATAAAAGCGAGGACGACTGCGACTACGAACAACGACGAAGAGCACTCCCGCTTTCTCCTCGCTTAATTCGTGACATATTCCGGCATTGCATTACTTTTGTCCCCCCTCTTCTTCACTTGCCCACACCTAACGGTAACCTTCTCGCCCAAGATTTCCTTACCGTTTTATACATATTTCTATATATATATAATGTGGATGTGTGTGTGTGTGATCCTGTAAGTTTCTCCCTACGTAAAGTAAAGATTCGTTAAAAGAGATGAAGTTAATCAAGGATAAATTTTGGAAGAAACTTCAACAATAGTATCTTCTTGCATAATTCAAAAAGAAAAATCAATGCACTATTAATGTATCATAAATTGGTTGTTATGTTAGGAATATTGTCGCAGTATTTTGTTCAGGGTTGATATATTTCTTCGAATAGCCAATTCCTAACCTTAATTCGTGATACGTTAAAAGAAAAAGAGAAAGAGAGTTTGTGTGCATGTGGGAGAGAGAGAGAGAGAGGTCGACGGTCGCGATATATTTTCCGCGAAGCAAGCAAGCCAACCGACGGACGACCATGCAGTATGTATATTTCCATTCCGCAGTTACGAGGTGTGTAGGATGATTTTATATGCAAAGAGTAGTTTAGAGCTAATTGTTAATAATAGGATTGGTAAGGTGGGAATTCAGCTCGTGCAACCAGTCGAGTTCTCTCTTCCATCCCCACCCTGGTTTTCCTCTCAGTGTTCCCAGCACAGAGCTACCTACCCCTTTTCCAACCTAGCCTACTACACATCCTACTCTACAGGCGCATCTCATTTGACACTAGAGTCAGTGGGTGCTCGCAGATCTCTGCCTGTCCGTCTGTCCGTTCGTCTCTGTCTCTACTGTCCGCTTGCTACCCCCTTTTTCCTCCCCCAGCTCGTGCACCACCTACTTCTCATCCTCTTCCTCGTCCTCTTCCACCACCATCCCCAATGCAAGCAACCCCGTACCTCTCAACCCCCTTTACCTTCTCTTCCTCCTCCTATTTCTCCACCAACTCCGCACTCCTACCTACCGCTTGCATATACGGTAGTACGGATAGGTACGTCTGCACCGTAGGTGGACGTACGTTAGTACGTAGCAGCCACGTACGCGGACGTAGGATACGTGCCGGGCGCCATTTCCGCGCTTCGGGTATAAACGTATACGGTGCGGCACGTACGAGTACCTACGTATTATTACGTATAAACGCGTAATTCTGAGTTATATGCCAGCCTTGTTAATGATAATTAAAACGCCTCGCTCTATACTTTTTGCCTTGGAATATTTTCTGAAATTCTCGCCCAGATAATGGCGCCATTCGTATCTCTTCTCTCGTTTCTATTCTCTTTCTCTTATTCGCTCACATACTGGTTCTTTCTATATGTATATGCGTGTACGTATATCTCTTTCTCTCACCAGCTTTTCTCTGAATTCTACCCTCCAACCAATGGCTTTAACATTTCTCTCTCTCTCTCTCTCTCTATCTCTCTATCTTTATTTCTCTATCTTTCTATCTCTCTTTTTCACTCACTCTTTCTATCTTTTATCTTTCTGCGAACGTGTTGTTCGTGAAAACGCTTGGGTCCTTTTAAATGTTATAACCTACAGTTCTATGACGGATTCGGGGTAGGCGGTGTGTGCTATTTCTTTTTTTCTATTCCAGTTCCAACATGTCAATTAAATTTTCGTGATTCTATTGGTACCGAGACTTTAGGAATTTGTTTCCCTTTTTTTTTGTCTAGAAAAAAAAAAAGAGAGGGCAAATGGTTCCTTTTGAAATATGAATATATTATCATTTCTGTCTGTTCTTTCCTTTTTTTTTTTTTTTTTTGTAGGATTCTTTAACAACGAGGAGTTTGGGGCTGGAAGAAAACAGCAGCAGAGAATGGCTATAGAAATTAATGCGAAACGTTAAATTGAAGTTTCGATGGAACGGATATAACACGGCTGAGCGAGAAGATACGAAAAGGGAGTGTAGATATCTATCTATCCGTAGAGGATGGGTGGAATGGGGTAGGTTCGGGGTAAGTCGGAGGAGAGTACATCGTACGAAATATGGCCGGCCGATGGGATCCTCAACGGGGCAACTTTACAACCCAGGCAAACCGCCTCCAAAGCCCCTTTCCATCTTTTCCTCCACTCCCGCGACTCATCAGCATGAATATTCATTATTTGATGATATTTCTCGAGCAGGTTCTCTATCTCTCTCTCTCTCTCTCTTTCTCTTTCTCTATTTCTATCTCTTTCTCTTTCTCGACCCTTTCTTCGTAACGCAGGGATCGTTAGATGTTAACGACGATCGGCAACTACGGGACTGAACGAACGAACGAACGAACGAACGAACCAACGATCGAACCCAACGAGATTGGTTAGAACAACGTGACGAGACTTCTCACCAATTTTACACATTCCCAGAATAATATTCATCTGTTATTTGATTTAACATCTTATTCATATTTATTTGTTCAATATCTTAAAGATCAATACATTTTTTTTAAATTGGTCAGACATTTTGTTAATATTTAGAACCATCCTTGAAGATGCAATTGAATAAAGTGCAAATGAAGTTTTGAGTTAGTAGTTTTCAGCACGATAAATTACAAATGAACGATTTGAAATACTTAGAATCGTTATTTTCGTTAGTTCAACAATACTAAGACGAGAACGGAACCTTCATTTTCTTCAGGAAATCGTTTTTGGTTTATGGCACAGGGTGCATGGACTTGAAAAGAAAAGCGGGGCTCGTTAGTTCAGCGAGAAATTAATTATTTGCCCGCCATAACCGCGACCGCTCGAGTAATGGTGAAAAATGTCTGGATTGTACTGGGGGATTACATTACGAGGGATGATGGGGTGAAAAGGAGGTTGAGGAGGAAGAGAAAGAGAAAGAATTGGAACAGTGAAAGGAGGTGTGCCACCACGAGGAAAGAAAAGAATAAGAAACAACGTATCGGTCTGCCTCGTTACATTTAAATTGGAAGGGTATGATTGAGTGCCATAGTTATTCATCTGAAATAATATTAAAAAATATATTTCCTACTTCGAATCATTTTACCATTCTGCCATTTTTGTTGTTGTTGTTGCAACTTTATATTCCCTTCTTTGGTTTATATAATTTTGATTTTGATTTTAACTAAAATTAGGTATATCTGTTCAATAAGATTGAATTAATGACGTGTCCTAATCAAGAGAAAGGATCAACGATGCTTTTCTCACGTAAGAAGAGTTTACTCGACCGATATCGGTAGGACCGTCCGTTATCCAAATCTCTCGGGCTTGTTTATGGTGCGGTGATGTTAGAAGAGAGAACGGAAAAGCTAAACGAGAGAGAAGGAGATAGGAAGACTAGTCAACCTTTCCGGATTGGCTTTCATTAATTCGCTAACCCTATCTACTCCTACCGTACCTTTTAAGATCCCCCCCCCTTCAGCAATCCTAACCCCATCTTCTTATTCACTTGCACACCCTTGCCAACTCTTGGTTATTTCAAAGCAAATTCTCACACGTAAAAACCTACGTTACGTAAGTATTAATATATACAACTATCTGTGTAGATATGTTTTAAGTGTGTAGGATAAATCGTAATACATAAGACATAATCGGCAAATATCCTCCGGTAGCTTAGATTCTCAACGCAGTACACTACGGAGAGTCAGGAGTTGAATATTTCAGAACGAGAGGACGTTAAAGCTACCCTTCTTACGGTAGCTATTAACCTCAACACCCATTTCCAGCATCGCTAGGAGTTAACAGTAGCACTAACACCATCAACACCAATACGACTACTACAACTACAGACAGCTGAGCGACCACCATCGACCGAACTACGAGTGAACTGACTTTCGACCGTCCATCACTTCTACTAACCCTTACGTAGTCCAACATACGTGTAGGGAGGGTGAGTGGAAAGGGATGAGGCGAGTAAGCGTGCGACAGATATACAGACGTGGTCCGTTTCCTAGATTCGCGAGTCAGCATTTAATGACTCTTCGATAAAACGGGACATTTAGTACTGGAGACTAATGTGTAATGGAAAAGATCCCCATTATGGTTATCAAAAGTGTTTCAAAAGTTAATTTATTAATTGTTTAATATCATTTTTTTAAGATAACAAATGAAATGAATAAAATGTTATTTACAATTAATCCAATGATCCAATTATTATCCTTGTAAATTGTCGGAATTGTTGGATATAAAAATGTTTTTAAAATGGATACCTATTTTTATAAATAATTTAATGAACAATCAAACATCCAATTAATTCGTTTAATTACAAATAGTAGAGTACAATAAAATCCCACATTCTTCGAAGTAGTTCAGTACGAATTTACGCTCGGTAGAATACGTAAATAACTTTGGGTGACGTACGACGTAGTAGAAGAACCGAGGGGTTGGGTTGTTTGGGGGGAGTTTCGTTGGGAGTAAAGGGGGTAGTTGTTGGTCCTAAGGCGGTCACTTGAATTTGTGTGGTGTGAACGCGGGATGGACCAGTAAATCCACCCTTTCGTGATCTCTTAGCGAACTCGGCTCATAGATCGTACGAACTATCGTGCAACAAACCCCCGCCTCCTGTTCTGCGTTAGGTTCGACCTCCAAACTACCCTTCCGTGCTTTGGCACCCTCGTAAGGAACTCACCAACATTGCCACTCGCTACCAACCCTCAAGAAACTAAGCTTATTCGTCTACAATACAACTTTGACTTTTACTTCATTGTATACGTAGTATACAGTAGTTAGAAGTGTTTAAAAAATGCCGCTTATAGGCGTCATCAAAAAAAATCCTGTAGAGTCTACTGTAGATGACAGACAGTATTCTAATTATTCTCTGCAGATGTAGAAAGGTTTAAGGATTCTACCAATACCCACTAGTGCAACTCATGGATGGTTCGTTGGGTATAATTACTTCCCAAAAGTACGCATTATTTAACTGTTCTACTTATTCCATCACATACTCGTATTTGGTATCATTAAAAAGCGTTTTTTAAAAATCCATTTAGTTTATAGTGTAAATTTTTTCAATTACATTTCGAACTTTTCAACGAAGTTGATTCAAAACGTTTTGCACAATGTTTCTCAGATCAGGATCGTAATAGGAAAAAGAGGAAGGACGTGATTCGTATAAAGCTTGGCAAGCTCGTAACTTTCTCTCTCTCTCTTTTTCTCTCTAAAGTCCTGATTCAAAGTATACTCTTCAAGGTCGTAAAAGACGGCATAAAATCGTCATTCCATGCTCGAGCGTGCCACGTTTGCCGGAATAAAAGGCCAACTGACGTTTTCGACACAATAAATGCGAGTTATGAATATGTTCGATGCACATTACTTATACAATATAATGTGTCTCCTTTTTCTTCCTATAACCTGACAAGAAAGAAAGAAAGAAAGAAAGAAAGAAAATAAGGGTGAGTTTTCGAAGGGAGGATACACTTCGATACACGAGGATCATCATTGTCGTTGTCGTCGTTTTAAATTAGCATAAGTTCAAATGCGAGATACGAGCATAAAAGCGTCTCCTTCCCGTCGCATCAAAATTGCGAACGACAGAACGTTCAGTAAGAAAAAAAAAAATATAAAAATCAACCTTTTATGATATCACGTTACAATCGAGCACTCACTTATATTCAAATTAGGATCGTTTATTATTATTTAAACGTTACGTACGATCAATTTTATACATTTTGTAATTCGTTCTAACATTTAATTATAAAAATCAATTTTTGGATCATTTATACAATTTCAATCTTTGAAAAATATATTCAAATGTTTTGTATTAAAGTTCGTAATAATAATAGTAGTTAGAACACCATAGAAAATGTAGGGGTTGATTTTTCATTTGTACGATTCGTAACATTTGAAGAAGTTTTTCATCTAATGTGTGAGTACAAATATTTCATGTATTTTTTTCCTTTAGTATTGCTAAGATGCCAACAACGAAAACGACAACGACGAAAGACGATTTTGACGACGTACAACGCGGTGAGTTTAAAGGGCCCAAAAGGTATAACAAAACGAGGGTTATTTAATGACGCGTGGCGATATTAAAATGGCATAAAAATGAGCTGTAATTTGTATCTGGCCGCGAAAAGTAACCCTCCTGCTTTGAGCCGAACGACGTATGCCTCAAACCATCATCATCCCCCTAAACCCCCCACTTTCGTTAACTCATAAGGCTTACCACCCTCTCAACCCCTACCTCGCCCTTTGCCTTACCTCGACTTTGTACTATTATTGTTATTAATATCAAAGGTCGCGGGCGCACTTAATACCCTGAAAAATCGCCGTATTTTCGTATCAGCCACCCACCCCCTCCTCCGAACCACCCCTCATTCTCTCTCTTCAACCTCGTTCACTTGTATTTTCCAAAAGGGAGGATGCAAGAAGTATGGGGGATGACGAACGTCCTTCCCTGAGACGCATTAAGAAAAAAGAACGTTGCTGCTTCTCGTGATTCCTTTTTTCTTTTCTTTTAAATAGAGTGGGAAAGAAATATTCATGGGTAATATTACGGTTAAAGTTTGAAAAGAATATTACATATTTTATGTTTCATATTCTTTTGATAATTTTCTATCTAGGGATTGGGTGAAACATTTTGTTTCACGAATTGAGATATGTGCACAAAACGTTTCGTACTTAAACAATTGCAATTGTGCAATGCAATGTTATAGTTCAGTTAAATTATATATCTATTTTTTTAATAATTAAATATATATATATATGATGAAAATTGAAAAATCTTAGTAAAAATAATAAGAAAAAGAAAGGAAAACATTGGGGGAAAAGATTTGTGGTTAATGTCTTCTTCGATAAAGCCGCATTAGAACCGTTTCATCCCCCTATTTTAAGTATTTCCCACCTTCTTCCTTACGATTCGTCAAAATCCATCCTTCCACGCGAAAGGATCTACGGATAAAAATGTCATTTGAATATTTGGCGTACGTCCTCTCCTTTCGGCATCATTTATAACTCGCGACAATAAACTCAACCTACTATTTTTCTCTATCTCTTAGTGGTAGTAATCTTTATGGGTAGCGATACAACATACTTTCTATCTTACAACACTTTTCTACAGTGTGTCTATCGTTTTCGACTTTTCAAGCTTCCTTTAAACTTCCTTCGCGACACCATAGAAATGTGACTTTACGATATGTATGCTAAACGTCGCATGGTTTCATTTCAACACCCCCCTTTAAATCATTTCTTCAAGTATTTCGTACTTTTTCTTATGGTTATGTTAGCAAATATTTTATTTACAATATAATTTAAATGTAATATATATGTTATGGTCAATATATACAATTTTTGTGTCACGGTTGCGTCAGAGTTGCGTCAGGATTTTTAAATTTACTTAATAATATTTAAAAAAATATATATATATATACTATAATTAATAAATATTATAATTTTGTATTACATTTATAATATTAAATGAAATAATAAACTGTAAATGCAATTTTCAATGACAATAAAAGAAATAAAAAATAAATCGAATATTTTAGAAATTTAGGGGATGACATTAGCGTCGTCTATTAAACGACGTTTACCCAACTCGTTGGCGCATTGGCCTTTAACCCTTCCCGGTATGAGGAAAACCACTAACGTGGGTTGGTTCGGGTAGTTCGAGCTGGCCACCCCACTCGTGGTGGTGGTTGCTCTTCTAAGATCAAGTGCTTTCCAGTACCACACCAAGCCAAACCTCTCTTTCTACTTTCACCTTTTCTCTCTCACTCACTCTCTCAAACATTCCCACTCTTTCTCTGTCTTACCCATTCCAACGAGTCCATAAGTCCGGTCTGTTCTGCTGTCCAAGATAGGGGCAGATTGATAAACCAACCACCCTCTCTTCCCCGGCTAAATTCTTGTGGCCGGCCACGGAACTTCAGTGGCTCTCACTTGATCTTGCCAATAATTGCAAAATTAATCTACAATCGTTTAATACTAACCAATAAAAATCAAGCTTATTATCAAGGGTGTTGTTAAACATTTTTCAAAACAACTTTGCTAACACATATTATTTCTTTAAAATGTAATATAAATTATTGAATTGTAATTTTGTAAAAATACAATTACAAATATTTAATATAAATATAATACTGTTTTGAACACAAATATCTGTATTTAAGAATTATGTGTTTCAAATTTGATAAAAAAAAAAAAAAAAAGTAAAACTGTCCCAATAAAATAGTTCTAACATCATACATGAGCTGATTTATCAATGTTCATGGGAATGATACAATTCTAACGAGTTGTCTTACAAGAAGAAAAATAAAAAGAAAGGAAGAAAAAAGTTGCGTGTTCGATGAACGTGACGAGTCATGACGAAGTAAACAGCAAACGTTAGACCAAGTCCGTTGAGCACCCCATGGGGTGAAATATTTGGAGTTGAGGGATAGTGGGTCAAGCTGGTAGAGAGAATTAGACGACTAAAGAGGAAGGTTTGGGAGTCAAGGGAGTCTAGAGTATTGTCACCGGAAGTCTAGGTTGGTTCAAGTCCAAAAGGTTCAAGTAATTGGATAGAGGAGATCGAGGCGAGTGTCGCTTTGGGTTTTGTTGCTATCCTTTTCTTGATCATTCATGGGATCCACGGAACCCTGGTCTGTCCATCCATCTACTCGTTTGTCCGTTTGGTGTCGTTTACACCGGATATTCCCTGCCCTTTCTTATTCGATGCTAGTTGAAGACTATAAACCTATCAGTTAGGGAGTACTTCAGTTTATGGTTACGTTGTCTTTACATGCACCAATGTGTCACGCGATTCTTCACAACTATCATGTATACTTTTTATGTTATTGGTATTAGATTGATGACGTTTTTATTCAGTTGTCTGATCAATTATTTCTAAGATTTGTAAATGTTCAAACAGTTGACCAGACCTTTATCACAAATTGGTTTTCTATGTTTTGAATTATTTGTGAATATTAGGACACTGGATATCTTTAGATTTGAGGTTAGGTATATATAATTAAATATATCAAAAATGTTTCTATCAAGAATAAAGAAATAAAGCACATGTTGTAAGATCGTAAGTCAACCACAAATCGGCTTAACAATTGTCCAAGTCGGCGCACTTTTGATTTATCCTAATTGCTATTTCGATAATGAAGGTTAGTCCGGTTTACTCGCGACTCTTGCATTCCCATTATCGAACTTGGACGTGCAGGAAATATAATACAATCGCATTCGAGTTAAGGAACGTCCGTTAAGAACGTCTGTTCACCGAGTACCATTCCTAATCGTTAACTAATTACATATTAAATCTTAGCCCAAACGTTTAATAATAATCGTTAAAATAATACCACCATAAGAAAGATAAAAAGTATTATCTTAAATTTAGACTAAAATCAATAATATTAATATACATTAGTCTTATACATTTAATTTTATATCAAAGTCTTAATATTATCAAAGTCATTTGATGTATGTATTCGTTAAATGAACCACAAAGGAAGCACAGAACTGGTCTTAAAACCGCTTCAGTTAACCGTTCTTCCTGTTTCAACGTTCGTAGATTGTTTTGTGCGTCTTATGAAACCACGGATCTGGAATTAGTCTGCCCTCAAAAACCACCATTATATCTTTCTCTTTCTGTCTCGTGTTCTATTATTAATACGACCACAAAACGTTGGGCTCCTTAACAACTTATTTTCCATTTAAATTTCTATCCTAATGAAGAAGGTTTAACCTAACTGGACATTGTCAAAGTATATTGATTTGTATTTTATTTAGAATTGTAATTACTACGTTTTTGGCACATGACTTGTGAAAAATATAAGAAGATGTTTCGAATATATAGAAAATAAGAATAAGAATAAGAATAAGAATAAGAATAAGAAGAAGAAGAAGAAGAAGAGAGCGCAACCGAATGGCTCCCAAGAGCACAGAGTTCGAATCCCATTACCGGACTCGCGCCCGTTAAATAGGTCTCGCATCGTCAACCGGAAAATATACACACCACCCTTGGGGACGAGTTCCTCTACGAATACATCTTATTCCTGTTCGAACAATGAAAATCGATGGGAGTTTTGTGGGATAAATCCTATTCGTAGAATGCTATCTTAGTCATGTTCAAATATGTATGATATTTAAAATAACATTTGTAGGGTTTTACAGTATTTTCAGGCTGTTAGATAAGTAATTTCAGTATAACATTAAATCCTAATTGACAAAAATTCTGAACAACAAAGTTGATGGGGTTTATGAATTAGGTTATAAAATCGATAGAATGTTATATTTAAAAAAAAAAAAAAAGAAATAAAAAGAAAGAAATATTTTATTCAAGTTGGTTAGACCCTCTCATTACTTACTTCAGTTTTAATTATCGTTATCAGTTTGGGTGGGGTGTACAATCCTAAAAATATTCTTCTTCCTCGCAACTCAGTCCCGGAATCACAAGCCGATGTAAATTACCGCGTACCACCGGAGTGAGACTTTATCTTCTTTATCTTTCGAGTATTTTAGAGGTTATTTTTTCCGGTACCCCGGACATTTCCGACCACCACTACCACCATCACCACACACCACCATCACCTTTTGCTACAACGTTTCTGTTACTACAGGGACCTAGCAGAAATGGAATTAGCTACTTTAAACGAGAAAATTTTTAATTATTCCTTATCGAAAAATAATCTACCTCGTAGCTACTAGCACTTTTTGTTTCTCTCTCTCACTCTCTCTCTCTCTCTCTCATTCTTTTTCTTCTTGGTCTCTTTCTCTAACTCACAATTTTCCCCGTTGTTCACCCTCGGCCCTTCCTCTAGGACGTCACCCTCGTCGACCAAAGTGCCGTAACATCACAACGTTTCGTGCACCGGCGAGAGAGGTTAACTCGAACTCTCGTAATTCAACGTTTCTCCTTGCAACTGTTTCGTGCTGTGCATGATCTTAACATACCAACTGTATAGATGTTATTACTTATTTCATTTATTTTCTAACAGGCTTAGAAAACTTATAACAAAATAATAATCAATTTTCAGTTAATCAATAAACATCATGTCTATAAAATAAATTTAAAAGTATTACTTCTCAATTCTAACCTAAAATGACTCAAAAATCAAAAGACTTGTCCATCATTGTAATCCATGTAAAAAGAAAAGAAGGAAAAGAAAAAGTAGATAAAAAATGAGACAGTATATTTCCAACCAACGTAGGTGTATCCACGTTGTTGGCAAAGGTATTAAAAAACGTAGGATGGAAGATCGGGTCCGATGTAAATAATTCAGCACGTTTGATGGAACGCCGAGAGACAAGGGGACTTATTAGTTCGGTAGAACGATATAAAAGAACTTATTACTTATCCACCCCTTCCACCTATCCATCCACCCACCCATCCATCCATCCATCCAACCTTCGCCTCTAGAGGGATATTCATTTGAGCGTTTGTACCACGTTGAAAGAGACCAAAGGACTCCAATGCACGAGTAAGAAAAAAAAAAGAGAGAACGAGAGTATTAAAGAGTAGGGGAGGTCAAGAGTGGGGATCAGGGGAGGTGGATTGGGGTGAGAGGGGTACTGTCAATTTTCGGATAACCATATTGAAAGGCGCTGATAGGTTGGACGTTAAAAATTCACGAGATCGTCAAGAGCAAAACCCTCTTCACGACGTTGTTTCATCGTTCGCGTGTTCCATAGCAATGTTGGTGTTTGCCTGTTGAAGAAAACTAGGGTCCTTTGCTTCTTTCTTTTATGTATACCGATTATTGATTCTATCAGCATGTTTTAAGACACATTGATCGTATGTTTATGTTGTGTTGGTAAATGTACATGAAATTATGTTTGGTTGAACACATGAAAAATGAATGATAAATTCTTTTCAATGTGCTATTATGCATTTATAATATTTTTTACTAATCAATGCAATCTTACTGACAATGATCCATCCAAATTATTCCTGCAATTTCTCTTCTTTAAATTTGTACAAGTTTTTTGAACACCATCAGTATATTATTTCAAAAGAGTCACGTAGATCTTTGACAATCTAAATAATCATTAACTATGAAAGAAACCTAACCTAACAATTCATTCTTTATCGAAGATGATTTAAAATTCTTTCTATGAAAAATAATAAGATTGAACATCGTTCAACGTTGGGATTTTCTTGAACGTTTTAGATACCATCCTAGATAGTAAAGTAAGAATAAAAAGAAGTAAAAATAAAAACAAGAAGAAGAAGAAGAAGAAGAATAAAAATAAGAAGAGAAATAGACGACGAAGTAAGAGAGGATGAAGATGTAGGGGTGAAAGGAGGAAGGCAGGGGTAAGGGGAGACTGGGGGCGGCAGGTTGAAGAAGAGGGTGGAGAAAAGAAAACGAAGAAGAAAGTTTATAAAATATTTAAAAGTACGGAAACGTCTCCTATCGCTCGAAGCGATAAATTTCCACTTACATTTTATTTTCGTTTTCTCTTGGTACGTAACGCGATGTACCTACCCAGCATCCAGGAAAGAGAACCTGGAAGAGAAGAAGGAGGAGGTGGTTGAGCAGGTGGAAGTAAGGGGAGGTGAAATGGAGAATGGAAAAGAGAAACGTAAAGCGATCTCTGTGCCGGAGGGAAGAGTACAAGAACGTCTTAACGACGAAGGAAGATTTTTCACGAACAAGTAGATAACCAGACATACACATTCACATATATATAGATAGATACACATATACATTAACTCACTATCACCTTCTCACTCTTTTTCCTATCTGATTCTCATACCTTTGCTTAGTCAATTATTTTCCATCGCAAAATGTGTTTCCTTTCTTGGGTTAACGAGCTTTCTATTTCGAATTTATTCATTAGTTAACGTTCCACCATTTGAAATATATTTATTTGCAATTTATTTCTTTTAATATAATATCTCGTGCACGCATGAAGTTTTTGTACAAACATTTTCCGATACATAAAAATGATGAAATTGTAATACAAGAAGATACAAATTTGAGGTTATGTTTTAATAGGAAAGATAAATGGCGAATGATAGAAACGTGTTGATCGTTTGAAATAGGTTAGATACAGTTCCATAGGTTTGAGTAGGTCTATCGAAAGTTTCGGTCAAGCTGAAACTCGAACAAGGATCATAAATCCCTTCGGTGAAGACTAATGTAGTGGTAATAGAGTATAAATGGGGGCCACGACCCGAGGTCAGCCCGTCTTATACCCTTAAACTGTCGTCCGCCACCTTCGCCCTTTCTGCAAGGACCGGCCGAGACCTTAAACTCGCATAACACCGACCTACCATTATTCCGAAATGACTTATCGGCTCTCTATGCCCTAACCATGCTGATTCTCTTCCATCCGTTTTGCTACTCGATGAAAACACTCTATTTGTGTTATTGAAATCCATTCTGTTTCTCATTAAACTCGCACAAGTGCGACTACGAGGAATCAAATTTGAATTTATAAGAGTTTAAAATTATATACTTTTCATTTTTATCATTGCTCATCAGAAAAATACAATTGAGTATGTTAAAATTGTATTTTAGAAATGATTAGTATATTTAAAAAGTATAGGGGTTATACAAAAGAGAACATATATAAAAGTTAAATTATTCATTGTTTCATCTTTTAAAGTTTTGATTATTTATTTATGATAATTATATTGAACTTTCTCATTTTTGTAACTACGTAAAATGTTAAATTTATATTTTTCATTAAGTATACTTATTTTGTAAAGTATATTGTTTAAATATTTAGACTTGTTTAAAAGCACGAACACGATTTAAGTGTTGTTACAATCACACAGTTTGTTTTATAATTTTAAGTAATATTCCTTTTGTGTTTTGTCTTTGTACATATTAAACTTTTATTTGATATAAATTATTGTTTAAACATTACGTTTATGAAAATAAATTTTGCATAAGTCTAATGAAATAGAATAAAATAATAAAATTAAGATGATATCAAAATGCATCTTGGTTAGATCGTGGAGTAGTGCTCCGTATGGTGCTGCCACATTGTGAGACCTTAAGGAACTAAAAGGCACGTTGGACAAAACTTTTTCTGCTCTTCGTATTTCCTTCGCGTAAGAAATCTCTAGAAAAAAAAATAAATAAAGAATACTTGGATCGCATTTACCAGCAACTTAAAACGTTTTAATATCATTCATCATAATCCTAATCTCGTGTTAACATAATCATTATCGTACGTTTTATTATAGTCCTTGTCTCGTATTAACATAATCGTACCTTTTGTTAACATGCGCTTCTTACTCATATTGTATTTGTCGAATAATATATAAAATTATGGTAAACGGTTGAATAGGGGTGAAAAAAATGAAATATATTTTCTAAATTACCATTTGTATTAAAAGTGTAATTAAAAAATCACACTGAATCTAAAGAAGTTTTCACTTGAAAAAAGGTAAAAAAAAAACCTAACCAAAAAACATATATGCCAATTTAATGAAAATTGATGAAACCAAATTCAACGTAATTGAAGGAGTGAATAATAATTATTCAACTAGACTTGATATATTCGATTAGATGAATAAAAATTGTTGGTGAAACCATTTCGTAGGTAACAGTGAGTCCTCCTCCGTCACGGTGTCTCGGATTCCGGTTTTCGTCACTGTACATGGAACACTTTCCCTAAAAGTTGTTTCAAAGTTCACAGGACAATGGTTGGTACGAACCCCTCTCTCTATCCCCTCGTCTTCTTCTTCCTCGTCACAATTTCTCTCTCTCTCTCTCTCTCTCTCTTTCTGTCCCTCATTCGTTCTATGCTAGATGGTAGATAGAAGGTAGAGAAATAGGGTGGAAGAGGGAAGGAGTACTCTTCTACTCTGTACTGCGTGCACCTAGCGTTAGGTAGTGCTGACCAATGTTCCCTCAAAGATACGCTTGACGGGTCTCGTTGCCGAAGCGAGTGGCCTTCATGTCGCCTTTACTTCAACGTCCTCTCTCGCACCCTTTCTCACCCTTCAACACTCCTACCTCCTTTCTCTTTCTTTACAACATCCTCTATCGCATTCAATTTCAACGTTGTTCACGTTGTTGGTCGACGTTTCTCCTTGAAAATCACAGAAACTCCTACTGCACATTTATTTTTATCACTTTTAGTTTAACCAATTAAAATGATTGCTCGGACTACCCATGGTAATTATCTTTAAAACAGTTCATCAATTATCCTTAACCAAGGGATTTAAATTAAGTTAAATAAATGTTGGTTAATGATTGTCAATTCGAATGCAATTTCAATTTCAAACTGATTAACTTCCATGCGAATAATTTGATCAAGTGTTGGACTTTGTTGATAAGAAAAATAATGAAGAAGGCCTATACCCTTTGAAAAGAATAGAAAAAGACCGATGAAGGTTTCGTTTAGAAATTTATTCGCATTATTTACAACGTCTCTAACCCCCCCCCCTCCAACCGATAAACCACGATTTAGTATAAGAATCGTTGGGGCTAAAAGAAAAAGCGTCGAGGAGCATCGTGAAAATAATAGCCCGGTGTTTGCCGATGGTGTAACCCTTTCCTTTACTTTTCTTTATCTTAATGAAAGTCCATAAATAAGAAGGCTAATGCCATGGAAACAGCCGTCAAGGGGAGTGTAAAAAAAAAGAAAAAATAACACAATCACAAAAAAGAAAAGAAAAGAAAAAGAAAGGAAAAGCACGGAACGTCGCGTCGGTGGGCGTCGAAACGAAGTACGAAAAAGGAGTCCTCTCGAACGGATAATCCTTTCGTCGAATTTCCTTGTTCTGAATAATTCATGGTTGCTACGTGTTATCGAAACTCTTTGAATCTTTCGTTGAATTTAAATCGGATCGAATTGCTTCAAGATTCTCAGGAATGATAACTTCGTTTTTATTGGAATTCATTGGATAGATCGAATCTTATCTAATTTTCTTCCTATAGTCTTGTAAATTATTTATCTAGCCAATTGGATTGGTCAGAAATTGAGTTTGATAGTGTTAGGTCCTGTGTGATGTACTGTGCACTATGATTAAGTATTGTACAATGTGTTTTGATATAATACAATGTTGTAAAGTATGAAAAAGTGTTGTTAAGATCAGTGAATGTAAAAAAATTCAGCCCCCAAGAGATCGAACCGATTTCAGAGTGGATGTTTGAAGGGGAAAAGAAAAGGGTTGTGATGTATAATAAAAAAAAAAAAAAACGAAGGGTCCGTCTTAAGTTTGTAAGAAAGAAAAGAAGAAACCAATAATTCATTGACAAGAATCTCATTGGGGAGATAACGAGCATCGTTTTCTCACGGTGGTGGGTGGAAATCGGTTGGCTTGGAGGTGGCTGAGAGATTCAAGGTTTTTCAAACGACAATTCTTCTTCCCCGTTTAGATCGTACTTTCCACCGTTGATTAAGAATTAGGCTTAAAAAATAATTATTTTTAATTTGTGACCACGATAAGGACTTTATTGTTCTACCTTCTGCGTCCAGGGGTTGGTTGGTTATAAGAACGATAAGAAGGAGAGTACAACGGAGTTGATCTTCGTGCTTCGCGCTAATCTCATTAGTTTCGTCGGCTATCTTTTTCCTTAATAGGTTGAATTTTCTTTATGACTCTAGGAGCATTCCGACGGGAAGTGCCATAGCATATTTGCATTACCGGTTACAACCAGGGGGATATTCGTGTCTGTTAAATTATAGCACCTGAACCCTTTTCTTTCTTTTTTTTATTCTCTAATTCTTCTTAGGCTGGCTCATTTATAAAGTTCATTATAAATTAGGAATATAGTTGAACAAATACAAAAAAACCTTTACTTACTTACTTTTTTCCGAAAAGTAGTGAGGTTTTTTCCTATATGATTGTCACTTTTTCTCTCATTATTTAGTATAGCAACCGTTACATAGCTTCGTTTCATAGCTCCGTTTTCTGACCGACCGCGTTTTTTTACTTTTCAGATCACTCTAATTCTAAAGAAGTTTTCACTTCAAAAATAAAGAAACATAGAGATAGAGATAGAAATAGAACGTAAGATTTTCTTTTGTAACAAAACGTAGTCGGAGTCGGGGTGGTCGCATCAGTGGTGGCGAAGTAAAATAAAGGGCCGGTTGGCAAGTACTAGAAACGACTTTCGCGTCAGGGTTGGACAATGCGTCCAGGGTCGTTCAAGTTCTCGCGAAAGAGAAACAGTGAGGACGAAGGGTGAAAATACGCAGAGGAAGAGAGAGAGAGAGAGAAAGAAGAGATGAGGATAGGTGAGGGGGTGAGAGAGGTAAAAGGTAGAAGGAACGAAGGAAGGCGACAGCTCTGCACGGCCTCGAGGCCGCTCGCGCTATCGCGCTATTGAAACGGCAAGTGAAATATACGAAATAAATCTTGCAAGAGCCCATTCACAGGAGACAATACAGCGTCCAGTCTATGGACGCTGTCGAGGGTAGGTAGCTAGAAGCGTATTGTGCTTTGGGTTGGGAGGGATGTACGAAGGAGAAACGTGAACTCGAACAGTTCACCCTCTCTCCCTCTTCCTCATTCTAACACTTACACAAACTCATACTCAAACTATCTCTCTCTCTCTCTCTCTTTTTACCTATCTATCTATCTCAACCCCAAGTCCTATGTACAACCGAAGCTACTTTCCTTCTCGACACTTTACCTCACCCCGTTTGTCCCTCACCCTGGCCGAAGAAGAAGAAGAAGAAGAAGAAGAAGAAGAGAAGTCCTCCTCTCTGTCCCTCTCAGTTCTCTCTCGTACAGAAAGTGCTTTCCGCTCGACTCACGAAACAGCCGCGAGTCGGTGTCGCTGAGTAAATACTGCTGGTGTGTGGCCCGATCTTTACATGGGGTGGTCGTAAAGAATGGCCGTATTCAGAGTCCAGCAGCACTTCTGTTCCACCCTTCTACCTACCAACTAGCTACCGGACCAACCTATCCCCTCTCTCTCTTTCTTCTTCTTCTTCTTCTTCATCTTCCTCTTACTGTTCGTCCTTTTCCTACTTCATCCCCTTCCATCTCTGGACCATCGTTCTTTCTCTACTACTAGGTTGCTGCTACTGCGCCCGAGGAGAGAGACCACAGTGCAAAGTTTCTCAACCGAGACAAGCCGCAATATAATGCCACCCTTGGAATCATGGCTCCCACTCTATACCACTTTCTTCTTCTTCCTTCTCTATCACGCCCCTTCAAACTATCCCTCAACTAATATAGTTTCGAAATATATGCATATGTTGAAGTAGCAGAGATTGGGACAAATGATATGGTTTCGAGTTTTCATCTTTTGACAAATCATAGTATTGACAGTACATTTTTATAAAACACGATTGAAACCTTTAATTAGTATTGTATTAAATAACGAACGATGTTATAAAGAATGAACTTTAAAGATCGATCGAGGATGATACCTATAAGCAAGTCGACCTACTTTCATGAAAGCTTATCATCAACACCTTAGCTAGTAGACGGACAATTTTCCAGTCTCGATAACGACGCGACGGAGTCGAGAGTGACTCGCGGCACGGTGGTTAATATTGATTTACTAGGAAGGTCCTGAAGCCTAATCCGGGTGGGCCATAAACAGATCAAGTCCAGACTAAATCCGGCGCAAATTGTTACTAATTCGCATCTTAATAATGACCACGTCAGAGGCGTCACCGTATCTCAGAACGTGGCAAATTAGCCACGATGACAAATGACAGTCGGCGTACACGTGCGTCCCGCACCGATGCCAACCAACCCTTCCCTTCCTCCCTCCTTCCCCATTTCTCTATCTATTCCCCCTCTTCCTCCTCTTGGTAGACGTCGTACGTGCTCTCTCGGAAATTCTCTTCTCCTGTGTAAGTTCACTGGGCAGCTCGTACATGCACGTAGTAACCTAAACATGTGTGAGATCTTGAACACCGTAAATGTGTTCATTCGTGTTGGTTGGTTAGTTATACGTGTATATGCATACATATGTGTAACACTAGCAGTTACGTAGGAATCCTACCTGGTATATACCGCAAGCGGTAGGTCCAACGATACGACTACTTCCCTTCCTCCCTTCCTCTCTCTGCGTCCCTAGCTGCCTATTCAACATGTGCAACCGTCAACGTGCCCAGATATAATCAATCAAATCAATTAATGATTCGATTGTCCGATCGCGTCGCGACACGTGCGTCTCATCTTGAGTTATGGAGGACGACACGCCGTATCCTACGATTCTAGTCATCATTTACGATTATCGAGAAGTCTCGTCACTAAAACCCTTCAGTCTTCAAAAAACTCTTAATACCTGTTCGTTGTCCTTTGTTTCAAGTGATGATCTTACTTAGATTCACAAACATTTTCTTTATTAATTGAACATAATTATATAAATAAGAACTCCAAAATTGTATTTTTTGGAAAGTCGATAGGAATTTTTCGATTGCATCGAATACTTTTATGTTTCTTACATTAATCTTTTGAAAGGTGAGATAAAGAGTATGGTCGTTAACGAGGTCACGTCGGAAACGAGGATAGCTCATGGTCGAGTACCACAAACTAGGAATAGGAGACGACGGTGGTACACAGATGCCGCGATTAATTCGGATTTCAGCGTCAGTCCGATAGACGGAAGGCTTCCAGCGTATAGCGCGAATGAGAGGGAGAGAGAGAGAGAGAGAGAGAGAGAGAGAGAGAAAGTGTGCAGGAGAGATAGAGAGACCTATGCTCTCTCGTATTCGCCGTTTCACCGACATTCACCGCCATGATATCGAATGTCACTCGCAGGATCCGTCATTTCGTACGAACCGATTCGACCGCACGTCATTGTGGTAAGATATCCAGCTATACCTATCCCTGACCAGGATCCTGATTTTCCGTACAGGCGATTCATCGAAATTCCCTTGAATTTGGTCCGTAACCGCAGAGAAGGAAAAGTATATATTGTTACATACGAACCTATTCAAACTGTATATGTTAAAACTATATCGATAACAGTTCATAGAATGTACCTTTACACTATGACAACGATTACTTAAGAATCTGACAATTAAATGTTAACGAGCAGGTCCCTATTTTATCATCCATACTCTTATTGACTTCCTGTCAAAAAGATAAAAGAATAAAAGAATAAAAAGAGATATCATCATTAACTTTGATGAGATACTGTACGATTGTAAAAAAGATGAACTCCATCTCCCCCATTTTTTTTTCTGGTAGATCCACATCTCTCCCTTCACCAGGGTACCTTCTTTGTTTTAAATAAATAGAAGCGTAAACGCGAGCTCGTATTGCTTGAAACAACAACAACGACAACAACATCATTCGCGGAGTCGAGCTTGAACATTATCGCGTCAGACGATCCGCGTTACGTTGCGTTGCGTTATGTTGCGTTAGCATCGTGTCGGGTCGGACCGGTATCTGTCTTTCTCTCTCTCGTGCTGCCTGTACAAAAGCTCCTGCGTGCGAGTCATCGCTTTGGAGTTTAAATCGTGGACTCTCCTCGGCGCGCGTGATCCTACTCCAGCAGCAACAACACGCGTGGTGTGGATCCATGAAAGAGGCCGTATTCAAGTATTGTTTCGCGAAATCCATCGTCACGCGTCGTAATGATCCCGTACCGTGACACACACCGGTCTCGTGTCTCGTCGGTCTACTTGCAATGCACATATACCCCCTTCCTTCACCCTGATTCTCTTCCCTTCATCATTCTCTATCCAACCTCTCTCTCTCTCTCTCTCTCTCTCTCTCTATTTCTCTCTGACATTTGCTAGAATCTGGCAGAAACGGTGCGAGTCCATACTCAGAGGTAGCAACTCTGGTTCTGGAACTTCGCTGAGAACGAGATCTATCCGTGCGGATGCATTGTCTATAGTTCTCTCAACGTGGAGGGTGGTATTGTGTGACGTCATCATTTGCATACGACGCACCACCGTTGTGGTGGCTGTTTCCAGCTTGCCACTCTCTCTCTCTCACTTCATCTCTCTGTTCTTCCTGTATATCTCCTTCTCGTATGTCTCTGCGAACGCAGATACCTCCACCTCCTCCTCCTCTTCTACCTAGCTT
The DNA here is from genome assembly GCF_049000335.1 of Polistes dominula. Lineage (NCBI taxonomy): Eukaryota > Metazoa > Arthropoda > Insecta > Hymenoptera > Vespidae > Polistes > Polistes dominula. The sequence continues at coordinate 930,499 of NW_028301042.1, forward strand.
CATCTACGTCCCCGTTTCCATTCCCGTACCGTCCTATGTCTCGTATCTATCTAATTATTGTCGCGGACCCTGGCCGGTCCGCTAGCTGTGATATACCGCATGCTAATAAGCGGCTAAAGACCGGGGACCATGCCAGGACGGTCATAAATCTTAACGGCCGATTCTATACACTGAAACGGTGTCCAACGATCGTCTTGGGAAAACCAGTTCTATACTGATCTTTAATTGATACTTATATACCTACTCGTTCATCCTTCTTACCCTTATTGCAATCATATTTTATATTAAAATTATTGTCATACGTTTATTTGAACTTATTTTCAAGAAATTTCATATAGATTTTAATTTAATATATAGAGAAACATTTGAAATTATTTATAAGATATTAATAGAATTCATATAACTGTTTCTTGTAATGTTATCAATTATGTGTTCAAATTTTAAATAGATGTTTGATAAGTAATCTATAGATCGTAAGGTAACAAGTAGCAGTATTGAATATCAGTCGGTAACATGCGTATGCAGAAGGGAGGATCAGTATCACAGGAAAGCGTCGCGGAAGGATCGAGAGTTGCGTATATCGATACGTGCGATCGACGTTGGTCAGTCGATCTACCTTTCCCGTGTGTTCTCGCATATCGTCCCGCGTTTCAATGCGGGACTCATCCCGTCCCTAGCTTTTCGCTAGGGTTTGGAGTTGGGATTGGAATGGGGCTGGGGTTGGGGCTGCTGCTGGAGTTGGGGTTGGGGTTTGCGCACACGGTGTGTTTCGGCTGGTCGACCCCTGCGCGTGATGCAACACTGACCACACATCAATTCACTGCAAATGGACATCAATACTGGTAATTAATACATCGCGCCTCTCCCTCCAATTTCTCTACCTCTCTCTCACTCAATCCGAGCGTCGTCACCACAGGTTCGCGCTCTGTTCACCCTCTCTGTCTATATAGAAATCCCTTTTCTCCTCATCCCTCTCTCATACTCTTGACTCATGCGTTCGTCGAAACGCCGTACCGAGCCGCGAGATTTTAGCTCGGGATTTGCATGTAAGTGATACTCTATCTATCTATCTACCTTTCTGCCTCTCTCTCTCTCTCTCTCTCACTCGTTCACTCACTCACTCGATGAACGCGTTGCCAGGATCCGATTGACGGCTCTTCCAACATCACTGAGGGAGTGCTTCGTTGGTACGCTACCGAATCTAGATTTTAGGGTCGTCGACGTGCGAGTGCGTTTGACCGTCGCCGCTTAAAATCGTGCGAAATCCGATAGGTGTATGCATCTCTCCAACCTATATCCGAACTACCACTGAGCTTATTGTCAAGAACAGATGACGTGACTTTACGGAATGATCGAACATCCTATTAAAAGGGTTTACAACATTTTAACAATTCATATTATTTGGATGAATCACTTCGTTTCATTCTCTAATTGTTTGATGAGTTTAATTGATTGAAAGATTGTAAAAAATGGAAAGTACCTAAAGATGTGGTCTTATTGGAAATAATATATGAACAAATCCTATCCGATTGCGTTCAATGCAAACGAACAGAAAAAAAAAAAATAACAGAAAGTTCAGAAAAAGCCACACGTCGCAATTCCTCTGACGTGAGTAATACGATTTAACAGGCAGGGTTGATGCGAGGAGTATGGCAGAGAAAGAGAGAGAGTGAGAATGAGTGAGAAAGAGGAACGAAAGAGTGTGCATCGTCCGACGAGAGGCGATAAATAAAAACACATCGAGTGCGAACTTTTATGCCAAGAATCGATACGCATGCTGCTCGTTTCCACCTGTATCGGCTAACGGGTGAACATTTTATTTCTGTCACGAGATAATACGACAGTAATCTATAACAATTAAGTAAATCCCATGATGATGACCTACAATTAAAGTTTAAATTATTGAAAAAAGAATCATTTTACATTATATTTTTTCTTTAGGAAAAACAATAAACATTTTAATGTTGGCTCATCATGAACTTTTTAAGAAATCATCATAAAAAAAATTAATAAGTAAATAAATGATTAGTAAGAAAATAAATTATTGAGCTTTTGTAATTTGAATGAAAAAGTGAGAAGGTTTATGGTTAACGTGACATTAGTATCACCCGGTAGATGGAAGGATATGCGGAACGGGAATAGGTAGAGAGCTCGCAGGATGCACAAATTGGTTATCAAAAGATATTACCGCGAGCTGCAGCACCGATACACACTCGATTTGATGTGTCGACGGCGCCTGACCGCTTCGACACCATCCCATACCACCAACTATATACATTCGCGTTCACGTTCCCGTCTACATACATACTCACACTTTCAGTAACAGTAACAGCAACAGCAACAGCAGCAGCAACATGCTGATACCCATATCCGTAACGGTACCGGCGGCGCCAACACCACCACCACCACCACCACCACCACCGATGGGGAAAGAGAAAATATTTGCGTACACTTCGTTTCTATCGGATTTTCCACTTGTGGCTTTTTATTAAAAGCCCTTACCACATCCCCGAGCTAGGATTCGGTTTGCGTGCTCCAATTCTGGTATCTTTCTGGATCTGCTGGACACATCTACAAATTCTCGAATCTTGTGAAATTGTACTCAAATTCATTAACAAATTTTTCACATCGATGTTCTAAATAATAATCCTCTTTATCTGAACAATCATTTAGATTATTGTTTTCCATGCTTTTTTGCAATTTGCAAACCAATGAATTAGTTCAGCTTTTACGATCAAACAGATAAAAAGATCTTTCAAAAAAATAGATACAGTTTTGTTGGTATTTAAAAAAGGGGTGGTAAATTGAAATCATAGAAGAACTTTCGCGTCTCTCCCGTTAACTAATTTAACAACGGATAATAACCAACGTATTCTAGCGAATGCAGGTGCAGATGCCAAAAGGGGATCGCTGCATTATATAGGGGCAATAATCAATGATCAGGCTAATTGAGTGGGATTGATCGCATCGATGTTAACGATACGCACGCGCTCGCTTGCAACGTTATATGCCGGACGCGAGCGTGCATTAGTATTGGATAGTGATGCATGCTCCTTTGGTCGGCACGTCATCCCGCAAAATTATTGCGGCGTCGCCGATGACATGGCCCGTTTCGCGGGGACGCTGATATAATCTCTCTCACTCTCATTCACATTCACTGTTCGTATTCTCCGTTTGTTACCTAGATCTTCATCGATTCATTTGTTTCCATATTATCAATGAAGATCTCAGAAATTCGATCGATATCAAAATTGAAATGAAACAAATCTTTTTAAGTTAGACGTATGACCCTAACAGGCCCTGTTTGCATATGAAATTAGATTTCAAGGTTCTCATTATTTCTATATCTATTTCTATCTTTCGTATATTGTTGTATGAAACACAAGTCCGGATGTGGCGGAGCCTCGTTACGAGAAATCCGGTAAGGTAAGGTAAATAAGAATTCTTCGCAAACTAAGGATATTATACGATAAAAGAGAAAAGGTAGAAGTTGAGATGGTAGCCATTGGGATAATGAAAAAAAAAAGAAAAAGAAAAGAGTACTTGGCAGTCCGTGATTCCGTGTGTTCGTTGAATCGTACCAAGCTGAGTGTTAGCAGTTGGATATCGGTTACCGAGGAAGACAACAATTTCTATGCGTTTTCTACGCCTGCTTTTCTTTTACGTTTTCTTGTCATCCGCCATGACTTCACTTGCTTTGGGTTTTACGCATGTTCACTCATATTCTCTTTGTCACGGTATATTATTTTACCTTGATTGTACCATCGTGTGGTCTAACGCGAAAAGATATTCACTGCCACGTGATTCTTTCTTCGTTGCTAGCGATCCTCTTTGTGTACACTTCAAACCCTAGTCTCGTCTTTCCATCGTCTCAATTCCGACAAGGAACAAACTGCTCGAGTAACGTTCTCTTCCTCTTTCGTTTCTATTTTATTTTCTTTACCAGACTTCTTTGCCAGAAGAACACTTTCGTCGGTATACCTTAAATCCGGTTCATCTCAAATTCAATTACAAAGTATCGAATAATTATTGAACACTCAATTCCATTATAGTTTAGACTATGTATTGATTATGTAAAAATATAACTAATAAACTAATAGTTCCAATTATTTACAATTGAAGTTAAGTGTAGAAGTGTTATAGTATATATGATGTGTTTCTAAAAGCTTTAAGTGGGTTTTAGAGGAAACAAGTTGACGAGATTCAGGGTAGGAAGACTCAAACCACGTATTATAGCCGTCTAGAACGCACATCCCGGTAATGCTCGGCCAAAGTCGTGTCTGAGGGCTCCGGGTGGCGCACGGAACGAGGTAGCCGCAGATAATGACACGATATTATGCATAGGATATTCGGCGCACATCCGCGGGCGTATTCTCCACGTTGATTTATCGTTGTCTTCATTATTAGGAATGCACGTACGCCGCCTGGCCATTATGCGAGCGAGGGACCTGCTTCAAGAGCGTGAGTAAGAGAGATAGAAGGAGAAACAGAGACAAAGACAGAGACAGGGACAGAGATAGAGTGAGAGTGAGAGAGAGGGAGAGAGAGAAGAGGCCTGACGGACGGTCGGTCGGACCTAGGACTCACGGTTGTACAACACAATGTCTGCATATACGGGCAGCATACGAGAGGGACCATTGAGACACACCTATGTCGGCCAGATATAGATAGACAATTAGCTACCGTCACCGTCTATAATTCTGCTAGATTAGTAGCCCGCCGTCCTACAGGAATACCATCCAGTAACACACAGTCCTTTCTCTTGCAACATCTCTAACTCAAACCACACTTCCCATCCACTTTACGAAATCACCCTTAGCTTCACCTACCTAGAAAATATTACTATTCTCATTCCAATTATTACCGAATGTATTCCTATAAATAGACTACTGTGTAAGTAGAAAAAAAAAATCAATAATCAAATCACTTTTCTTTCTGTTAAATACCCCCAATTACGATATATGCCAGATTTGAGTGATTTGATATAAATCGGTGATGTGGTATCGGTTAGGAGGAGTTCTTGGTCAAATAGAAATTTGTAAAAGGTTGGATTTGAAGGAATGTCAAAAGTCAAACGGAATAATCCCCTTGATCCTCCTCCCCACTCATATTCCCTGTTCCTTTTTTTTCTCTTTCTATTTCGTATAACGAGAGAGAGTCGAGTTCTTCGTCCCTACTGTATTTCAACAGGAAGAGGCAGGACAGAAGGAAGGAAGGAAGGAAGGAAGGAAAGAAAGAAAAGAAAGAAATAAAGAAAGAAAGAGAAGAAAGTAGAAGGGTAGAGAAAACTCAGGGGTGGACAGTGATAAAATATTCAGGGATGCACGGGAGTAATATTTCACGTAGGAAATTGTTCGGTTGATTTTTATAATACTGGTCAAATATAGCCAAGGGAAGAAGAAGAGAAAAAGAGAGAGAGAGAGAAGGGTGGGTGGGAGGACGGGGAGGGAATCGTCCCTCAAGCCCGTGTCTACCGTCGCACAAAGGGCCGCGGCATAACAAATAGATGTATAAAGGGTCAATAAAGCCATGCCGTCGGAGAAGGATGAGAATAAGGTAGTGAAGGGGGTGGCTTGGAAGGAGGTGGACTAGGTTGAGGGTCTCCCGAGGCATCACCGGGGAATAAATCTGAACTCGCTTTCGCCCTTAGTCTCGCAGTAGGGATGCTAAAAATCAAGGGTTGACGACGGCGAATCCGCAAGGGCCGTTCGTTCCACCCTTCTTGTTTTCCGGAACGATTATCGATAACTTCGAACATTATGACCAACCTATTCTTCTATTCTTATTTTCTCTTTTTTTGATCCTTTTCTATTAGACCCATTGAATAAAAAATACATCTTTTAAATTTTATACTTAGGATTTGAACAATTGTATTTTGCAATATTGATTTGGCAAGTACAGTAGACAATTCTGTACATTAAATATTGTTGTTGCTTATTAATTCATTCAACAGTAATGCAAAATACTTAGTATAAATTTTCTTATATCTTAGTATCGATAGAATTGGTTCAAGAAGGAATAGAAAAATGGTCTGAAGTAAAGAGTAAAAAAAAAAGGAAATCTAGTTGCTTCTTTATTTTCTTTTTCTTTCTTTTTTATATTCCCAAGGGAGAGAATCCGGGAAGTCTATTCCCTCTATCCAATCTCGATGCCTGGGACAAAATCTACAGGCGTACATCACGTTTATGGACCGCCAGAGGTGACATGGCTCGACGTGTCTATAAAGGCCACCACCTCCGGGTCATTTTACGTCCTTTAAAGCGGACTTTCCATATTTCTCGTCTCGTCGTATCCGCGTATCGCGAAATTGGTCTTCCGGGGGTGTCTCTTTCTCTTTCTCTCACTCACTCGAACAGGAATAAAAGGGGGTAAGGTAAAGTGTTTGAATGCGAAAGAGGGGATGACTTTCGTCCATCTTCCCTTTTTACCCTTCTTCCCCCTTTTTTTCCAATTCTCTGACGTAACTTTCCCTTCCTACTCAAAAAACGAGAGAGAGAAAAAACATCGTCCCTTCGAGATTTAGCAAAGTCGAGGCGAAAAAGTATCCCCTTCGATAAAACGGCCCGAGGATAGAGCATTGACTCGATAAAAAGGCACTTCGTGGCTATCGCTGCCGGCACCAAAGGCGATCTCAGTTTTGCTGCTTCTGTGTTGTTGGATAAAGTAGACAGGAATAAGAGAAAAGGAAAGAAAACGAATGGAAGATATACGTCTTGTTAAGTTTTTCGGAGAAATATGCTACGCTTACGCATCATAAAACGTTCTTGTCGATCTTATCCTCATCGTTTTTCATCTTATTCGAATATTTTCTTTTCTATGCACGTATATGGTTATATGGTTGTATCAAATATTGGTCAGGCAAAGTGTGCGTGTTGTTGGGGAATACATATGTTTACATTTTATTTGTTGAATCAATGTTTGATTGCACGTAATGTTAGTGTTGATTAATATTTTTACCATCGTTATGATTTTTTTGTTTTTTTTTGAACATTTTACTGAATCAATAGAAAAAAGGTATGTATGGTTATTAGATGTGATTACAAATCAAGATAAATACCTAGTCAAAAAGGGATAACGATCAGGTAACGTAGGTACGTATGTCACGTGTGTAACGCTTTCGAGCAATTTGAAGAGCAATATGCAATAATATTAAAATTAATGGTATACGACCTTCGCAAAAACACTCGGTTGTGTATGCATATGTGTGTGCGTGTATATAAACAGGGTTGGGTTAACCCGTACGGTCTCTCAGTACAGTAGTAGGTGCTGTACTACGCACGCGATTCAAAACGAAAGAGATGGAGAAAGCAGATACCAGGAGGAGAGACGAAGAGGATGGACGACAAGAGACGAAGAGAGGAAAATCCAAATAACCAACAGACAGAGAGAGAGAGAGAGAGAGAGTTAGACAGAGAGTGAGAGAGAGTAAACTGTACCGCGAGAGCCCACTCGTAATAATCTCCGCTAATTTAGCTTCTGGAATACGGTAACTGTATCGTTAATATTCTGAACCCGGTTAATAATAGATGTTGATGCGCCATTTGGGCCGATGAGATTTCGGGCTGGAGTTCGAGGATGAAGTGGACCTACCTACCTACCTACAACCCACCCCCATTCCTCCCCCAACCCACACCCACCCTCGTGGCCCTTCCTTCTATCCAACACAGCATGTTGGACCCTTTACCCCGTACTCCTTACTCACTCTCTCCGTGCTTTATTCTATATATTCTGAATAGTAGTAGCCTTCTGTCTCGAGAATTCGCGGATATCCTGTAAGTTCAGCCGGCAGTGCATTAATATTCAATAATCGGTCTCTAAGTTCTTACTTATACTTACTCTACTTCGATAATTCTAATATCTGAATATTTATTCTATTGCCCTGGGTCATGTTTAACATTTGGGGATTGAAAACTCGTATCCTGGATTTGAGAATTATTTATATATTACATATTTTTGATATTAATTGTTTGAATCTTTGAAGAATACCTTACATGTGTTGTTTCATATGTTGAAATTATAAGAGTCTTATGCATTTCAGTATTATTTCAATTAATCGGTATCTTCAAATTCTTGACAATACATTTCCAATATATGTACGTTTCCGTATTGCATTGTTTCCTTTCTATGATATTTTTCTTTCACAGGGGGGTATAGCCCATATTAATCCCATGGATTATTTCTACGACGATTCCAAACGTAACCTTCATTCCCATAGAACTCTTCGCGTATCGCGTTCCGACACACCAACAGTTTAAAACTCGAGAGACGCTTGCCTCGCAAATATTCGAGAGAGATAGAAAGAGAGACACACCTATACTGAGAGATCCGCGGCTGATCCTCCTGTCGTTCAATAATTCAAGGCTACGTCGCGAGTCGACGTACGGCTAGCTGGACGAGGCGTGTAAGCATAAATGCGCGAATACGATGAGCGTGGAACTTGTGTGAGATGTGAGAGGAGAGTAAAGGATAGAAATAATGTGAATGAATGAGTGAAAGAGAGATAGAGAAATAGAGAGAGAGAGAGAGAGAGAGAGAGAGAGAGAACAGTAGCAAAAGGAAAGGAGAAAGGAAATGGAGCCAACGGTTACCTCTTTGGCCAGACAAAATATTTCTCCCTGTCATATACCGAACCCCTCCAGGGACACGCAACCCGTTATATCTATGCAAAGTCCATCTCTAAAAGGGTAGTACCCATAGACGTGTCGTAAGTAGACACGACGTGTTGCTACATAGCAACGACGAACGATTGGAGCTAGTGAAATAAAAGAAAACCACCCTTTCTTTCTACTCTTTCCAAAAAAATTTTGTAATTACCCCTAATGTCCATTTATGATAATGTCCATTTGAACAATAGTATATCATCTTTTTTTTCCGTTTCTTTTTCAAAAAAAAAAAATGTTATATGTATCTTCTAAATAGAACGTTCAGTGAAGTGTGTGTGTCTGTGTTATTATGATAGTTTTTTTTTATGATCATTAGATAACTCTATCATTGTTTTTTAAAGTAGCTGGAAATCTTGGACAATTGCTATTGAATATTTAAAGACATTTAATTTATAGAAATAAGAATATGTTTTACAATTTAACATGACACACACACACACACACACAGTTATTCAGAAAGATACAATTAGGATACATGATTGGGGATATTTAGATGTTTCATTATGAAATAATTTCAATAATTAAATATTCCTCATCCAAAAAGTTTTTGTCAAAAATCAAATTTACATTTGAAAATTTAGCACAGTATCACCCAAGAGTATAATCCTGTTACATGATGCACGTTCAGGGATTGGGCTGTGTTTAATCTTTTTACGATAGAAATTATTTCGAATGAATCATCAAAGACCGACTCTACCCTCCCCAAAGTCCTTTTGTCGAGTTTCGTTAATCGAGTTCTGATAATAAGTACCTGTTTATTTTTTTTTTTTTTGCGTTTCACGGTAGTCCGCTGAATAGACATAGATCTACAGAATTTCAACAGATATAAGAGAGAAAGAGATAGAAACATTTTCGTCGCGATTTTACGAGAAAATCCCAAGCACCGTGCGTCGTGCGCGTCTGAAGAACCTCCCGGGGTGGTCCGTTAATAAAGGGAGACACACGGGTCGAGCGCAAATTAAGCCGGGTAATGAAAACACAATGAAATTATAATAAACCAATTGCCGAGTTGATTCGCAGTACTGGGAAGAAGGCCATTCAATAATAAAACACGTGTAGAACCATCTCACTCTCTTTACGTATTTCTATCTTTCTCTAACGCATACCACGACTGAACACATGAGTTTGAGGTGAAAGGGGTACGAGGGGTTAGCACCCCTTGTAGGAGGTACCTGCGAGAGAATTAATTCCTCGAGAGCCTTTATGCTCTCTGACTGACCAAACTATATACACATAACCCCCCTCCCCACACACACACATACTCATAAACATGATTCTGACGACAACTACTACGATGACGACTACGACTACGTTGCTTTAACGAAAATACGTACTTATGCATGTGTATATGTGTGTGTGTGTGAGCAAGTATGTTTCTCGTTCCAATTCTGTCTCTTTCTAACTACAACCAGAAGATTATTACAACGAGCGAAATTTCAAGATACACTTATGCCAAGTGTACACCAAGGGAACCGTATAACACAATGATCAAACATGAGAAAGAGAGAGGTATATGTGCTTGCCCCGTGGACCGTTACGTTCCACCGATGCTTCTTCCTTCCTTCCTTCCTTCCTTCCTTCCCAGGATTCCATCGGTCGAATCAAGATAAATGAATTAAATAATTATTTCTTTAACTATATATATATATTCAAACTGCGCAAGTTTAAATATACCAATTTATCGGAGAGCCTTGAAAGTTTTAACAGTGTTCTTCGATTTACATACATTTATACGGACTTACGTAAATATTGAATTGTCTCGGAAATAATTCGCGTCGATGATTAATCCAATCAATTTAGTATCTTTTTATTAAGTTCATTAAAAAAACATTATTTTACATTGTCACGATTTTTTCCTTGACAATTTATCTATGTATGAGTAGGGAGAGGTTAGGATTGTCACATACTTTCTTTTACGTACAACTCGTCATAGTTATTGTTTCATTTAAAATATGCAGAAGAAGAACAAAAAAAAAAAAAAGAAAAAAGAATTAAAATGATGTACACCAACTCTTTCTACATCTTCTTCTTTGTGGTAGGGCAAAGTAAAATTCTTTCGTAAATTGTAAAAATTCATTAGAAAAAATCCAAGGCAAGGTAGTAGGTAAAAGAAGAGAAGAGAAGAGAAGAGAAGAGAACAGGGATGGGGTAACGAGCCAAGGTTGTCCGTGAGAAGGAGGTGAAAGCACATATGTAACGGGTGAGGGGGGTGGTTGGTTGGTTGCTTGGTTGGTGGTGGTGGTTTGGAGAAAGAGGTTGGGTGGGGTTGGGAGAGGGTGAAGGAATGAAGAAGAGGATGGGAGATCTTTGTTGCGGTCGGACGTGGTCAGAGACGAGGAAGGCGGTGGAAAAGGGGATATGTTTTCGCAAATGTAGGTGCGGTTCTCAAACCGCCCCTTATGAAATTATTTTGACCCTTGGACGGGGTGAGGATGAGGATGAGGATGAGGATGAGGATGAGGATGACGAGGGAGGTCCTGCTGGTTGTGTTGGTACTGTGTTTCTACTGCTAGTCATAGTGGTAGTGATGATGGTGGTGGTGGTGGTGGTGGTAGTGGCCTCAGAGGGTTGGTGTACATACTGGACTGTTCTCTACGGTCCTGTGCTGAGAAAATAACGCCTTGGCTCTTGGAGAAATTATTAGAAAAATTAATTATTTTCCCGGTCTCTTAATTAATTTTACAATTGCTTTCTATATCTCTCTCTCTCTCTTTCTCTTTCTTTTTTCTTGTTTTACTTTTCTCCCGCCCGCCCCCCACTCTTTTTCTTCTTCCCTTTTTTCCCGTGTTTCCATTTCTTTTTCTCTTTCCTCTTATATTTATGTTCCTTTATTTTCCCCACCACCCCATTCTCGGTTGGTATTCCTTTTGAACGAGAGGAAAAAAACATTGTGTCAAAGAGACGGAGGAGAATGGAAAGAGGAAGAAGATGAAAGAGTTGGAAACACATACGAGTAAAGGGGTTTTCACGGGATTCGCATTGGTTTCCTCATGTCCAACGTATTCCATTCCGTATTTCTACCTTTCTTTCTCTCACTCTCTCTCTCACTCTTTATTTCTCTTTGTCGGTTTGAATATTTAAGTAGATAGTTCTCTTCTTCTGAACAAACTACGAATACCAGACGAAACTTTCGATAACCTAAAACATAATTTTTTCAAATGAAACATAACCTATCTTTCAAGAAATCAATAAACATACTTTTATTTTGAATATACTTATATTGCAAAAAGAAAAAAAAATGAAAAGACATCAATGTACAGTTGAGAATCATCGTTCGTCCTATGAGTAAGGTCTGAACTTTGTTGAAAAGAGATAGAGAAATATATGGATGAGCATAAAGAGAGTAGAGTAAAAGGTTAGGTTTTCTCCGCGAGACAGCGAGAACGCGAGTAGTCAGTCCGTGCATCCTTTCCCCTCCCGTTTTCGTGGATTTTTTGTCGGTCTGGCCACGTCTCAATTATAGAAAGCCTTGCTTCGACTGCCACGGACGAATTCCAATTAGTCGCCGGGTGGGCCGTGTCGCGGTGGACCCCGTATGGGGTTTCCCAGACTCTGTACGAGTTCTTTTCATGGAGTAACTCGTTCATTTGCCTTTCGTCCATACTACCTCCACCTCATCCTCATCCTCCTACTCTTCTTCCTTTTCCTCCTTCTCCTGCATCGTCAGCTCCAGTTCTACCTCGTTTTCCTTCTCTCCTAATTCTTTATTTTTTTTTTTACTCTCTCTCTACCTCCCTCCCACCCTCTTTCTCTTTCACTCTCTATTTCTTTTTTTATTTTACCCAGGTCTCGTCTCTTTTCGCCAAGCCGAACCTGATACGAGGAATATCATCTATCCGCTCTGGTTGCAGGTTCTAGATTAGCAAGGTGTTATACTTATCTACAGCTTCGTTTACACTCGGATGCTAAAATTATCAAGATTTTTTAACAATTTATTCTTCGAAATAATAATAAATATAATGAACAAAAGGAAAGCTTTTTACAACAATAATTAGATCACTTTACAATATACTTAGCAAAAATATAACAAGTATCAACGATTTTTTAACTTTAATCATTGTACACCTAATCGATCAATCTTTTGTCCATTATATAAACTTTTTGATTCTAGAAATGAACTATGTTAGTTGTTGTCAAGATGAAATATTTTTAAATGATCATGAGAGTGTCAATGTTGTTTAGGAAGATAAATGGCTAACTTTGAAGCTTATCTATCGTTTATGGTTAGAAGGATAAGATAGAAGATAGGAATGAGGTATGATTTCGTCCGAATCTCGCTCCTACTTCGCCGTAGGGGACGATAGTTCGCGAAACGTTTCACGGTCGGATGATTTGACCTTTAATATGCCGTTTGAATTGGAGCTTTATACAACGTTACCAGGAGAGATAGCTTCCGGCTTGACGTGTTTGCATTTGAGCGAGCCGAGGAGTATTGGATGCATATGTTAATCAGCAATATGCCGCGGAGTAGATATTACCCTATGCCATCCCTAGAAAGATCATTCATCCTAAAGATCTAACCGTGTTCTCTACGAAAACGATCTCACGTCCTTTTCATCTTAAAACCAAACACCAACCCTCATCAATTTTAACATTTTTTTTACCAGGTTTTAATAAAAACATTATTGTACGTTTAGTATTAGCAATAATTAATTGATCCATGTTCTAATTAAAATACAAAGTCAACAACTAACAAATTTCAAACATCTCAAACTAATGAAATCCAACACAAATATTATTCTTAATCCTTAAACTTGTTCTTTTTCTAATTATACGATTCAACACCTTTCTAATAACCCACGAATAAAAAGGTGCTAATGACGAGGTATCTTCGTCACGGTGTCGAAAATAACCGAAAATTCAAGGATCCCAAATCACGTACTCGAATGCTTTCAAATTGAATTCGAATAAGAAGTCCATAAGGGAGCATCCTCTTGCTGATTACCAAATCTCTTCGGCTTTGATCGTTCGGGCGTCGAAAGTCGTTCGTTTTACCTTTCCCTTCATCTACCTTCATCACCCCTTTACCCCACCCTTATCTACAACAAACTCCTCTTTTTCCTTTTAGTTTCCTTTATCTTTCTCTCTCGTATACTGCGGCTCAGGGTTCAATCGGAAAAGCAAATCTTTGGCATCCTTCCCCCTTCCTTCTAACCTTCCTCTCCCCCACTTCTACCACCATCTTTCTCAATTTCTCTCTTTCTTCTTGTGCTTTCCACTTTCGAAGGTACACCCGATAAATTCTCTCGTCAGACGACCAAGGATTACCTGGCCTTTTAGTCTGGAATAAGTGCGTACAGACGACAGACACTTCTAGAATTTGATAGAGGGCTCACGAAGGGAGGAAAGGAACATGATGGGAGGATAAGATAATCTTTGGTCGCGGAATCGCGGAATTCGTTTCTACTTCGCGTATTTCTTTTCTCTAACCGCTAGACGAATCAAATCAATGAGATATATTCATCCTGACTTTAACATTCCAGTTCTTTATTGGGTCACATTGTTTTGGGAAAAGTTAGGTTATGATTTGTTAAATTCAATGATAAATCATGCGTTTACCTTTCGTATAAAATAATTTTAAAAATGATTGAAACGATTTCGGTTGAACGTGAAATTTTGATTGAATTAAATGGAGAATTGGGAAGAGGGGGTGGTTTTACCTTACAGTCGACAAATCCCTACTTCAAATAGAAAGAGTAGAAGAGGATGAAGTTGACCAGGAGAGATCGGGGTAACGTGTCGAGGATTCAGAGTATTTCTCGAAAAGAGATATCGGTTTAAAAGGGACGAACGTTTCCTACAACCCAATGGGTAGATATATCCCTTTTATCCTAGCCAATCGTTCGCGATACAACCAAGCTCGGCTTACAAGCGCACAAATCTCTTGCAACCCTGTTTCCTTCCTTCCTTCCTTGCTTGCTTGCTTGCTACCCTTGGCACGACTGATTTAGCAGCTTTCTCGCTGGATTCGAAGGGCTTCTATATTGAGACTAGGAAAAAAAAACTCTTTTATATCGATCTTCGATTGACTCGACTCTTTCTTAAACGTGAAAATTTTCCCCTAAATTTAGTCACCCGAGTGTAGACAAAATAAACTGAACAAATGTTTGAGACTTTTTTTTCATGTAATAAAAAAATTTGTTATCATTCAGGGTTGTATTAAAACAATAAAATTATTGTTCATACTAGTTTTATATTTTGTTAAACATTAAATACACGAATACTGTTGATAAGAAAAATGAATAAACTGAATTATAAACTTGAACTTAAAGTTGACGTTGATGAAAAAACAAAAAAACCTGTTGGAAGGATAAAAAGATATATGAAAATAGTCAGATGAAACGAGAGGAAAGGGTTGAAAAGGGTATGAGAAGAACGCGTTCCCGTTCGTCGTTCCGGGCAAACGCGTGCATATGTATGGCAATGAAATTGGAAATTGGAAGTGTGCACCACCTCGCGAGCGAATGATATAGAAGCCATTTCTCGTGACACCTCGAAATTGACTTCGCGGTATTATTAGTTATTGCTATCCCCCCCGTTATGCGTTCACGAACGCATACACCATACACCACTCGTTCCACTAACCCTCCTTCCTCACTCTGTAACACCCACCCCTTCAACGGTTCTACGAAATTTCTCTAGCGTTGAAGAATATCACGATTATGATGTTACTTGTTTTATATTATACTGGATGAGTTAATCAAAAAATTACATTACAAAATAAAAAGCTTTATATCGTAAATTGTTTTGCAATTTTTATTTCAATCATTTAGTAATTATTTCTAATAATTTTAATATATATATATATATATATATAATAATTAATAATTTTATTTATTTATTATTTATATTAATATTTAATTATATTTATATAATTAATTGAAATTTAAATATATTTAAATTATATATATTGAATATATATTATATTAATAATATAATTATTATTATTAATTATATATATTATTAATATAATTATATATATTTAAAAATA
Source organism: Polistes dominula (assembly GCF_049000335.1). NCBI lineage: Eukaryota > Metazoa > Arthropoda > Insecta > Hymenoptera > Vespidae > Polistes > Polistes dominula. The sequence goes on from NW_028301042.1 coordinate 946,153, forward strand.
AATTTAAATTAAATAATTAAATTATATTTAATTATAATATTTACTATATTAAATATATGAAATATATAAATTTATATTACTTAAATAAATATTAATAGTATAAAAAATAGTAAATAAATATTACAAGTTAATTTCTATTAAATATTAATAAATTATTGTATTTAATTTAATTTTATTTAATTGTATTAGAACACAGATTCGTACGAAGTGTTTGATGTAATTCGAAATTTGTTGAATTTATTGTCGAGGTGGTTGAAATACGTTTAATACGATTTAAAGGATTGATCTTTCGAATGTAACTTCCTCTCTTCGTGATATGGAGAGAGAGAGAGAGAGAGAGAGAGAGAGAAATACAGGAATGGTGAACGAGGGTTAATGCTTGGACATCGATAAACGTCCACGTTTCCCACCGAACGCATAAACAAACATTTGCATTTAATTGGTGGCTCGCGTGACTGACTAATAGTAGCTCGTCCGAATTTCGAAACGTTCCGATATGTCCATCGAACAGAGACATTTCTATCCCCACCCTATCAATTTCTCCTACAATCCTAATCGATTGCAATGATTTTCTGAAACGTATAAAAATTATTCAAATCAAAACGATGACGTTAGAAATCAAATTATTGAATAGTTTAATATGGCTTATTATCGTTTATGTTGTCTCGTTGAAAGATAGAATGCGACTGATGTACGTAACCTTGGTATTAGAGACCTTGATAGTGTCTAGTATGCTAACATATGTTATCGGCTGTTTAAGTTTTTGTTGTTGACTCGAGAAATACCTGTAAATATACATACACATTCATAGTAGTGTGTATGTCGAGTGTATTGTTTTTGTTATTTGTTATTTTTCATCTCTTTCCTTCTGTCTTTCTCACTCTCACTCTCAATCTTTCTGTAGTATTTTTGTATAGGTAATAGTTAAATAATTTTGACAAAATAATAAAATATGAAAATAAAAGAAGAGTACGCAGGTTTATGAGATAAATCCATAAAACAGGTTTGGTCCTTTCGATGATACCTGGTCAAACATTCTTAAAGGAAGGAACTATACTAATTGATTTTATTGAAGCGTTAAGTGTTTTATTATTTCACTCGAACTATCGTCAAAATTAATATCTAGATATATTTTTTTTTTTCGAATGATTGTACCCCTATTGATATTTCAAAATTATTAAATTACAATAAAATAATAAATAAATTACGATGAAATTATGTTAATTTAATTATTATTTAAATAAATATTAAAAATATATAAAAACCCTTCTGAAATTTCTATTAGTATAATAAAAAAAAATATATATATTTAGCTCATTCAAGGTGACGACTAAAACCACAGTAGATATTTTAAACGACAAAAAAATCATTTCCCATAACTTCCAATATATTATACATAAAAAAGAAGCAAAAAAAAAAAAAACCTGCTATCATTCGTATTCCGGTGGTGACTTTGATCTCGTAGCTCCTATCATACTACCGAACGAAAAATTCATTTTGACAGATTTCATACATTGAATTGATGTTTATACTATAGATAAACTTGGTTGAGAAAAAATAGGCAAGACAAATGAACCAACCATGTGTCCAAGTTGGACAACATTTTGTCTACTTCGATGACGATGTAGTATAATGCTCTCTGTGTCCAAGGGATCAAATCCATATAAAGGGTGGGAGTGGGAGGGGGGTGGGGGTTAGGAAGAGAAGGAAGACAAGAAAAGAAGAAAGAAGGAAAGAAAGAAAGAAAGGGTGGAAGAAAGGGGGGGAAGGGGGGGGGGGAAGGGGAAGAAAGAGATCAGAGACAGTTGGTTTCTTCTTGAAGAGAACAAAGATCGAATGATACTAGTCCTTCTTTTTCTAACATTTTCCAGCCTATCCCTTCTTTCCTCAGCCCTCTAACCCATCCATCCAACTCTTGTTATTCATCTCTCTCTCTCTCTCTCTCTCTCTCTCTCTCTCTCTCTCTCTCTCTCTCTTTCTTTCGTTATATTTTTGTTCTTTTTCTTTTTCTGTTACGCGCGAATATTGGCCGGACGGGATCAAGCTCCGTTATAAAAGTATGTATAACCGTCGTCCTTTGTCGGTATCCGGTAAAAATCCGCAGAGGGATTTCGTTCACGATGCGTTCGGAGGAAGCTCAATCTCCCTTTGACGTGATAAGGATTTTAAAATGAAAAGTCTGGATTCGCTTTGAAGCTAACTAATTAATTACACAAGTAATATAATTGTTTTATATTCCTTCGCGTATACCTACCACTACTACTACCTATTATTATTATTATTATTATTATTATTGTTATTATACTACTAATACTGATACCCCATCTACCAATCCTACTCTTCATTTATATCTTTTTACTTAGTCATTACGTTGAACAAATATTTTTCATCCTAAAGCTTACATTAAGCTTCCGATATTTGCAAATACAAATACCATTTGTATTATTGAAATGAATTTATTTAAATAATTATGAATATTATTATGAGTTACTTACATCGATAAATTTGTAATTAATTGTAAAAGTGTTTGAAGTAATTATTTGTTTAAAAATGATTCCAGTTTGATTTGAATATTTCGTTTTATTTTGAAAACCTTGTTGAAAGAAATATTTTGATTTGAATTCATATATCAGACATATGTTACTAAGAAATGTTAATAAACTTATCATAAATTTTGTCTAAGACGTTAATGATATTAGTAAACCATGAAATATGTTTCACATGTTAGTTATAATATCTTCTAGAAGATTTTATTTGCTTTCTATAACGCTAACATTCCCTAACCTAAAATCTGGACCCCTCTACTCGTTCATATTCTATTAGCGTCATATACCTTTTTCTAGGTTTCTTAAGAATTATCTCGGAGATATGTATTATTAGAATAAACATAGTAGCATAAGTTTAAGGTGGAAGAACTTTTTTTTTTTTTTTTGATATTTCATTTAACATCTTTTTATTTTTTTTTATAACATCAATCTTTTCTCAGAGGAATTTTACGTTAAGAAAAATACTTGACCAAAATGAACCCATCTGACGAGGTATTCTAAAAATCATAAAAAAATGTGATGAGAATAAAACGTCAGTGAACAGGGGACACAAAACACACACACACACACACATAATTTGATCATGTTTTAAAATAATATTCAAGTTTGTTTTTTCATTAAAATGGTTAAAATGATCGTTTAAATTGTTTCTGTATCTGGAAATGGTAGACATGGGTATGGGTATTGGAAGAAATTCTATGGACAGAGAAGATTTGTACATACGTCGTAAGATCCAACGAGTTTCTGGATAACGACCGAACAAACGATTAGGCAGTTTGCCTTTTGTGGTCGAAAGAAGGTTCGATTAAGTGTACACTATAATAATACAACCTTAGGGACCTTCCGTTTTCTCTTATTGGTCAGAAATAAAACGATCAAAAACAATGGTTCTCATTTTCATTAGCAATAAAATATTATTCGAAATGAATTAAATAAACAAATTATTGTCCAAACGTTTATTATTAAACTTAGAAGAAAATAATTCAAATCAGTTAGGTTAGAAAGTAAATGATTGTGGATTTTGTCGATAGGTGGCTTTTTAAAATCAGCAATGTTTTAATTGGTAACCTAATAAGTAAAATTAAATAATTTTGACTCGTACTTTTATTATTTCAACTAAAACAATAATAAAAATAAAATATAAACTAGTTTTATTAGAATTGTTATCATTACAAAAAGCAAGATAGTTATCTGTTAGAATCTTTCGTATAAAAAAGGAACGAATAACAGAAGACATTATAGTAATCGTGTCCACTGAAGCAATATTCGAGGGTTGCCCTTTCTGACATTAGGATACTCCTCGGACTATCCTAACCGAAGGCACAGTTAAACTGTTTGGAAACTCTCCTGGCTTTCCAATTAACCAAAGATCCTACCTACCGAAAGTCACTACACTAGCCTACGCAACTGACCACATGTTTAACACTACATAAATCGTGACCCATCTTATTCGTTCTAATCTAATTACCTTCCAATGTTCAACCATACTATTTCCAATGATTTCCTATTTTCTAAATAAATTCAACCATTCTCTCAAAGAAAAAATCTTTCAACTTCGTATCTACACTGATGACTTCAAAAAAAAAAAAAAAAAAATAATAAGCCAATAAGTGCACGTATATTAAAAATTGATAATAAAATGTACAAGGTTCTAAATAACATTTTCTTATAATAAAAATCGACTCCTTTTTTCACTTTCTTCCACCACCATGTAAATAATCTTCGACGAGGAATTTAATTTTGTACAAAAAAAAAGAAAATCAATAATAATATATAAGTGAATAATGATAGAGAAATGGCATAGTGTAAAAAGGACGATAGGTGAACGGGAAGGGTGGTGGAAAATAGGGCGCGTTATTAAAAATGATTAAAACGTGAGAGAGAAGGCGAAGAAATAATGTAAAAATAAATCTTCTAACGCGTTTCTCTCGTAGTACGGGGCAAAAGGGTAGGAGAAGGAGGTGGAAGTGAAGGGTAGGTAGAAAAAGGGGGTTGGTTTGAAGCTCCTCGAAAGATAGTAACTCGCGATCAGGTGGCCGGATGCCTTCGCACCGTTCTCACTTATAAATCTTAGCGGCACGCGATGATCGAAAAATATTACAAGAATATATCAGAAGTGTCGGCAACCCCCCGTGTATTTTCTCCCTCATCCCCTTTTCATATAACGTAGAAAACGTTTTCCTTTTCTCTCTCTCTCTCTCTCTATCTTTCTTTCTATCGTAGGCCGAATATCCAAGAAAAAAACTCAAGATTGTAGTAGTGGTAGTATAGGTATGTTAAGGTTGAGGAAAATTATACGTGAGATGCGCGAAATTTTGTGTATATGTGTGTGTGTGAGTAGATGCGTGCGAGAAAAGAGACATCTATATATATATATATATATATGTAATATATGTGTTTCTCGAAGAAGAAAATGATATGTGAGAGCTAGGGGTTATATCAATAATTTTCACATTTTTCTCTAACACGTTTATTTTTATTCTTTTTTATTATTCTTTTCTTTATTTCTTTTTCTACCCTATAACACCCCCGGGTTCATGTATTACTTCTTAATTTCTAGATATACTTAATATTATACTTAATTTAATAATTTAATATTATATATAATAAAAATTAAAAAATTATAATGATTTATTAATTTAATAATAATATATAATAATGTATAAATAATATAATATAAATAAATAAATATACTAAAATAATATACTTAATTTTTAGATAGATAAATGTAAATAAAAAAGATTGATGAAAATATCACGAATGATGTTCTTTGCAAGTATTGATTATAGAGAATAGTAATAATGGTTGTGTGGTAGTTGCTTAAGGGTCAGTTTGTTGTTGAGTTTTATCGGTGTCGTTAATGAAGGATAGAATAATAGTTCGATACCAATTAGCTAGGAACTGCTCTCTGGTAGAGCGGTGTTTAGGTCATAAAAAGAAACTACCCTTGGTAGTAGTAAGTAGGTATGCCTCTAGCATTAACAACCCCTGTGTCCAGTTCTACTACTGGACCACTGGCCCAACCACCGTTAATTGAACGCACCGCTCGTAACAACACAACACAACCCTCTTTCCATTCTTCTCCATCCTCCTTCCTCCTCCTCCTCCTCCTTCTTTTCCTCATCTCATTCCCACCATTTTACCCTTCCTTCTTTCCTTCTCCTTTATTTTCCTTCTTATTATCGTCCGAGTACACACCGAAGTCCGTTTCAAATCTATACCACTTACTTTTATGGTTTCCCAAGCTAGTCGAGTGTGTACATCTATTTCCCCTTTTTTTCTATTTCTATTTCTATTTCTATTTCTATTTCTTTCTTTCTTTCTTTCTCTCATTCTCACCCTCCCAGTTTTCGTTTTCCCGTTCACGAGTATACCTACGAGTATTTTTCTTACCAACGAATAAAATTCTACGACCGACTCTCTTCCCTCTTGGCCACTCCAACCCCCTTGGAAACGGGAACCTCTCGATCTTAACCAAACCACCCACAACCAACCCCTTTAGTACTTCCAATGCACGTCTTGGTTCTTAAATGCATGCCTTTTTTTTTTTATTATTTCTTTTATTACTTTTTCAACATTTACTTTGCACTGATAGAAATGATCGGTTTACGTTGATTTTTTCTATTTTTTTTTTTTAAACATAACACCCAATCCTGAATTATCAAATAATTATATTAATTTCAATTATTATTCATTACGTAGTGTAATTTTTTTATAGAAACATTTATGTAAAATATTTTCATTAAATTGTTTTATCAATATTTTAATATTAAACAAACAAAATGTATTTTCATTTATTTTTATAGTTGATACTTGAATCATTTAAAAATTAAAAAATAGAAATATAAATTAATCGGATTAAAATATTATATATTATTTTTTTTCTTCCTAGAAATTTATCATAGAATAAACAATAATGTTCACGTTTCTTCCAATTCGTTCTTAACTTACGTGTAGAAGGGAAGTGGTAGTGGTGGGGGTAAAAGATATCGTATAGAAAAGTACGTAGGTTGGGTTTTAAAAACACGCGATGATAATTATGTGCTTTGCGATTATGGTAGGTAAAGTTAATTGAATTTGAATTTAACTGGAATTCAGAAACGTTTCGTTCATTCGTTCATTTATACCCCCCCCCCCCCTGCTGCTGCTGCTGCTGCTACTGCTGGTGCTGCTTTTCCACATTCTCCACCTTTTCCTCAATACCCCACCACCTGTTTTTCCTCCTTCCCATAAACGACGAAGTGGAGTGCGAGAAAGTACCAAGGGCACTTTCGTTCTATTATAAAATCAACTAAAGCCATACGTGACAAAAAGGAATGGCGACGGGTTACCTTCCGAATTAATTTCATCAGAATAAAGCGGCCGCTTGTCGGCCCGTATCGTTAATTCCGTAACAATGGTCTGCCATCGAGAGTTCTCTCTCTCTCTCTCTCTCTCTCTCTCTCAAAGTAAAGGGGTTGAGAAGGGGTGTGGAGGAGGAGAGAGGAATGTGAGAGAGATTGTTCAAATCTTTTTGAAAGAAAACTTTTATCTAAATAATATAATAACGTTGTGTCTCTTCTTCATAATGTATCTGAGTATGCACATGCAGGTTTACAGTTGTGTGTGTATGTGTACATGAATGTGTTAGTAAATTCTTTTACTCGACTAATTGCTGGATGACTAACATTTATAAAAATCTACTGAATGAATTATGAAAAATTTGTAGTTGTTTAAAGGGTGTTTAGTTAATAATTATTTAAAAATAACATTAAATAGTTAAATGCAAATTAATTGCATTTACTGATTGCAGATGAATTTCTTGTAAAATTTGGGTCTTTTCAATTATAATAAATTATTTATTGTATTATTTAATTATTAATTGTTGTTAGGTTTATTTAAACGATCATTTAAAGGTACTGGAATATAAAATAAAAATAAAATGTTCATATTGCACTTGTGAATGATTAAAAATTAACATGAAACTCATATAAAATTTGGATTGAACTCCCATAGGAATATCGAATCCTTGTAATCCTTTAAGGTGCACTTCGTAGTACATTAACTGTACTTATAAGGTATGAATGAAAAGGTCCGAAGTATGTTCACTCTCTTTCCTTTTTTTTTTTACACTCTCACTCTCGTAGGGTTTGGGTGCTGGTAAAACCTCGGTCGTAAGGGCCGTTCGCCACAGAAAATTTTACGAGTATGTACTCTCTCTCTCTCTCTCTCTCTCTCTTACTCTTTTACTCTCTTTCTATCCCTTTTTCTATCTTTTTTTTTTTTCTATTTTTTTCTTTTGTTTTATTTTATTTCTATTTCTCTTCACTCGTATATCAGTTCGTGCGGTTTCGAAATTATTTTTATGTTTCGCCGTCAAAGGTGGCGGCTGCATCAGCCGTCGCACGCCCACCGCGAATATATAAACGTGTCCACGTGTAAGTACTTACGTATATCTACTGGGTGTCCTAAAAAATTCCAATCAAAACTATATTAATAACTACACAATTAAAAATCGTAATTTTACGTACGAAACCATAGACGTTTACTAACTCCTTATATTATTTTAAATATTATTATATATTAATTATAAGTTTGATTTGTGATATTAAATTAGATTTTCATTCATTTTTATTTTTGTATTCAATTCATTGGTTGTTTCAAATATCCTATATCAATTAAATTAATTTATTTTGAGGTATTACTTAATTTAATGTGAATTTTTTTCTTTTTTCTAGTTTTATGATAATAGTGATGTGTTTTAGGGGCACCCTGTATACGCGGTTATACGTTTTCATAGGCAGGCGAGAACTCGTTCACTATACTTTCTCTCTCACACTTATTTTTTTCTCTCTCTCTCTCTCTCTCTTTCACTCTTGGTCTCTTTTGTGCAACGTCAGCGTGTATCGACAATCGGCGAGCGTCACGGATCGTTCTGTAAGAGTTCTGAAAAGCACCAGTACCAGTACCAGCACCAGCACCAGTACCAGTACCAGTACCAGCAGCAACAGCAGCAGCAGCAGCAGCCTTGAATTATGCAATCCTATGACTCTTTCGTTGATGGATCTCCCGGCGGATCTTCGTTGGTAGGAACGGCTTTGATCTCCAAATGCGAATGCTTATTGTTCGTCGTTTTGCGAGGAAACGTCTTTTAGAAAGGGCATCATCTCTCCTACACCCTACCTACACCCTTCCCTTTTTTAATATTTTTTTTTGTTTTGTTTCAACCGCCTCTTTCATTTTGTCTTTTTTTATTTTATTTTTTTCCTACACTCTTTCATTTACCTTTTTTTTTTCTAGGGATTGGTACGCATTAATTATTATACTGATGATATATATATATATATATATATATATATATATATATATATATATATATATATAACTTGTCATTTAATCGGTTTAAATAAATCATCAATTATTAATTGTATTCACGAATATGTTTAACAAGTTCTATGCCAAGCCCTTTTTACCTAACTTGTCATTCAGGTCATTTAATTTTGCTTTAACAAAATCACCCAGTACATGTAATTATTAATTATTTAATAAAATTAAAAGTTATATTAATTTTAAATAAATAACAAATTTATGTGCTTTGTTCTATACTGCATTTTGTATAATGCATTAATATTTTAATAAGAATATTTTGGAACAGAATTAAATTGATTATAAACATATATTTTCTGCGAAATTAAATAAATATGTGTAATGGTAGGTGTACCACCGGTGGTACACGTGGCACATTGAACGTATCAATTAATAATAATATAAATTAACCAATAACAAAATAGACTAAAATAATTGTCTTATATTAAAAACATATTATCATGAGTAATATATTAAATTAATTAATATTATTGAAAGGGGTTGATCGATGTATGATATAATACGTAAAAGAAGGAGGGTAGAAAAAAAAGCAGGGAAATAGTTTTGGTAGAAATATGTCGAAAGAAATAGTCCTATATTGTCGTCGGGGATCGGCAAGAACGGGTCTCTTAGCTGCCGCTTCCTTTCATCCGATAAATCAACGCTCGTAAATAACATCGAGTGTCTGCAACTTCTCTAGCCTAACTCTCTCTCTCTCTCTCTTTCTCTTTTTTTTTCTTTTTCTTCTTCTTCTTCTTTTTTTTTTGGCCACAAACGAACGAAGAAATAAAGAGATCAATAGGCTACGAAGAGCCCTTTGTCTTCCACCGTATTAACCCTCCCGCATTGGTCGCTCCTCACTTACTCACCCTTCATTTCTTTTCTCTTTCTATTCTATCATATTTCTCTTTCACTCTTTTGAAGGGTTGGGAAAGGTGTCCTCTCTTCCATTCAGCCCAAAACGCGTCCATCAACTCGATCGAACTACACCTCAACCCTCCACCTGTTTTCTTCATCGTTACGCCAATTATTTGTCTATATTTTATGTTTTTATTAATTAATTCTTTTTTTTTTATATCTAATATAAGATTTTTAAATTGTTAAAATTATTTCGTATCTATTTTTAATCTGATAAAAAGGTTCCTAACAATTTGGAATACAAATATTTAATATATTTGGTTATTTCAATAGAAAGTTATTTAGGTTACTAAATTACAAAGAATTAAACACTTAAAATTAAATATTAAATATAACAAATAAAATAATACAAAATAGTTATCACTAAACCAATTAAAAACCAAATCTATGGTTCTTAGAAATAGTTTACACTTAACCAATTAGAAACAACCTACAATTCTTTTTGTTTCATCTGTGAACCATAATTGATCCTAAAATAAAATAAAAATAACAATAAGAATAAAAATAAGATGAGAAGAAGAGTAGTTGACACTTAAGGGGACCTTCTACTCTGCAATTAAAAAAATTTTTTTTTTTTTTTTTTTTTTACATTTTTCGAATGTATATATATGTAGAAATATTGTGTTAAAATTTCAAAAAGATCCGATGTCTCTAACTACATTTTTGGTGCCTGAACGTAACTACCTCGGACCGCTTTCCTGAGCGTTCGGCGCGCACGGACGACTCTTATCTTGTTCAATCCCTTTCTCTTTCAATGTTTATTCAAGCAGTTTTTTTATTGTAATCTGTATAATCCTTCGTATTGTCAGGTATATTTTTCGGAGGATCAGACATAGAGAAATATATCTTGCCAATGATCAACTACCATTAATGGGCCGATAATAACTGCCGGGAATGGGCCGATAATAAATGCCGGTAATGGGCCGATACTTAATGCCGGTAAAGGGCTGATACTAAATGCCGGTAATGGGCCGATACTAAATGCCGGTAATGGGCCGATAATAAATATTTGTAATGGGCCGATACTAAATATTTGTAATGGGCCGATACTAAATATTTGTAATGGGCCGATACTAAATATTTGTAATGGGCCGATACTAAATATTTGTAATGGGCCGATACTAAATATTTGTAATGGGCCGATACTAAATATTTGTAATGGGCCGATACTAAATATTTGTAATGGGCCGATACTAAATATTTGTAATGGGCCGATACTAAATATTTGTAATGGGCCGATACTAAATATTTGTAATGGGCCGATACTAAATATTTGTAATGGGCCGATACTAAATATTTGTAATGGGCCGATACTAAATATTTGTAATGGGCCGATACTAAATATTTGTAATGGGCCGATACTAAATGCCGGTAATGGGCCGATACTAAATGCCGGTAATGGGCCGATACTAAATGCCGGTAATGGGCCGATAATAAATGCCGGTAATGGGCCGATAATAAATGCCGGTAATGGGCCAGTAATAAATGCCGGTAATGGGCCGATGATCAACTATTATTAATCGGCCAATGATCAATTACCATTAATGGGCCGGGGTTATCATTTGGATATTGAGCCCTCTATGGGCTATTAGAAAACGTCAATGATCGGCCGTTAGTTGTCATCCTTTGCCCGGCGATTGGCCATCCAAGGGCCTGTTTTCAAACTTTGTATGGGGAATTATTAATATCACTCGACTTGAGAAAAAAAAAATAAATAAATAAAAGAATAACTCCACCCCAACTTTTCACCTTTACCAACCCCTACCCCAACTTCTTCTTCATATTCTTCTTCTTCCTCTTTCTTTTCCGCGTTGTGTTTACACTTCCCTTATTATTTTTATTTCAATTCTCATTCTAATATCTTCGACAAGGAAACATTGACATTCTAAGACAGAACTGCTGGAAAGATGTTTAGGTGGACATACGCAGAATAATAATGAAAGCTTTAATAACTGCGTATGGAACATGGCACCTAAACACCTGTTTAACAACAAAAAGTTGTTGAAATTGCGTGCAAAGTTTCAGCATGTATCTTTAACGAAGGATTTCAAACAGTGATGAAGATAATGGAAACGATGGGCATGAAACTTGGGCCAGGAGCGATCGACTTTGCTAAAAGACGCGACGACCGACGTATCGAATCTGCGAACCGTCGAAGCTCTGAGTGCTCAAAAGATGCCAGATCAAAGTGGAAGAAGGCAAGACTGGAAGAAATTAAAGAATATGAACAAGAAGAAGGTTTATTGTACGGTCCAGGCATCGCAGATTAAGTTTAGGTAAGAATTTTTAACGATTTTGAGTAGAAACAAAAAACTTTAAACGCGTTTATCTCGAAACTATGTTTTGAAATACTAGCTCCATCGTATCTCACGAACCAGTAAACCGATTCTTATAAAATTTAATCCACATATTCTACACATGAGCTGTAACAAAGTGACGGAGAGTTTTTTCTTATATTTTAATTTTTACTATTTATTTTTAGTCAAAAACAATAAAAAAAAGGTCAAATTTATGTTTTTTTTTGTAATTTGTCCACCATTTTTTTAATTATTGATAAAATTTTTATATAAAACTGTCACTTTGTAGCTGAAGTCATACAGAATATAAAACCATTTTACTTTTATGTTTCAGGTAAGCCATTCTCAAGTTCTGATGGAGCTACCAAAGCACTAAAGTTTTAAGGTGTTTTTTTATACTACTGTTTTTGCAATAAAAAATTAATTAAAATGAAAAAATAAAAATTCACTTATATAGTTTAAGACTCAATTTAACAAACCCAACAACTTTTAGATCGATATCTTTTATAGTTTTCTTGGAAAAAATTCGCGAAAATAGCCTTTTTTTTAGGTGCTCAGAGTAGAAGGTCCCCTTAACCAATGAGAGACCATCGTGTAAGTGCTAAACCCATGATGGTTCTCTTTGTTTCTCCTGTGTATACGAAGTCTCGTCGAGAATCGAAGATACTTAGGTGGTTTCGTTTGTATGTATCGGAACTCTCTCATTCTCTCTCTCTCTCTCTCTCTCTCTCTCTTACTTTGCCCTTTTATTTCTTTCATCCTCTTTTTCTTCTTCTTCTTTCTTAGGGTATCACGCTGCTGGAGGCACGTTGATTTATACCGGCCGTAAGATTTATGCGGAAGAACCGCACGATTGAGTCGCAACACGGCGCCGACTTATCGCGAGTGGGTAGAAACGACACCGCGTGAAAAGAACGAAGGGAAGCAAAGGGGACGAAGAAAAAAGAAAGAAAGAAAAAAAGAAGGAAGGAAGGAAGGAAGGGGTGGGAGTCGGGTGGGGTGGGGAAGAAGAAGAAAGAAAGAGAGGTGTCGGAGAAGAGAGCGAGAGAGAGAGGGCCCTTCGATGAAGTCTCTCCTCTCTCGAGCCCTTCCAAACAAGAAAAGGAGAGAATAATAAGAGACCGAGAATATAAGAGTGTCAGAGTAAGAGGAAGTTGGGGAGTGGGAGGGTGCGCTTAAGTTCAAACGGGGTGGTGGGGAACCAGAGAAAGAAACAAAACGCGGGACGACTATCGATCCCTTTTCGCGAAAAACACAATCGACGGATTTACGAGCTTCTCCACGAATGAGAGTAGGAGAGGAAAAAGGGGGTGGAGTGGGAGAAGGTTTTTAGGAATTGGTGGAAGGGATGAAAATCGTGTAGGTGATCGTTCTATGCCATTCGACGAATTTTTCTTTTCTTACTCATATTTTCTTTTTTGCTTGCTTCAATTTATTATATTTATTATTTATTACCCTTAGTTGTGTGCAATTCACGAAGAATAAATTTTAGGGTCTTTGGTGCATTCCAATTCATTAATAATCTTTCGCAAATATATTTCTCACTCGTAGGGTTGAATTATTTCATTTTATTTAAATTGATTAATAATAAATACTTGTTGATAGAAAAAATTCAGTAGGATTAATTTCAGTTTCAAACCTAAACCTAATCTATAATTTGAACTAACTCTTAATATGATGTAAATTAATTTTAAATATTACAGTTTATGATCATAAAAATGATGAGAAATAATTTTCTTGATCCCCTTTGTCTTTCATACAAAAAAAAAAAAAAAAAAAAAAAATCTGTAAAAATTATTAATCAGATTTTATAATAAACACGAGGTTATAATCATTGATAAAAGTAACACCGTTTTAACTGATAAGTGGAATTAAACGTAAGCCGCAAAAGCTAAGTATTGCCGTGACGAAACTTGAATAATGAGAGAAAGAAAGAAATCCTTGTCCATGCCACGAGCCTCGACAGGATACCGCAGACCTCTTTATTGGTACTTTTGCGTAACCGCAATGGCGGACTGTACCGGCGCCGACAAAGTCTTCTATTAATTGCAATTAGACCGCGGACCGATAATAAATATCAATTAATACGACGTCGCCGACTGATTTATGTTCCCCTGATCGCCATTTTTTTTCTTCCTTCTCCTCTCTTCTTCTTCTTCTTATTCTTCTTCTTCTACTTCTATTTCTACTCTTCCACTACTTATTCATTCGTTATTCAAACGTACACCATAAGTTTCGCTACACAACTCATGATACCGTGGGAACAGGAAAATCACATTTTAATCAAAAACACCGAGTATCAACATTATTTTCAACAAAATAATTAAAAGTCGTTCAATAATTTTGAGTATAGTTTGGATTGGTAATATAAAGAAATGTGTATAACGAAAAAAAAAAAAAAAAAGAGAACAAGGAAGAAATGGCTGACAATTACCAAGACGAAAAATATCAAAGGAAAGTTGGCTACATTAATTTAATTCTTTATCACGATGGTAAGTCTCTGAAAAGTTATATATCGTCTCGAATGATCTTCAAAATGATCTCGTCTATCCTTCGAAGTGCCACCGTTTCTTGGAATTTGCGATCCCCGTCGGAACACAAAGAGCGGAGAGTTAAAGGAGAAATAAAGGAAGAAAGAAAGAAAGAGAGAGAGAGAGAGAAAGAGTGTGTGTGTTTCATGCTTACATTTACAGAAACATGAAAACGGAAAAAAAAAATAAAAAGACCAAAAAAAAAACAGTAAAAATAAATAAAAAAAAAAAATACGAAAAGAAAAAAATGACGAAGAATGACGGAGAAAACCAGTTACGAAGGCCTCCGGACTCACGCACGATCGTTATTACGTCTCTCGTCACGTAGACCGCGAGATGAGGTACGATAACCTCCAAGAACAAATACGATACAAGGAACCTTGCTCCGTGATTTCTTACCTGATGTATGTACGTTGGTTGGTTCTTCTTGGTCGCGGTAAGACCAACAGAACCGCCTAGAGCTCGGTAAAACACATTTTATTTTTATATTTCGTCATTTCAAAAGAATACCATTGACCCAACTTATGATTAGTAACTTAATTGTATGGTTACAAATCCTAAATGTTAAAGATTATTTAAAATAAGGATTAATAAATATAATGTTTAAGTTTTAGGATTGTAAAGAAGGTAGTGATTGGACTTATTTAGGTTAGGAACTAGGTTTATATTTCATCATTTCATAGTATAAGTTATTAATCACAACTTGGGCCAATTGCATGGTTAGAAATTCTGAAAGTTAAAGATTACAAAATGTTTAGGTCTCAATTTAATAAAAATAAAACAACTGAATCAATATTTAATTAAGTACCAATCAAATATACCGCAATTTTTATGTAAATTCATATAAAAATAGGTTAGGTTTCAATGAAATGCAATTCTTATGTGTATTGGTATAAAAATAGGTTAAGTTTGACTGAAACTTGTGAACATTCGATTCATACTATTCTCTAAACGTTCGATAAATTTATCAAATAAATGATTAATAGAAACTGATAAAATATATTTATTCACATGTGATTTAATTGATCACACGGATCGAAAACAAGGAATTGTTTTTAAACGAAGGTGTTTAATGGATGACGAATGATCGAAGATACCTAACAGAGTCTAGATAATCCTTCAAATAAAAAATACGGTGTAAGCTTTAATGGATTTGATAAGAAGTCTTTTAACATTTCGATTGGTAGCTATTACTTAAAACATTGATAACCTAACGAAAATCCTTTTCAAGGTTCAAGGCCCCTTTTTTGTCACAGAATCCACCAAGGATTTCATTTGTAATTCTAAAAATGGCAAATTCATTTATACTATTGTTTCTAAATTATTAATTATTAATTATGATTGAAATTAAATACAAAACCCACACGCACACAAGTTGTCTTGAAGAAGTTTGATATTGTTTTGTTCGACTTAACGCATTTACAAAAATTATAACTGTTGCTAACCAATCTATCATCTTTTTTTATTTTATTTATTTTACTCTTTAAGGTTATCTGTGTTCGTTTAAAGCACGTTAATCGTTCTCTGGCTCGCGACGACATATCGACTGATAAGAGAACAAGCTAATAGCATTTCCCGGATGCTTTGATTCGACTCGATAAAACTTTAAGAGAATGAAATGCATTTTAAGATTAACGTAGTTTAATTTTTATCACATATATATATATATATATATATATATATATATATGTATTATTAAGAAAAAAAAGCATATTATTATTTAAAGTGCAATTATTTTTTTAAATTTACGATTGAATTTATTATCACCTAACAAGTTTAACTTAAACACGTTTGAATATCGATAATAAATAATAATTAAAAAAAATTATAAAATTACAAATGCGTGATTCTAATAAAATGATTTATTTGAATATTAAAAAAAAAAAAAATGATAATCAAAATAAATGAAAGATCGTATGATTTAAATTATCTTAGATTTTCGATATTTAAAGTCGACTTGCAGGTAGAGATTTGTACGTATAATAAACGAACGATCCTTTCACGTGGTAATAATTTTCTATAAGGTTTAAGAAAAGAGGAACAAGTAAAAGGGACTCTTCGAGATGATCAGAGAAGAAGGGTCGTACAAAAACGGTACTGAAAAATTGTCCCATTGGTCGATGCGTTTGTCATCAAGGTGGACTTTCTCGAATTAAGCATCGTTTGTATATCTACATGCACATATCCTTTTTATAATATACTCACACACACGTACACACGTGTAGGTACGTGCACACGAGTACCTTACGTGAACGTACAAAAGAAAAAGAAGAAACTAAGGTCAGACCTTAGCAAGGTGTTGTATCTTATTCTGATATTCGATCGTACCGACAGGTAACATCCTCGATAATGAAGGAACTTAAATGAAAGCGTCTCCAAGAGTGCGAGTTGAAATTTTTCATTAGTTTACCCCACGCACGCATGCACAAACCATCCCACCTCCTTTCCTTCTCCCACCCGTTTTTCTTCCCAATCAAACTCCCCCTCCCAACTCAGCCCTCTTCAACTCTCTCACTTTATTTCTTTTTCTGTCTTCTATCTTTCACTTTTAACTACGGGATCGTTCTTTATCAAGATCCCAATCGCAAACGTGTATTATTTAGCACGTGCTAACTCAAAGTTACGTATGTATTACTTCAACATGTTTGTGAGTGTACCTATGTATGGGTTATATTGATCTAGGGTTTCTTAGCGTGGGAATGTCTACGATCTAGAGATTTTAGTTTTTTTATTCGATACGACTAATATCAAAACGTGTTTAGAATATTAATATTAATGATACAAATTTATTTAGTGTTAATGTAATTTTCATCGATGGTATTTCTCATTAGTTGGTTTGGTAAATATTTTTAATAATATAATTATACTATTATTATTATTTAAAGATTTAAATAATATTAACTTAGTTAATTAATTTTAATAAATAATTAAATATAAATAATATTATTAATTTAGAAAATTGTTGTCAAGTAAAACAATACCTAATTTAGAAAAAATACAAAAGGTTTGATCCTACCAACGATTCATATGTAATAAAATGATATAAAATAAACGAAAAAAATTTGAATGTATCAAAGAGTGAGAGAAAGAGAGAGAGAGAGAGAGAGAGAGAGAGAGAGAGAGAGGAAAAAAGAAAGAGTTTCGTGAAGAAACGAACGGGGATCTTTATCGCCACTCGGGTCGTTCAATTCGCATAATAAACAATCCTCGGCGGGTGTAACTGGGCACACGAGAAAAGAGAGAAGAAACCGGAACATATCTCGGTCCTTGAATTCTTTCTTTCTTTCGACGAAAGCGCGACAAATAAACTATTATCACCTGGGACAAGTTCTCTCACGCCTTCCTTTGACGACGTTCAAGTTAGTGGTTGGTTGGTTGGTTGGTTTGGTTTGCTTGTTGTTGTTGTTGTTGTTGTAAGTTCGAATATGCCTACGGGTTCTCTCTCATGAGCGGCATACTAATACATACACACACACACATATATATATAGTATCTCTCATTCTGTGAGCATCCATATCGGTTCCAAAGACGCAAGGAAGACCTTCGGGGACCTTCGAGGACCTGCCCCACAGGACGCACACAACTGCACGTGAATCAAACGACGCAAACCCGCCCAGGAATGCTTTACGGACATCGAAACATAGCAATGCTTTATGGTGGTCCAAGTCTGAACCTGATTTATATAAGTGCATTACTGTACCACGGAGAAGTGCAACAACCCACTATGTTGCACTGTGCTAAGATACTATTATATATATAAATATCTGTGAGATATTGCGACAAAGAATAATACTAATTTCTAATAATTTCAGATCTTATTTCATGTATTTTTCAATACTATTTTTCAAATTTATTTAAGACTTT
The DNA here is from genome assembly GCF_049000335.1 of Polistes dominula. Taxonomy (NCBI): domain Eukaryota; kingdom Metazoa; phylum Arthropoda; class Insecta; order Hymenoptera; family Vespidae; genus Polistes; species Polistes dominula. The sequence continues at coordinate 964,654 of NW_028301042.1, forward strand.
TATATAAAAATATTTTAAATATTATTTATAGGCAATTGATTAGTAATATTCAATTTTAATTTATGATATCAAATTTAATAAAAATAAATAAACTAATAACTATTTTTAGGCTACCGATCAATAACCATAACTGTTAAAGTTTTCAAAATAATTGACAAGTAACTAAAATTACTTACAAGTTATCCAACCTTTCATACAATCCAATAAAAAATTATTTAATCAAATATATCATAAAAATTTTGGAAAGATCTTAACATTAGTATTAGAATTAAGACCAGGTATCTCGTTTACCTAGCGATTCATGGTATCCATGAGAAGATTAATACCAACGCTCGAGATCAGAACGTAATTGATGAGGAGAATCGAACGGGGATCGCGAAAGGTCGAAAGGCAAGCAACCAAGCAACCAAGCAAGGAAGGAAGGGAGGAAGAGAAGGAAGGGAGATAGGCAAACGATTGGGTGTGAGAAGAGACATCGGTGGATTCTCGGCATATGTGGTCAAGACCATCGATCGGTATTATCATCAAGGATCTTGGTAGAGGGAGGAACGCAGATGCACTTCTGATGTTGGTCTGGTTTCACCTCCTATCTCTTATTTCTCTTTCTTTTCCTTGGTGATATACCTGACAGAACGTACACACTGTGAAAACTGGTAAAGAAGGAGGAGGAAGAAGAAGAAGAAGAAGAAGAAGAAGAAGGTGTTCGAAGAGTAGAAGAGGAATTGGTGAAGGAGGAGGAAGAGAAAGAAAAAAAATAGTAGAGGGAGAGTGAGAGTGAAAGAGAAAGAGAGGGGAGAGAGAGAGAGTACCGCTTGGAAGACTCGCCGGAGCTTAGCCATAATCTGAAATATATTGGTGCCCGGTGTTTGTCCACATCTCGTTGACCGGCATTATAAATCGGCGAAGCGTAGGCATTCGTTCGAGGACATTAGTCAAAGCCGTGGTAATGTCGTACGCGATAATGCGTCTGATATCGCGGATCCACCTCCAACCACCTATATCTCCCACCCAACCTATTCCTTTAATCTTCCTATCCTTTTCACTCTACCATTCTATCATCATCCTTTTCTCAACCCTCTTCATCCTTCTCTTTTCATTCTTAGCGATATCGTCGCTTTATACACGACGCCAAACGTGTAAACTTATATCCGTTGCGAGAGTATTCCTCTGCAACATTAAAAAAAAAAAAAAAGAAAAGTTTCTTCCCCACCATTTTTTCTTGCCAAGTATTTGTCGTTTATTTATTTCGAATTAAATTACACGATATTTTGTATTTATACTCGGATATTAAGGTTTGTATAGTTATTTAAATAAAATAATAGGTTGCAGTATGATGGTTTGATTTTATTTGATTGACTCTAATGAGATTTAGGTTATGTTTTAGTTTTATTATTAGAATTTAGTGTTATTTAAGTTAGTAGTTATTTATTTCCAATTAAATTACACAATATTTTGTATTTATAGTTGGACACATTACAATTTGGATAATTATTTAAATAATACAATTGGTAGGAGCATGCTGATATTTGATTTGATTGACTCTAATAAGATTTAGGTTATGTTTCATTTATCATCAATCAATATTAATATCAATTTTTCTTTTTCATTAGAATTTAGTTTTATTTGATTTATGATACTTTTATGTCTTGTTTTTTTTTCTTGGAAATAAAAAAAAAAAGAAACTAAAGAGAAGAAGAAAAAGATGACGATCGACATGGAAGCCTTTGATCCAAGTATATCTACGGCTCACGTCGAAGCTAAAGCCAAGAAGAAGAATCGTAGGGAATCTTGCTACATACGTAATCACCCCAGTAGAAGAAACTCTCTCTCTCTCTCTCTGTTTCTCAACTACTGTCTCTCCTTGTCAGTCTGACTTCTTGGTTTCTGGGTTTGGGTTGAATGGGAGGGATGAGCGACTCGATCTCCAGTATCTAAGCTATGTTTCTCGAACCTAACGTTTCCTACCGTCCTGTGAATTCGTAAAGCGAGGATTCGCGAGTTCTTTCTTAGAATAAAAGAACGTTCTGTTTGGTTTGGTATTTTTTTCTAAAAAAAAAAAAGAGAGAGAGAGAGAAAGTAGATGGCATGGCAAAAAAAAACCACAGGCGAGGAAAGAAGAAGAAAAACAACAGAAATGTTAAAAAAAACAACAACAACAAAAAAGAATATAAGAAAAAACAAGAGGAGGAGGAGGAGGAGGAGGAGGATAGGGTGGGAGGGTTAGGATGAGAAGATGGAAAAGAAGAAGGAAAAAGAGGTGGAGGCATGTGTCCCAAACGACGTATGCACGGCGAGACACGTAAACGATATATCAGGGGGTTAGCCGCTGGGGACGGACGACCCGAGCCATCTTTCTTCCACTTATACGTGTGATATTCACATGCGCAAACGTGATACACTCTATAGAGAGATCCACCGTCAGATACCCAGAACTGCCGCTCACGGCAGGAGCACCAACTACCACCAACCACTACTACTACTACTATCACAACTATCCACCACCAAGTTCAGTATTCGCGTGAGTTGTAAATGTATTAAGGTTTGACGACCATCCTAGAACGATCCACGTTTGCTCCTACCCAAGGGTTGCCTCCTACTGGTGACTTTTCACAGATCTTGTTTTCTTTACGTATTTGTACTACGTTTTACTAAAGGTAACTATGATCAAAATTAAGAATTGGAAGGAATAGGTTCAGGTTTGTTAGTGTGTAGGGTTGATAGTTGTGATAGGGTAACTGATATTAACAAAATTTAGGGTTTATCTAATAATGAGCAACTTTTTAGATACTTGTTCAATTGATTATTCATTTAAATGTTTAATTAAATATAAAAATTATGAAATGTAGGACAAACGAGGAACTTTATTGATCCCAATTGTGATTCCAACTAACCAAGAAAAATTAGATTAAAGATTATTATTATTATAAATATATATATATATAAAAGAAATGATTTGATATGAAATAAATAGATGGATGGGTAGATAAAACTAAAGAAAAGTATGTAGAGCGAATAAGAATAAGTACGCCAATGGCGGACGTAGCCCGGTGGTGTCGGCACGTTCGTGTACGCTCGCGTTATTACGTCCTTATATTATATTGCAAAGGTACAAATGTTCGTACGTATGTAAAATTTCTCGACTCGGCCGCGTAGAGCCATAATAATATTTGTGCTGATAAATGAGACACATAACCGTACACGGTGCTACGTATACTCGTACACTCTCCACCACCCCTCTTTATCCAACGGCCCTTCACCACCACTAACACCATCACCACTACCACTACCAGTCTCAGTACTACTACTACTACTACTAGTACTATTATTATTACTCTTACTATTACTATTACAACTGGAATCATCACTAACACTACTGTAAATCCCCCTCCAACAGCGACATCATCCCGTATGTCTTGGCTTATTCCACTTTTCTGGCGATGCATTACGAATTTTTACATTTTACAAACGGCCACGCTATCTTCCACGACACGCGATTCTTTCGCAGGTACCGCGAAAACTCGTGATAAAGAACGGAACCTTAGGTGTTAGCATGGTATTCCCTTTTACTACCTGAACGAAAAAAAAAAACAAAAGAAAATAAGAAAAAAATTGAAGATGAGAACTGTAACCCAACTTCCGATTTCTAAACTGACGATTCTTTTCTTTTTTTTTTTTTTTGCTTTTTCTTTCTTCGTTTATTGGATACTCGGAAAAATGGTGAGTTATAAAATAGTAGATGGTAGAAAGGGTAAAGGGAAAAATCGCTGCGAAATATTTGCTTACAGCTCTCTTCGGTATACTTTTGTATACTGGAATACTCGAGACGTTACTTGTATTTTTCCTAGAAACGTTCACCATGGGATCCATCTTTTCTCTTACGTTTGCTACCCAGTCAAAGTCCATCGTCATTTAAACAAAATATATATTTTTTTTTAAAACCTATTTTCAACGTTGCAAAGTGAATTCTATTTTTAGTTTTGTTTTGTTTAAATTTAGAAATAACCAGTAACAAAAATGCTTGGTTTGATCAAAGAAAAGGGGGTTGGTTAAGATTCGTGAAAATAAAATAGGGGTAGTAGGTTTACAGTGACAAATAGCAAAAGATTTGCACGATTGTAATAACCGTTTGCTACACAATGTTTCAAATTATATGAACGAAAATGTTCATTGGATAAAAAGTAAATTCAAACAAATCTTGCTCGATCATTTTATGTTTTGAGAGAAATTCTAAGATTCTCATATTGCTGCAAACAAATTTATTCAAAGTTCGAATGAAATTAATTATCTACATTCTAACCTAACTAATGTAACCCAATTTAACATACTAACCTAACTAATTTTCTAGAGTTCAGTTTTTTTATTTTGATTGTTTCCTATAAAGAAAAACAAATTTGATATTTCGACCTAATCATTCGGTTAAATGAATTTTACGATTAAAATTGTGATATAGAAGTTAGTTTTAAAGTAATAGATAGTATATTGCAATCTCTTGTATGAGGAAATCGCGACAGACTTTTGTTCGTGGTACGTGTGGGCTAATGCGATTCGTCGTTTCTAGCTCGGATTAAGGGAAAAGTCGTAAATAACGAAACGTCAGTCGATGTATCACCGAGAACTTCGGATTGCATTATTATTCCACTCGCGTCTCGATCCAGTACGACGCAGAATAGCTGCTCTGTTCCAACATACACGTATTCAACAAACCCACACACACACACACACACACATTACTAAATCTCACGTAGGCATCATCGAGGAAGTGGCTTCCAGTTCTGTCGTTTGAAAATTTTTGCACAAAATTTTCAATTTCTCTTATCTTAAGACACATTTCAATTATTTTTTATATTTGAGGTTAGGATTCTGTTGCTAAACCATTTTATGGTTTGCAGCATCATCTGATTGCAATCTAGTGTCGTTTAGATCCTTAGATTTGATATAAAATACGATTCAATATATATATTCGAATTTGAACGTTTCAAACTTGGCCTTGAGATAAAAAAAAACAAAACAATATATATCTGACTCTGGAGATTCTTTCGATAGTCCGACAAAGTAGAAAAAAAAAGATAAAAAAGAGAATAAAAATTAAAAAAAAAAAAAAAGAAAAACGTAAAAATATGAACTAAAGAAGGAATAAAATATCGAAAGGGCAAAAGGGATTTCAGTCAAAATACAAGAGTGGTAAGGAGAGTTTTGCGGGCATGAGGATAGAAGGGGGGATGACCAATAAATTATTATCTTCGAAAGATTAGGGCCCGATGTCGCGACCCTCATAAATATAAGTATATAATATATATTTTTACTTGGTAAGCCGATTTCCCGTTCTGCCAATGGCTCTCGAAACTTACCGGCTGCTGCCGAACACCGCGAAATCCTTTCTCGCGTGGCTCAACCAACCCAACCAACCCTATTTGAGGTTTTCACGTTTTTTTCTCTAACCAAAAAACCCTACCAGTGACTCCAGCCACCCTGCTTCCTCTTCCTCCTCCTTCTTCACCTTGTCACCCATCTCATCCCCGAAAAGTACAGAGAGGGAATAGCGTGGAAGGGCTTGTGAGGGGGTGGAGGTGGGGTGGAAGGCCTTTTTATAGACCGGGAAGATTAAAGTGGCTTCTTTCGTTTTGTTTGTTTGTTTGTTTGTTCTTTTTTTTTTTTTATACCTGATTTGTATTTATGCATTTCTTTTTAATTTCGCGCGCTCCCGCATTGCGTTGGGTTTATTTTCAAGGTTTGGGTTTAAGTCCTGTCTCTTGTTTGTTTCTCTCTCTCTCTCTCTCTCTCTCTCTCTTTTTCGTAACTGTGTGTTTTTTCTCTTTCTTTAGTGCGTGTCAGCGACTCTCGGCAAACCGACGAGAAAGAACGAAAAGATAATCGGCTCCTGGATCTCTTCTTCTTCTTCTTCTTCTTATTCTTTGAAGGAGGACAAGCTAAAGGTGAGGGAGGAAAAGAGAAGAGTATTCTTTTATAAGTGTTTGGAAGATCGAGAGCTTACAGAAGCCAGAAACATCTTTTAACTTTTTTTTTTATACAATTGATTTAACCCTTTTTTTCCCCTGACTAACGCATTAATCATCGTAATTCATGAATATTAATGAACACAACGATTGATAAATAATATAATTTGAATAATATGACGAATTCGAAGCTATTCAAACGATACAACAAAATTATTTTTATCCAGGAAAGAAGAAGAAAAATTAAAACAAAAACAAATCGATAGATTTCATAGAAACCACCGACATTTTTTGTAAAAAAAAAACCCTTAACGATATCCGAAAATATTAACGAGTATGATGAACTCGAAGCATTTTTTGAGGATCACTCGAACGTCATCTCGAATTGGTATGCGGCACGGGTTTCCAACAATACGACAATTTATATGGATTTGGGAGAGTCTTCAGCTTCTCTTCGAATCCGCTACCTCGAGTTTTACTTTCCGTCGCATTCAATGCTTCCATCTCTCTCTCTCTCTCTCTCTCTCTACTAAACTCTCGTTCTCTTTCTCACTCGGGGTAACCTTCTTCCATCTCTTTCTCCCACACATACGAGCACGTGCGCAAACCCACTCGTCCTTTCTCTCTCATCTTTGGACCGCCCTCTTACTCGCACTACTCTCGGATCGCTCTGCCGGGCATCAGCGAGGTTTTATCTCGCATTCAGAGACTACGGCATCCCTCATGGATGGATCGGCAATCCTCTTTACCCTCCTCCTCCTCCTCCTCCTCCTTCTCCTTCTCCTCCTCCACCTCATCCTCATCCACATCCTCCTACCCCACGATCCCCTATCCTCTCTACACTTACCTCTTGCGTCTACTCCATCCCCCTACGACCCATCTCTACCACCCCCACGTCGACCCCTTTCCTCCTCCTCCTCCTCCTCCTCCTCCTCTTCCTCTTCCTCATACCCCTCTTCATCGTTTTACTTCTTCACTCCCTCCCTTCTCTTCTTCTTTGCCGCTACCGCCACTGCCGTCTCGTCTCCTCTCCTATCCCTCTCGTCTCCTCTCCTCTCTTCTCGTCTACTCTACTCTACTCTTTCTATCCACCCACTCGATGAGAGATTATACCGCGCTGGAATCCGCATATACTCCGCTAAAGATACGTGCTTTTCCCTTGTATACGCGACCACCGTCTCTCTAATACACGCGAATTTTCTCGTCCTTTAATCGTCTGGCTTCGTTCGTTCGTTCGTTCGTTCGTTCAGTCGTTCATTTTCTCATTCGTTCGTTCATTCGTTCGTTCGTTCATTCGTTTTCGTACGTTTTTGCTTGATCTGTTTTATGATTTTTTTTTTTTTTTTGGTGGGGGCAAGGGTGAGGAGAAGAGAATTATTTACTTTCTTGATTTTATGATAGCGTTTTTTCTTTCCACATTTTTTTTTTTATAAGCCAAAACCATTTCTTTTTTGTTTTGTTCCAAGGATTTCACTTTATTAAACGAATTTATTTGATTTTATTCGAGTTCTTCAATGTGGTTTCTGATTTTTTTGTGTTTTTGTTTTTATTCAGAGTAGGATATCGAAGGGTTTTTCCTTTTTTTGGTTGAATTAGAGAAAAGAAGGTTGCGGTGTTTGTTGTTCATTTTTATCGAGTTCGTTTTGAATTGTCTGAAAAGTTAAGGGCCCCTTGCTTATAGAACGTCTAGGAATTCTTTTTTTTTTTTTTACAGGATATTCTCATACTCTTTTACGTCGTTTTCTCTATGAAATTTTCTCTACAGATTTTATATAAAGTTTATGATCAATTTATAAAACAGCTTTTATATTCTTATACGATTAAAAATATTTTCAATTAAATTTCGTGGAATTTGGCTGAATGTCAAATTTTGTTTTTAGGGTAAATTGGTTGTTTCTTTAAAATGTTATTGAACTTTTGTTTAATTTGGATTGGAGTGTTTTTTTTTTGTATTTAAATAGGAAATTTATATCGATGGTTGGTACCTTATTTAAAAGATTGTTCTAACCGACGACAGAAGAGATATCTTTTAGTGGGCCCGAATGTGCACTTACACAGCAAGTAACGATTTTGCAAACTGCTCTTCTATGCTAATACCGATAAGATAGTGAAAGACATCTTGCAACTATCCCTATCCCCACCACATCCCTTATGAGCCCTTTGGGATTTCTTTTCTACATCAAAACTTGTCCTTTTTCTTTTTTTAATGACGACACCGAACTCACTCGGTTTTATACTTTTAAATAATAGTAACAAAGATTTATTTCTTAATATTCAATCATTTGTTGCTAAAAATATTTTTAAGTATTTTTTTAATAATTTTAATGTCAATTTATTTTGTTTAAATATTTTGGTTTTGTTTCTAAATTGTTCAAAGTTGTTAAAAACAAAATGAAATGCATCCTTGCGTTGAGCATCACTGAAACGACTTAACTCAGCTTTCACAAAATCCCGAGAGATGACACCACCAGTTCTATCTCCGACGGTGCATCATTTTTGATGCAGCAGCATCATGCAACAAGAATTTATAACATCGTTCATTCTACTTGCACTACGAAACTTTATTACTAACGATACGATACGCCAAAATTTTCACGATATTTTAATATACGAAATAAACATTTGTTTCATTTAAAAAACCAAAATTTATTACACGATTATTTCATGATACTTAAACTACAACAGTAGTCAAAAAACTATTAGAAATTTTTAACAAACATATTTAAATATCATTTAAAATAATATCCATCAAAATACTAATCAAATGCAATCATAATTTTATATTATTTCACGATCATGAACAATTTAAAAACGACTCCTACTTTAATCACTTCAATAACAATTATCTAACCTTAAAAACAATACCTAATTCACGATTTCTCATATATAAAAATCCTCTGTATAAAAAAAAAAAAAAGAAGAAAATAATCAAACATTCACTGTATAAAAAAATATAAAAATGACAGAAAAATATTTGATCACAGCTTTCCTACACACGCAGAGTAGTAGTCCAAGTTGCATACTCGACAATAATCTATTTTTATTTAAATCTCACATTTTTCCATGTTTCTCTATTTCTTTTTTGATAAAAGGGGAGGAGAAGGAGAGGGTATAGGGAAAAGGGAGAAGCGTTGAAATGCGAGTAGAAAATACATACGTGTTTCAGTTCGGTAGGCGAGGACAAATGTGATATAACGTTACCTACCAGTGACACCACTACAATATATACATATAAAACATATATATATATATATATACACACATATCAATTTTTACATACGCTTCAGAAAGTTCTCTCTATATCGAGATCGTTCCTCTACTCGCTTGCAATGCACATTTATCGACATACCTAGGTAAATGCATATATACATATATATATACAGTGTATACTGAGAAACATATACTGACGTTGTTAGGAAATACACAATACCGTGTTACGTGTCTTGTCTTCTCCTACGAATCGCACGATGAATGCACATTCTGACAGCGTGACCGTCGTAAATGCAGCTTCGTATTGTCCCTTTCGAGTAGTTCGATTTACACGACCGCATCTCCAAGCTTTTCTACCACTTTTGTTACCAGTTTATTTCCTTTCACTTCGTATTATTTTCTTTTATATATTTTTTTCTTATCAATGATCAGAAATATCATAACAAACTAACTAACTAACAATAAACTATAATGATCAATATATTCATTAACCATTTTTGTATCAAACAATGCAAATCAAAGTCTGAACATTTCATTTACGTATTACCAACTTCTAAAGTTATTTATATAATTGAATAATAAATAAACATAAAGTTAAACAATTGAAAAAATTGCATCAACCCTTATTCGATGCAACAATTTATTATCTCGTTTAACCTAACCTTCGTAGAATGCAGTTCGTAACATTCCTTCTTATGCGAGCACAGTTTGTTAAAAAAAAAAAAAGAAAAAACAAACCCTAAGATATCCAAGAAGAGTAAGAGAAAGAAAAGAAGGGACAGGAGGGTGGGTGGGTAGGTGGGGGTGAAGGAAGCAAGTAAGTAAATACATATATACAATACAATACAATACATTTATAGGATCTGAACGGAGAAGTTGGTCGTTCAGTGGCACAGCGATCTGGGAGCAAGATCGCAAACAGTAATTCAGCGACCCGATATTTATGATATTTATTGGCTAGCTGGAACAATGGATCGATATTGTTTTTCGATTGGCCGCACTCCGTTCGGCTCACGCGTTCGTCCCTTTTGTTGCTGGTCCAAGCCGAACGCGTTCCTCCTTGCGCTTCTGTACGTTTATGCTTATACGTTCGCGTGTATGCACTTCATGAACTTACAATTCTATACAGGGCCGCAAAAATATATTAAAGTATCCTATAAACAATTCTAGTTTTATTTTTACTAACTTTAAATAATCATAAAGGTATAAGAATTGATTAACGTAGTCATTTAAGAAGATTAAATTAATTGGGGATTAATATTGTTTGATACAATTAATCATATTTTAACTGGGATTGAATAATTTGACTGTAATATTTGATTTTGTTATTTTTAAGGGTGGTAATGTTAATTATATATATTTATTGCAACGTTTAGGTTAGGCTAGGTATTTAAAAATTATATTTTAATTCCAAGATATTAAAATTAATAAGGGATTAATATTGTTTGATACAATTGATCATATTTTAACTGGGGATTGAATAATTTGACTGTAATATCTGATTTTGTAATTATATATTAATTGCAATGTTTAGGTTAAGTTAAGTTAGGTATTTGAAGATTATATTTTCATTCGAAGACGAGTTAGTATTCTTTGGCTAATATCCCCGGCCCTGTACAATTCATGTATAGGCATATATATATACATCTACATTCATATACCACATAGGAATAAAAGGAAACGGGTATATACACAGATAAGTTGACGAGTGTGTGCGAGAAAGGATTCTCCATAGGAAACATAAAAGAGTGCACAGGCGCTTACGCTCGAGCGGGCATGTTTATGTGAGCAAGGCATAAATAATATTTAATATGACAGAGAAAGGCGGCGCCTCTTTGTGCGATATATTTGGTATAGAAATGTCACCGATCGCGTATCTTACTCTCCCCTTAGAATAAAGAGAAAGAGAGAAAGAAAAAAAGGAAAGAAAGAAAGAAATACAAAAAAAAAAAGAAAAAAAACTGCAACGGGGTTCTCTCGACCAGAGCCGCCGTCTTATCTTTCTTCCCTTTCGGATTATGCAACGAACGAGATGCATTATGGTGGCTGAACACCGAAAACCGTGTTTTGCGATTCGAGATATCACTGAGATTTGTCGTCGAGGACGCGTTATTGTTCCACCCCATACCACCTCACCCTCCATCCACCCCCTTCACTTACTTCATCCATTCCTTTAAGTTATTTATCTCGAACCCTTTTTCGATAACGTTCACAACAATCTTTTTTTCCTTTCTAATTTTTATTTGGGATTAGTTTTTCAAAATACGATTTGTACTATCGTACAGAAATAATCTTTTCTATACCACTTTTTAAATAAGAATCACATTTTAAAGCTAAAGTGAATTTTTCTTCTTTTTTTTTTTTACTCTCCCCGGAAGAGTTAATACAAAAATAATAAAGTATATTCGTGAAAGATAAGCTTGAGAATTAAAAATAAGATGAAAAATATGAGATGTGAGGAGAATGAGAATTTTTGTTGTTAATAATAAAATAGACGATGTTACGCGATCTACGATGTAAATCTCATCTCAACAACAACAACAACAAGGAAAGACTAAATAATGGAAAATATGATAAAAAAAAACAACATTTTTCTTACCAAGAGAAAAATCTATGATATCTTTTTTTTACTATTGTACGAATAAAAGAGGGTATCGAAGTAGAAATATAGTAGAATAGTAGAATATAAAAAAGGACACAATTCTTTTCTTAAAAGATGAATGAATGGAAGAAAAGGATAAGATACAAGTAGCAGCAGTAGTAGTAGTAGTAGTAGTAGTAGTATCGAATTATTCGTTCAACAAAGAGAATCAGAAGTAAAAAAAAAAAAAACACAGTAAGAGAAACATAGAAAATAAAATAAACAAACAAACAAACAAATAAATAAATAAATAAAAGAAAAAATAAAATTAAAATGAGAAAGAAGATTCACATATGCATACAATTGATACAGATATACCATCGTCCTTATATAAAACTAACATTTCTTATTCTTGTTGCAAACAGTATACCAGTAATGTAACAGAAACAACTACTTACGTTATTATACACACATAAATACATACATATAAGTGTATATATATTGTTGCAGTAGGTTATGTTACGATACTACGATGTCAGGTAAGTTCATAGATTCGAAGTAGACAGTCGAACGAACGAGACTACCGGACTCTGCTAGTTTCCTCTTCCTCCGGTTACCCTCACTCCCCTTAACCCACCATTCGACCCTTCTTGTTCTGTTTGTGTTGTCCTCTTTTACTCTATACCACCCCTATATACATACTATACTTGGTCTTCTACGGCGCCTTATTGCGCTATGCATCGTACGACATGCTAGGCCTACTGTACATCTGTTCATGTCATAAGGGGATGATTTAAAGGATACACTGTGCATTGATCTACCCGCTTTAAACCATATCGAACATACTCGAATTTATTCCACCATAAGCTTGTACTAGTATCCTATTCATTTATTATTTTTTTTTTATTTAATTATATTTGTTTGTTAATTTGATTCACATTATGATTAGAATTGTAATTTATTTTATTTCACTTCACTTTTATGGTTCCATCAAATTCCCATAACATTAAATAACGTATTTTTGTAATTTAAAAGAATAACTTTATGTCACATAATTTTTAAAGTTAAGCCTTATGTTTGATCAATTGAATATTAATTTGCTTTAAGTTTTGTTTTTTTTTGAGGAAGGGGGGGGGGAGGTTAGGGAGAAATTTTGATCATACAATTTTATTATTTTTGAACAGGTTTAACATTATTATTCATATAATGAAAGCAGTTGAATAGCATTACTTATGTTAAACGTTAAGGATACACGTAAGCATGACGCACTGGATAACCAGTCCTGCGTGATTTGTGGCTATTCCTGGGTACGATCTGGGTGCGATAATAAAGTGGCAATGGGGCTTGTTAGCGACCAAGTTAAACCACTCTTTTGCTCGTGTGTTTTATATCGTTGACATGAAATGGTCAACCGTCATTCGTGGATCATCATTCGAGGTATTCATTGGTTATCAACTTCAACATGATACTTTAAAAACCTATAATACGATCTTAAGTAAAAACTTATTAAGAAAGGGTTTATTTAAAAACCTATTCAAACATATATCTAACATTTAAATGATCTAAATTTTTATTTGAATTCCAATGTTCTTAAACAAAAACTTTTGGATAATATTATCGAATTGTTTTCGTGCAAAACGTTGAACAACGATCATTGGTTTAAGAATTTTAAGATTAGATTAGAAATAAATCCCCGTTGCTAACTAAATTGACAAACTTTAATTGTATTTCTTTACGTTTTAATCCAATTATAAAAACATTTTGCTCTTTTAAAAGTAACAAAACACAACAAAAAATATATATTATAAATCAGATACTCTTGAATATTTCGTAAATCTGAATAGAAAAGGTACACAAGGATGAATCCTTTTTTTTGCTACGTTTAATGCGAATGTAAAAAAATAATACAAAAAAAAAAAAGAAAAAAAGGAAATTCAAGCTAAAACATTTTTGACGAAATATTTGAAATAATTCTTAAAACAGTGCAATCGTTGTTGGACTTAATACGATAAGCGTTTTCTCTCTCTCCCTCTCTCCCTCTCTCTCTCGTTTTTTTTTTTTACTTTCAATCCTAACAGGCCAGCCAGGCAAGAATGGGGAAACGTTGAGGATTTTCTGATTTTCTTGTTTTCTCAATTAAAGAGACGTCGCGTAGTCGTCGTAGTCGTCATCGTCGTCGTCGTCGTCGTCGTCGTCGTCGTCGTCGTCCTCGCGATTTTCACGTACGTGTTCTCGCGATATTTTTTAGCCCCTCGCGTCTTTGTCGTAATGAATTTTTAATCTAGGACACTGGCTATCTCTTCCGTTTATAATTCCCAGCAATTTTTGCTCGTACATTTTCCCTAGCCCCGTGCTATCCCTCTCCTCTTTCCCCATTCCCCCACTTCCCATTACGAACCTCCCCCTCCTTCACAAACCCAGTCTCACTCTTTCTCTTTTCCTCTTCCCCTTTCACCACTCCTCTTCCTTGTTCCTCGTTCCTCTTTTTCTTCATCTTTTTTGCTCTTTTCAAATCGAAATAATTTTCTCGTTTCCAAGCTTCGTTTTTAACCTTTGAAAGAACGTTCCTTTTTCGTTAGCACACACGCGACGTACTCGTTTCTCTTGATAAGTGTGTGTGTGTGTGTGTGTGTGTGTGTGTATGTTCGCGCGTGCGTGGGCAACGTCTCGTTCCTCTACACAATCTTATTATTATTATTATTATTATTTTAATATACTAAACGGATTAATAATTGACGATTCATCATTATAATCTAGGTTGTTTGATTAATAAGAAAAAACAATAACAAGTCAAACAAATTTGATAATTTACATCTAACAATCAAATCTACAAATCAGAAAGTAAAGTAGTTGATGTTTAGAAAATATTCTAAGATGACAAGGATGATAACATTTCTACATTTAATTTTCTTGTTCATTGCAAGAACAACAGTAACCAGGCCGACATATAAGAGTATGTGAAATAGAGAGAGAGAGAGTTCAGCACAACATGTATCAGTGTCCAAATACAAGGCGTGTGCTGCTGCGCACTGGCACGTCAAAGGAAGAGGACGTATGTGAGGTTAGGGTCCGGACGAGCGAGCGAGACGTACCACACCACGTCGTTGCATTGTTGCAGATCCATTGTGTTTAGAGTCCGCAGTAAGAAGGGTATCTGTATTTGTATATATACGTGAGATTGGAGAGAGAGAGAGAGAGTGTGTGGTAGGCCTGGCCACGGTCGTACCCGCCTACCAGACTGACCTCGACGTTAGAGGATGATTCTACTCGACAACCTTCCCTTTACCCCACCAACCATCCTGGATTCCTCACTGTTAAACTGTACTCACGTGTAGACTACATATTTTATCTTTGGTCAATTTTTATTAACATAATTCATTCATTATGATTAATATTGTATTGGTAACTAATTCATTGCTGAGTTTAAAAGGCCACCTATCGATAAAATCCGCAATCACTTACTTGCTAACCTAACTGATTTGGATTCTTCTATTTTAAGTTTAAAAGAACTTCAAATTGAACCAAATCCAACTGGTTGATACCTAATATTCTTACTTAACCCTAAATAAGGTATAAACGTAGATGTGATTAATATTTGGTTGGCAAATAATTCATTGCTGATTTTACAAAGCCACCTATCGATAAAATCCCCAATCACTTACTTTCTAACCTAACTGATTTGAATTATTTTCTTGTATGTTTTAAAAGATTTCAAATTGAACCAAATCCAACTGGTTGATACAAAATATTCTTACTGAACCCTAAATCAGGTATGAACGTAGATAGTCGTATGGTTTACACGAGAAATATATATGTCTTACCGAGTGTAGCTCCGTAACGAATAGCTGGCATTAGTTAACAGGATATCAAAAGGATATCCTGAGTCAGCCCACCAAGAAACGGACCCACCCAGGCAGTCGATGCCCGGTGCAACGTCAGAAACGAAAACCCCTACCGAATACAATGCCTCGAACCTGAGACTCTATCGCGATATCATCCGGTTATAAATTGGAACACAGCTTCGCTCTGGCATTATGATGTCTCTAATATGTCTTTTTCCACGGTTGCCTACTATACAAAACGATATTCATGCCGATCCTTCTTGTTTTCTTACCTTATCGAGGTTATACTTTCTTATGTGTTCCTTTTTTGTTAATCCTAAAATTACTATCACATTCCGTTCAATAGAACTCTCACGTGTTCTGATCAATTTCACATGTTACTGAAATAATTTTGAAACTTGGTAATGCATTTTTTGTCAAGATTATATCAACAATTTCGTAATTGAAAATAGAAATTTCTAAGAAAACCTGAATAGTTTGTAATAATAATAATAATAATTTTATGGATGATCGATTAGCATGGATTTCTGTGGTACGTGTAAATTTCTTTGGCTTGTGCCACCAACAAGCGATTATTCAAAATCATCGTTCACTACTACGACTACTCGAAATAAATAACATTTACCTCCACCTATTTCTCTCTCTTTCTTGCTATATTCAACTCCACCTATATTCCACCTCCATCGGTTAACATTTTGTGTGTGGGTGAACTCACGGGTTCTGTTCTCTCGCTGTTTCTATCTCTCTTTACCTCTTCTCTATCCTCTTTTCTCATTCCTCCTCGGATGTTTAACATAACACGGGCAATCATTTATGCGTGGCGAACTGGATAGCGACCCCATAATTTAGACCAGTGGGCAGAACTAGCCTGCAGCACTACCCTGCGATTGGTACCATAATCCTACCCGGGGTATACTTTGCAAACCTTGCATATTTGTAAATACGCCTTCTTAAATTTTCTTTTTATTTTTTTTAAATACTACATCTTGAAAAATTGTTCTACCTTACCTAAACCAGACCATGAAAGAGGACCACAATTAATTAATATTCTTACTAAAATACAACTCAACCATACAACAAATACAATTCCATTAATATTCTACATTCAAAGTTACCTTTAATCTTTGACAATAATAATCTTCATATTTATTAACTACCATTGTCAAGATGTAAATTAATCAATGTAATATGATCAACGAAAATTCTTGAATCGAAGGAATATGAAAAATTGCTGATGAAAAAAAAGGAAAAGAAAAAAACAAAATGAGATCGAGTGTTCTCAGCGTGAAACCAAAGAGGATCCTTAAAAAGTAACACAGAGTATGTCGAGCGGGATTCAAAGTAGAAAGAGAGGGTCCTAACTGAAAGTCAGGAGTGTGGTGCGAGCGGTCTGTGTGTGCACCATAGGCCCCCCATGGTGGCATAAAGGCAGACTCCACGACAGTAGCCGTGTACGGCATGGGTTAGACAATGCCAAGCGCATTAATACACTTCATATTAGTCCGTTTTAATGCGTGTTTGCTGGCCATTGTGAATGAGCGACACTGTTTATCACCGACCCCCGTAACAGGGCCCCTTCCCTTTACCCCCTTACTTCTGAGGGTTACATTTGTCTCGGGAAACCTCTGACTATAACAAATTTCTACGCGCTAAAACTTTCTTTCTTTTTAATACAAAAACTTCTTTCTTTCTTTCGTCAAAGATTTTTTTTTTCTAGTATTGGTATTTGACTGAAGAAATTTTTATAAGATTTGAATAATTTATTATTTATTTTAAAAATATGTACGAGTTCTTGTACTCCAATTTAATGTAACAAATTGTGTATTGAAATGTGCATTATAATTATTGTTTTAATATTTTTTTTTTTTATATATTATTAATAAATAAAAAAATATAATATAATATGTAATGTATATTATTATTTTATCATATTATTCAATATGAATTATTTAATATTAAATAAATTAGACAAATTATTTTGGGTTTTATCAAATCAGATAGAAAATACTTCGAAGATAATTCTTTATCTTGCTTATATTTTAAAATCACCACGAATGGAGATTTCATAATATATATATATATATATATATATATATCACAGATGTAGTGATCTTAAAGTAAATTAAAGAGATGGGTATGGATATTATAAAGAATAACGAGTATGATATACGAATTTACCATATAAATGTAAGAAACATGTCCTCTCGAAGAGTTATTTCATATCACTGAGATGTATCTATCTTCCTCTCTCTCTCTCTCTTTCTCTTTCCTACACTCTCATAAAAAGACGTTCTATTTTGCACAAATAATAGCCATATTAAAATGCATTAGAAATTATGCGAAAGTACGCTCTAGCGCGAGAACGGGGCTTACGCGGGCGATATCGCGGAACCTTACGTGAACGAGCCCTCGTTAAGTTCTTGGCCTTCGTTTAAAACTCGAGAGATGATATGCTTCGTATATTCTCATCTCTCTCTCATACTCTCTCTCTCTCTCACTCTCTTTTTCTTTCTTTGCCTAGATTTTTGTCTTTCACTTCACGCCAAGAGAAATCTCCGAATCTTTTACTCGACATCTCAAAAAAAAAAAAAAAGAAAAAAAAGAAAAAAGAAACTGAAAACACTACGAGTGAATAAATGTTCAGTAATGGTATTACAAAAGTTAATCAAAAAGAATTAAATGTGGGAGGAGCAATAGGATGAGGTGGACGAAAAATTAGAATCGTGGTGGGGGAAAATATGAGAGTAGGAGAAGTGGGTGGATAAATATAGTTCGTTAAATCGTTGATGGTAGGACATCACCCTCGTCTTTACTAACGTACAGTTGCATGCCGATATTATTTCTGGCATTGACTCCAGCCAGTACTTCTCCTATGTTCATACGAGCAGTCAACGACAAAACGACGACTAACAAAATGAATACTAAGACACCGTCATCGTCTCGTGACTCACAAGAACCCAAAATATGCATCCTCGATTCCTCGTCATCAGAAGAACTCAACTTTTCTTATTCATTTGTTTCATCTTATACATGAACTTGAAAACTTTTTTTCAAATAATATTCTCATTTAGTATTCTCACTTCAATCATCTTGTTTTTTTTTTTATAAAAAAAAATCTCTTCTCTCTCATCATTATAAACAACAAATTAATCAGCAATTTCATTTTATTGATGATATTTTCTTTAACTCACACATATTCACATACGAGTAAATTTCTTTGTTCGAGTCTTGACGGGTTGGTAACATTAACAAGATTGGTTGAAGCTTAGGTGTCTCGTTTTCTTCCAAGCGATTTTCCCTCATTTTTGCGTGAATCCATATTTCAACCTTGAACGTGATACCAAGCGTATAAGTCTCCCTTTTCACCTTACCCCTCAACCACCTACTCTATCCCTTTTCGTTGTGTATACAAATACATGGATATACACGCACATATACATATATGCGTCCCACGCAGATATCTCGATAGTGGATCAGCCGGTATAACCTGTACAAAGGCTGAGTCTTAAACGAATCAACTATATTTATGCTTTGTTGTGGACATAAAGAGCCCAGCATAACGACCAAGCACTGTGAATTCACTGTTCTTTTAGTATTTCATCCTAAATGCATTTTAAGAATTGCAGTTCTTTTTTTTTTCTTTTTTAATTGAAGCAAATAAAATTTCGTTTTGAAGAGTTGAAGATTGTTAATAATTCTGAGAAGTTTGAGACTAGTTTAAGTCGTATGTGTGTTCATCATAATTAATGATATCAGACTTTTGTAAAAAGATTATTATATATATATATATATATATATATATAAATAATATAATCGTTAGTCACCGTACAGTAATTTACTACGGTCTCAGTAATTTACATAATTAAAATTGCGAGCATGCGGCCGTCTGTGCATTTTTTTATTTTCCTTCTCTACCCAAGTTCCCCTTTCCCTTCCCCCTCAGCAGATGCCCCTCTTACCTTTTTTCATTCTAATATACGTCGGAGTTATCTAAAGTTTACATTGAGGAACTGTATTATTTTTTTTTTTTGTTTACTGCCATTTATATCCGCGCGTTGATATTTAAATTAAATAATATTGTTAAGTAAGGTAATTGTAATTTGTGTGAGATTGAGTTGTTGCAAATGTTTGGTAAGCATTTGTAACAACTCTAAACAAAAATTTATTATAATTAACTATAATTTGTTATTGCAATATTTTTGTTTATAATTTTATCATTTAACTTTTGTCATTAATTTTTTATTTCTGATTATTTTGAATAATTTTCATTGAGACAAGAATTTAAATTCACATAAATTTTATTAGATAAATTGTAAACGTCAAATATGCAATAACAATAGTAAAAGAAAACTATTGAACAATTTCTTGAACAAATGTTTGAACTCATTCAAGTGTCTTTGAATGGTCGAAGAAATTGTATTTGTCGACATCTTAGCGATTATTCTGATCAGACAGTTAGCATTGGTAACTGGCAACGATAAACACAATAAACAGTCCAAGAAATTCAAATGAAAGAATAGAATTTTGCGAAATACTTCGAATAATATTCGAACGGATTGGCTCGGTGACAGTTTGGTTTCTTCGGCTACACAATTTCGTTGTTTTAATATTCCGTCAGCGTATTTTACGTTTCGACCGTCTCTCCCGGTATCTCCTCGCGCTCTTAATCTGTCCCGTATTATTCTTTTTGTATTATTTTTTCATTTTTATTACAAAATCAAAAAAATAATAATAATAATAATAATAAAAACACACAAGAAATGTGGTCGGCGTCTTCTTTGCCTTGCAAATTATTATCACGAAAGGAAAAGCATATTTTTAAAAATATGCGATCAAAATTCTGTCAATTCAATCGTTCGGTAATAAAAAAAAATAAAAAAAATAAAAAAATTAGAATAGTTAAATAACAACTATAAATGATAAATGGTATTAGTTATTTTTGTCAAAAACACGGCAATAAATTAGTGTCCTAAATAAAAGTTTTTATTATTATTTATTTAAATTATATAAATATAAAAATATATTGCACTGTAGAACCTAACGTAATACTCAAATAATATTTTAAAATATAAATTTTAAAATGCAATTCAACAACCACCAATAACCTATAAATTACCATAACCTATAACTTAATAACAAACACAAATACTTTTAGAAAACACAGAGGTTTCAATTTTTCCAAATCGTACAAAAACTTTGCCAATAATATTCTATCATTAAACACAAACTAGTACGATGATTTTCGAAGGGGTTGGAGTATCGCGAATGAAAATCCTTTATTCTCAAATCGCTAGAGATAATTTGGCCGGTGTAGACATGGCAAATATCTGTACAAGAGGATCAGGGATAAGGGTTGGCACGCGGTTCTCTGGTGCCTTGTGATGGTGGTGGTGGTGGTGGTGGTTCAGGTGATGGTGTGGTGGTGGTGATGGCGTTAAAGTAGGGATGGTTGGTACGCGGAAAGACTATGTAGGTTATAGGGAGACGGGATCACTAATACAGGAGATGTTTGCGAACCTGTTAATAATGCCGCGTTTGTTCACCGGGTTATTAGTGATGGCAAACACTTAAATCGTTCTGCCGTGGATTAGTAATAGGCGCACCTGCTGCAAACTCTGGCCAATTTTCAGCACTGATTTGACGAGAACCGTATTACCCTTCCTTCCATCCTTCCTTCATTCATTCATTCCCCCACTCCAATTAATACATACTTCGATTATCAATCATAATATGGTTGAATCCTTGTATTGTTGAATATGAAAATGGAATAGTTTCAACAAAATTAATATTTTTCTGATTGAATGGGAAACACGGTCAGGGTAATAATCGAATTTTCGAGAAGATTACGATCGATTTCAACTGTAATCTTAAACTTTGAATTCACCTCGCTCGAATTTCGATAACCTGACGCTCGTTTACTGAGGCATCCTTGTTGGTAAGATAACATCTCCTTCCTAGTAAAGAGCTTCTATATAGGATATCTACTTCTCTCTCTCTCTCTCTGCTTACTGGGTTCCTCCTATTTCTATCTCTCTTTCTCTTCTATATATAGTAACACGGCTTTCTATCCCTCAGGATCCCACCAGAGAACACACGCGGGGGAAAACTAAACTGGTTTTAGCTTTAAGCACGTTAGGACCCCTTTAACAAGTTGAGTGCCATGCGATTTTCTAAGGAAATTACCGTCAGGCCACGCGCGTTGCTTAGAAGTGCAATATATTGTATATTGTCAGTCACCGATGACTGACGTGGCCCTTAACGTGCTAATAGCTTATAGGTAAACAAAATTAACATATCTTAACAGCGTTAAGAATTTCCGCGTCTCCAAGTACACTTGTGTGTGTGTATGCCGGATGCCTGGTTGCTTTGCCACTGTGCGAAAATGAAGGATAGGAAAGTGGGGGGAGGGTAGACCCCTTCGAGAGGGTTAAGTTCGTTAAGTACCTACGCCTTATAAATGAACGTGGCTGTCAAACAGAATATATGTTAGATATCAGACATATTATCTATTGTTTCATTTGATTATTTTGTTGTTTTTTTTTTCATAAAAGTAAGTCGAGTGTTTCTTTAACATCAAACAGAGTAATTGTTCGTTTTGATTAGATTGTATAGAATATTTTCTTGTTGCATTTTGACCAGTAGTAAATACATCTACCAATTTCTTTTTAGACAATTTGAAAATTACATTTATAAAACATGTATAGATAGTACAAGTGGAACGAGCTCGCGTCGACGTGGATAGTTGCAACGCGACGTTTGCTAAATCGCAACCAGTACGCACGCTGAATTATTCAAAAGAAGAAGAATAAGAATAGTCCCTCTCCTACCCTTTCTCTTTTTCTCTCATTCTATTTATTCGTTTAGTTATTCCTCGAGACCGTCTCAGATATCGGCAGTAAACGCAACAACAACAACAACAACAAACAACAACAGCAACAGCAGCAGCCACAGAAACAGCAATAGCAACAACAGAGAAACGACGTTCGACGTCCCTTTCGAGATATCGAGAGAAGTTGAAAGAAAAATAAGAGAGAATGAGATATAATGGAAGTAAGTAAGGAAGGAAGAAGAAAGGAGTGGAAAGATTATATGGAAGAGTAAAGAAGGAAAGGTCAAGAACATGCGCGAAGTCGTGGAGAAGTCGTGGTGGCCTTTCGCGACGGTGAATAAGCGTGCACCGTGAGCGGAACGAGAAATTCCGATTTACATATTTATTCCACGAGGAAGATCCGACCGGATAGACGGAAAATGTCGTGACGCTTTATCGAGGATTATATTTCGAAAAACGAAACTAAACGTAAGAACAAAACCAAAAAATATTCCGTTCACTTCTATCTACTTTAACTCGTGACCCATCAGCTACTTGCTTTTAGCAATATTCACCTCACCCCATCCTCCATCTTTGAAGCTCTTATATCATATAACAATATTCATAGTAAATTGATAGGTGTCTGGTGGTATCGAAATTTGATTATAAATCATAACCCTCGTTATAATTGGTCTGATAATTTCTTATCAATTATAGGATCAAATTTGTTTGGACAAAATAAATTATTAAAACGAATTTCTTGGGGAATTTTACTGAAGGAAGGATCATCATAAATTGATCTTCAAAAATGCAATAGTTTTTGGGAAGAGTTCGATGGGATTCGAAATATTGTTGAGATGAGATGTGAGAGGAGTAGGGAAAACGGTCCTGGAGTCCGGTTAGATTGAAAGCTAATTAGTATCGGACAGCTAATTTAGCTTCGAGTCAGGCTCTTACACCGGGCCGGTTAACATTCGTATTTTCGTAAACGTTAATAATACTGTGAGCGGATATCGGAGCCGTCCAACTGTCAGGTATGCCCACCCGCTGATATTTGGAATCAAAAGTGAAGTGGACAGCGATCCTACGGACGGTAAATCGGAGAAGAGCTTGCCGATCTCCCTTGCGTTAACGCAAGGTCTGAGACCGAGCCAACTTTGGTATGCATGAACGAATAATCGTGTTAACGATCTTTAAATCGTCATTTTTCCTTTTCTTTTTTTTCTTTTTCTTTTATTTTCACTCTCGATGCATTATAAATAATTTAACGTCTCTATACAATGATGACTCAGAAATAATTTATGTATAAAGAATACATTTTATCGACATATCATATGTTTTTTTTTTGTTTTTTCAATTACAAAATAATAAAATATATGATTAATATAAAATATCAAATAAATGTATTACGAATTAAATGTAAAGAAAAAGAAGGGCATCAGGTAAGAAGATTTGTTCGAAAGGGTGCAGGTGAAGGTTTGCGGGGGAGAAGAGAAAGAAAAGGTGGTAGGGTAGGTGTAGGAAGTGAAAGAGGTGGGGTTTCAAGGGACGACCCCCTACGTATTATCGTTCAGCTATTTTTCGGTTTGATCGTAAAACGTAATGGCCGTATAAACCGTGGAAAAAGAGTCTTCGGCATTAAAAAAGAGAAGCTCAGACGATAGGGAAGGATTATTAATACTTTATGTTAATTACCGTATCGTTTCGTTCGTCTCGAACGGCCTTAAATCGACTTGTTAAACAGCCCTGTCTGATCATAAATTCGACGTCTCGGCTTGACGCTCGATTAAAATCTTCAAATCTCCTTTTGTGAGAAAACAAATCCACCCACCCACAGTAAAAGTACACACACACACATAGTAAAACAAAAAAAAAATTACCCAAATTCTCCCCTTCCCTTTTTTCGGTGATGTTAATCATTTTCGTTACACGTCAGAATTTTTCACGTCTGACGAAATATCAAAAAGAAATATAATATAATAATTATACTTTGTGCAAATGAATTCGAACTCGTGCGGATTGTTTGCTTGTAATAAAGTCTCTCTCTCTCTCTCTTTTCAAGTATTTAACCGAATGCTGATTGTAATTAATGTTACGACATAATGTGAAATTTAATATTTAATTTAATCATCAACCAAACTCCAAATGTATTATACATATCAAGAAAATAAACTAAATTCACGAAGGGATTGTTGATGATTGGTACAGAGATTTTATTGATTGCAATAAATAAAAAAAAAAATAAAAAACAAAAAAAAGTCAAATTTATTATATTTACATTTGATTATAAATTGAATATTCATTGAAAATGCATTGATGAGAAACAGTGAGCTTGAGTATTGACGTACTCGGTAGTAAACTACTCTTTTCACGCGTGCATTTATCTATCTCTCTCTCTCTCTCTCTCTCTTTCTCTTTCATTCTGTTATTCAGTGTATCTCTGTCTCTCTTTCGTCAAAAATATCGTAGCAGAGGGCTAGCAGAGGGCAAGCAAGCGACTCGAGCGAGACCGTAAAACATATATTAAAGCGTTCGCATGAATATGCATGTTGCCGAGTTTTCAATTTCGTGCGAATACTTTCACGATGATGCTTGCTCCACTACACTATTCCTACCTCTCTTTCTCTCCTTTGCTATTTCTCTCTCTCTCTCTCTCTCTCTCATTTACTCAACATTCCCTTCTCTGAGTCTCCATCAATCCTTTCGGAAGTTTTACGAGCCGTAAAGGAGACGAAGAAGGGATGAATTCGATATGCTCTTGTTTTACTGTTATCGGATTAGCTCAAAGTGAACCATAGTCATTTATTAATTTAATAACAAACCTATCAACAATTTTAATATACCTATTCATTCATAGAACAATAGCTAATTAATTGATTACTTTCATTTAGAATCAAATGAAGCGTGGAATCAATGATCAGAGAGGAATAGTCTAAACCGTTCAAACTGTGTTAAAGTTTCAGGAACAGGGGTTTTGGTTTGCTACGAGAATGGGGGAATTTAGGGTGTAGGGTGTAGGATAAAGGGAAGGTAGGGTGGAGCCGTTGGCCGTGATAATTTAACAGTCAATTAGCTTGCTTTTCGCTACCTGCCGAATTCCCATAGTCAGTCCTATAATATCGACCAGTAAGCGTTATTTTGCTGAAATCGCTACCTCGCAGTCGAATTCAGTTTGGTTTGAAGTCTCATTTTAGGTTTGAGACGCCCACCCTCCCTCCCCTCCCTCCTTCCCCCGTTTTTCTCATCCACCCTATGTTCATCCATGGGTCCTTCTAGCTGGTTTCCTCAAAGGTGAGGAGGTTTGGCAGTTGGTAAAGCAGACAGCTTCAACGTATCTCTTCTTGGTCCTTTTCTTTACCCACCCTTATACTACCAAACCCCGAACCCTTCTCCTCCTCCTCCTCCTCCTCCTCCTCTTCCCTCAATGCCCCTTTCGTAATTGTTTGATTACTCAGCATGGTGCTGAGCTACGGTTAATTCTAACTAAGGCCTCAGCCAAGATTGTTCTAGTTCACCTTACACCAAAACCATACACCCCTTTCAAACTCCCTTCACACACACACACACACACACATTGTCTCTTTCTCACTCTCTTTCAATCTGTCTTTAGAAATATTTTTTGTTGAAAATATATAATTATTTATCTAAATTTTGTATATTTTATTATGCATTTTAAAATACATAATTATCGATTAGTTTAATTAATGTTAGAAAAAATATATTCATTTCTAAACAGATACTTTATCTATAATATCTCACTCTCTAAATTATTCCCTATTACTCTAATAATTGTCTCTCTCACTTTCTCATCATCTCAATCTTCCACACCTTCTCTCACTCTCTCTCTCTCTCACTCTCTCTGTCTCTTTATCTAACTCTAAGGTAGATGGTTTAAGGTAAGCTGTAAGCCGCAAGGTAATACTACGTGCATCGAACCAACGTTATCGGGTATTACCACCCCCAAGGGAACGTTAATTAGCGATCATTACTTAATTGATCGACACCCGTCGGCGGGTTTCCAACCGAGGTGGAGTCGGTTCATGCTTTCCCCCTTTTCACTCTCTCTCTCTCACTCTCTCTTTATATCTATCCATCTATCTCCCTTTTCCGTCTATATCTAAATCTCTCATATACACATTCTATTCTCATACGTTAGTATTTGTTCATTAATCCTAGTAATGGGCTTTCACGATGGACAGTCAACTTCAATAACTTGATTAAACATTATCTTAATATTCATTTTTCTAATCATATACTTGATTGTTTATTCAAACGAATTATTTTTATTAATAATTATTGTTAATAATATTAGAAGGGACCTGAAAGAAATTGGATATGAAGACCGCGAATGGAAGGATCGCTCTCAGGGACGCGAACAATGGCGGGATTTGGTATTTGCGGCAATGAACTTTCCAGTTCCTAATGCCAATTAATAATAATAATAATAATAATATTAACTATTGTTACGATTTTTATTTAGCAAGTAGCAATTCTAAATGAAATAATTATTGGTATCTTGTTCACATATACAAACACATACTTAGGAATCAAAGTTGTTTATTGGAACACTTTCTTTCATAGAAGAAAAGTCCCTTATTCTCTTTCACGAATCATCTTGGACAAAGAAACCTTTACCAGGTTGTTGCGATAAAAAGGAGGAAGAGATCGACCACAAAAGGGATCGCTTTTAGATCCCAAGGGAATATCAATCGGAGATCAAGTCCTCGACGGAGATTATTTTTCTAGAAGGCGTCCTACTGATCTTTCCTTTCACAGATGGCTTAACACTGGAACTTAGAGAGGAAAGAGGGAATTCAAGAGGGTGAGGAGGAAATCATATATATTGCCCGATTTACTCCTTTCAACCTGCTCTTAAATTTCCAATGGAAATAAATCTAACTTTTTTTTTTTTATATTTTTCTTTTCTCATATTTCTTTTAAGATTCATCAGAAGTACCGTGAAAGGTCATTAAACTTTTTATCAAATAACAAAAATAATTACAATCAAATTCACTAACAAAGTAAAAGTAATTTTTTATTTATCTTTTGTGCACAACAAATGTCTCAACAATTTCATTCTACAATTATCCTACGTTTATTTAAATTAATAATACAACCGAAAATCGTTTTAAAATGGTACTCTATCATCAACCCAACCCTTTCGTTCCTTCCTTCCTTCCTTCCTTCCTTCCTTCCTCTCTCACCTGCCAACCAATCCTATTAATTTAAATGTTTATATCCAAGTAGATGGTAAAAGTCGTTAGGAAATATCTTCGATCGAAAAGTCGAACAAAAAGGAGGGCGGTCCCCTTCTCAGGGCTCAACTGAATATCGCGGATGCTCTTGGTAATTGTTAATGAATAAATATAAGTCAAGCACAATGAAACTCATATGTGACCGGACGTGGTCTAACAATGGCTGCGGTGTTTCTTCTCATCCTGATGACGGCGACCGGGTACGGTGACAACACCTTCTTACCTTCATTCGTATCTACCATTCATAAAAACGAATTCAAAAGCTAACCCCTCCCCCCCCCCCAACAAACAAACCAATTGAATCGGTTAATCGTTCAATCGGTTGGATTGAATTTTTTTTTTAACTTCTGCTGATCGATTAAGAAAACACATCATAAAAATAATTGTTTAGAACATGTTTTTTTTTTTGAATGGTTCAACAATTTAAAAATAATTTATGTTTCACGGTAGAGTTTAAGGCACCCTATCGAATTGTCAGATATTTTATTCGTCGTTTAGAAAAAAAAAAAAAAAAAAAAAAAACAGATCTGGGGTTATTTAATTTGACAACTTTTACACTGAGTGAACCTTTCAAAGTTACGCAACATATTTGAAGAGATGGGTCTTCGCGTAACCGCGAAATCGATCTAACACCGTTTCGAACAAAAAAAAAAAAACGGGAAAAAATCAATTGTAAAAGTGTGAATCCAGTGGTAGATACCAACAATGATACTTTCCACATGAAAAATTCGAAATAAATTTCAAACCATATAAGTTCCTGTTCTATAAAGAAACCGATGTACGAACAGTAAAACGTAAGATACTTATCTGGATCAACGAAGGAAGAAAACGAAACAACGATGGAAAAGAAACGAACGAACGAACGAACGAACGAACGAACGAAGGTGAAGGGGAAGGGTGAAGGATGAATAAGAAAAAAAAAACGGGTTCGATGCGTGTCCTGCGTGGGAGAATGCATTCCTGGCGAGACGTATCTACTTATAAGGTCTCGTTGAATGGCGTGACGAATTCGTAACAAAAAATACTCACGCATGTGACACGTCTTTGTTCACAATAGTCTCTTGAAAGTTCACTGCGTGGATGATTGTCAAGTGGGATTTCCAAAAATATAGTATTTTAAAAAAAAGATTTATCGAATCATTTATAAAACTATAAATGCTTATCATCGATAAATCATCTTAGAATATTTTTTCAAAGATTGAAGAACAGGTGAACACGAGTTATTACTGGGATGGATCAATTCTGAGCAAGGGTTAATTGCATTGTGAATTTAACGATTTTGTATTAGTGTATTAGTTAAAAAGAAAGTTGGAACAGTTGCAGTGATGCATTTCTGTCAAAACTTGCACTTGGTTAGCTGTGCACAAATTTGGAGGATACTTATTGTTTTAAGTTGAAATGTTTGATCATTAAATAAAAATCAAATATTGGAAGATGTTTAAAAATATCTCAGACATGAGATGTACTATGTATAAGGATATTTCTTTATGTAATAAATATATATATATATGGTTAATGTATTTAGTTATTATATGCCTACATGGCTCATTAAACGTTAACGGCTTATGTTTTGCCGAAGGTCCATACAGTGTTGCTGCCACGCTCGTTTTCCGTACAAATGAGGATCATCGAGAACGTTTGGGTGTAGTACGTAAACTCGACCACCCGGTATAAATGGCTCGAATGTAGTAATTACATGTACAAGTCGGCATCGTATACGCGATGCATTAATGTCTATGTGGCCTTGGGCAGTGGGAGGTTTCAACGATGTCGTATTGGGTGAGAAAGAGATAGAGAGAATGGAAAAGATGAGAAGAGAAACGAAGGTGAACTTGAAAAATAAAAAGAATGAAGAAACTATACTCGTGGGGCTCTAATATTTTGACGTGGCCTAATGAAACAATGCGATCGGTCAGCTTCACGAGGAAGACGGACACTGCGGTTTCTTTTCGAAATGAGAGAGAAAGAAATAAGCCAAGGATGGGTATTAAAAAACACAACAACGGCAGACGTATAGTCGGCACGATGGAAGAAAACCACACGAAGTCGGGTCCTTGGTCTTCTCTCTAGAATTATTGCTTCGCGAACACTAGCGAACGATGCCGGCGGAAGCAGCTGCGCCGTAAATCTGCATTTTCGACAGGTGTTACGATGATCTCTTCCTAACATCGGATATTCCTGTGGAAACAAAACCTTCTTCTCTCTCTCTCTCTCTTTCGTATTATAGTTTTATTCACAATTCAGGCAGGGGGGGGGGGAAGGAGTGAGATACGTGGGAAAAAGATTTTCTTACGTAATAATGATGAATCTCTTATTTCATTGAATCAATCAAATCAACTTCCTACCGATTTTTCAAACATAATAATTGAGAAATAATTATTCGATAATAATAATAATAATAATAATAATAAATTCAAGATGTGAGAATCTTTTACTTTTTCGTTTAAACGAATAAAAATAAAATGAAAAGAGGATCAACGATTTAATTAAAGAACGAAATGTAATCTCTGAAGAAGGTAGAGAAGAAATGGCTGACCGGTAATCGAATTTCAATCGGCCATCGAGACGGTCAGATCGAGCCAACGAATGAGCCGATGCATTCTCTTGAAGCAGCGGGCCTAATCGAACACTTTTTTTATTCTCATACGTTTTCTCGGCGCCGCGCGCGCGCGGCATGCTACGTAGCGGTAAGGTGGAGGAGTTAGGGGGAAAAGGGAGGTGAGGCAAGGCGGGCCACGGTGATTGGTCGAGGCGGGAGAGGAGACCCATGCGGCCCTAAGGCCCCCCATCCGAGATCGGCCGTCCTACCGCCACGGGGAAAGCTTTGACGGGCGTGCAAGAAGAACAAGTATGAAATCAGCCTCCCGACAGACAACGGACTCTATCAGATGGTAATTATGTGTACGGCTGATATAGGGAGATACCCTGGCCCAATATACACCTATATCCAAAACTTATACTGGGTGATGTACCTAGAATACAAAGGTCAATTATTCATCTATCATTAAGTCTTTATCATCTTTCCTAAGAACAACCTTTTATGTCTATTAAATATCAGATTGCGGAAAGAATGAAAATAAGGGTTAGGATCATTGCTATTCCAATGGGTTCGTAATTATAGGACCCATTCTTTGAATTTACTCTGCTTTTCATTCTCGTATCATCTTACTTTCGATACTACAAACACATACACAAATCTTTTGATAATATTCAATTACTTCAATAAGATGTTCAGTTTTGGGATTGGTAAGACGATTTTGGGCCTAGCAATGGGGTTAGTTTTCGGAACACCCGGTACATAAAATACGTTCGAGACGGTACGTTAGCGACTGACATTGTGAGTGACGTACGATATGGAGGAAGGCATCGGCCAGTCTATAATATATAATAAAAATGCATCCGCACGCCTCGATGAGTTGATTGTCTGCTTGTCCGGATGCCAAAACGTCCGAACTCGTGCATTTCATATCGCGTTTTATGCATTTACGAACGAAGCGCCCCTGCTCTCTTCTCTTCTTACTCTTGGTGGCCAAGAAATCGGCCCTAGGCGTTTTCTTACCCTTCCTCATCGTCATCCACCGGCTTGTCGTCAGTTAATATAACGACAATAGAAAAGAAACATCGTCAAAATACTTAGTTCAATTTAAAAAAATTCAACTCTCTTCAATCATAAACCAATGTTATTAAACGTTAATCTGTAATTACAAATATTGTCAATAATAATTTAACAATATCATTATATCCTTTCAATTCTTACACAGGTACAAATGATTATTACCATTCTTGCCTAATTCAAATTTGTCCTATTGTTATCTCTCCTAGCGTCTTTCATTTTCGAGGATGCAAGAACTCAAGGTGTCGAATCTCATGCGCATTTCGTAGACTGTTGGTATGAGATGAAGTAGAAGTAGGAGAAAGAGGAAGAGTAGCATCAACAGCAAAAGCAGAAGTAGAAGGAGGATGAGGAGGAGGAGGAAAGTGGAGGAGTCGGTGATGTTCGCCTTTGATTTAACCGAAGAGTCTCGCGGAAACACTCGCGCCTCCGTAGCTAGCAGTTGAAGTGCATACCCAAGTGGATTTGCATACGAGTTCGTATCGCGGTGTTACCTGCTGCTGTGGAAGAGGTAGGCCGGGCACATGTCACATTCCCACTGTCTGTGTTGTCATTGGGAGAAAGAGAAAGAGAAAGATAAAGAGAAAGAGAGAGGGAGAGAGAGAGAAGGCGATTGTGTGTACGCGAGGATCTGAGAGAGGTAAGTACTCGTACTAAGTGCTGTTTTATTTGTGTAAGAACAGCCACTTTGCTACTACCATCCCAGTCGTCCTCTTCGCCCAGCGAGACCTAAGAGAACGGGTCGGACGTAAGGAAAAGAGGGTGAGAGTTGTGAGAGGAATCAAGGGAAGGAGTCGCATATAAATAGGTGATTCCTAGCGGTATTCACGAATCACTCACAAAATACTACCACAAATACAGACGACAATTTCACTACCTCCTGAACAACAAAGACATATATATATATATGCAAAGAAAGATAGAATTAGTTCGGGGGTAGCGGGCTGGAAATGTTATACCGTGATATACCAAGAGGAAGGAAGCTACTTCCGGACGCATAATTTTGTCGCTCTCTTGTGTAGGGGTGCTGCTGCTTTTCTGTTCTGTTCTATTATATTCTGTTCTGACTTAGCGAATCAGCCATTTTGCCTTAGGATAAGGAACGAATTTTCATTCGTTATATAATAAATCTGATCTTAGTACTTTCTCAGCGTTACTTGTTTTCGAGTTTCATAAGATTCCTTGAATAATCTTATGGTTAGGTACTTTACTTATGTGTACGTGTGGAATTTAGGGGTTAGCTTATACACAAGTTTAGGCTAAGAAATGTGGATGTATTTGTAATTATTATATCCGTTATGCATGGTTTATCGAGAAGACATAAGGAATCACGTTCGGTAGCGAACGCCTCAGAGAAACGTCACAGCAAAGTTATAGTCGGTTAACAAACGTCTTCGTTATTGCTTTAGACGGAAGAGAAGTTCTGCTTACTGCTGTTAGACACATTCTACTATTCTCTCTCTCTCTCTCTCTCTCTCTCTTATTCACTAGTTCGTTCACTCTCTCACAAATCCACAATGTACCGTGTCCTTTGCTTTGATCTTAGCCAACAGCGAAACTTTAGACCCAAACGTTATCTTATTCTTTAAACGATCAATAATTATTCCATTGATATCAGTTCATTCAATTATTTGCAAAACAAAACTCAATGAAACAAAATAATTGTAACTAAAAAAGGATAGTTCGATAAGAATCGAGTTGACACTTATTGAAATTCTTGTATACCAAAGACAATAGATCTGCCAAGACATGGGCAAAGTACGCATGGAAGGAAGACGCTAGTGTCGGCTGATGGTAGGCAAAAGGAGGACCCAAACTAGGCGTTCGTTCTCTCTGTGTGATATTCAGGCTGATGTCCAAAGGTGCTTCCTCTCACACTTTCTACTGAATCTAACTGGTGTGCCTTAGTCTTAGCAAATTGTACAATAACAATTGTACTGAGTAGCTACGTATGTTAGTAGTAGTGTTAGTGATGGTGGTATACACTTTCCTAGCATAGTCATCACCATCACTAACACTTGTCTTCGTCTTATTCGTCGTTCTACTCGTTTTCTATGTTGTAGTATCTGTCCCCTTGCTCCAAGAGTCTTCACCCCCGTTAGCAATGTTGTGTACATTAGCGGATGCTCTGAAGACAAGACAAACGCAATATTACACAAATACCCGTCCTTGTCTGCATTCCCCGAAACCCTCTTCCACCCTTTCTATGACTGCCAAGGCCGTTCTCTCTCTCTCTCTCTCTCTCTCTTTCACTTGCACTCCTTTACTCAATCGCCGTACGTCTCTCTGCACCCCTCATAAAGGACGCCATCTTACTCTTGCTTAGCTTGCAAACGTTTCATCTTGAGAGAGAGAGAGAGAGAGGTTACAGCGAGAAGGAAATATACACCTTGAAGGGATTTTGCAGGAGTTTGGACAATTGTAGGATAGCGGTAGCCTCTCCTTCCGATTGCTTAGCCCAATTCGTACTGATAGCAGGCATCAAAGTACTAAGGGTTCGTAGTCCTTAGAACATCCTAAAGTTACACACAGAGACCTTTATTGTTGGTCATTGTCTAACCTCTCTCTCACTCTCTCTCTCTCTCTCTCTCTGTACGATTCTCTCTTCAACATCTAAAATGCTTATCGAGAATTAATTTGCTGTGAACAGTCGTATAAGGTGAATGGAGTCTATGGAAACCGAGTATAGGAAGTTATTGTTGAATTTCTAATACAATCGTAAAGTTTCTATCGCAAGGTTTGAAAGTTAACACTTACATTAAATTCAAAGAAATGTAAAAAGTTATCTAAAGATACCTGGTCAACTTCATGTTAAGGAGTAACATAAAAAAAAAAAAAAAAAAACAAAAGATAAAAAGGAATCAAACGAAAGAAGAGACACAAAAGACAGAGCGAGGTAACATTTCCCGTGAGTTGGTAGTTCTAGCGGAAACGGGAAAAGGGTTGGTGGCGAAAAAGGGTGGCTAGCGATGGTAAGAGGAAACAGGGAGAAAAAAATAGAAAGAGAGAGAGAGAGAGAGAGAGAAAGTAAAAGGGGAGGTGGGGGTTAATATTTCAAGAAGATTTCCTGTAGTCCCGTGCATCCCATTGAATTCGCGGACTGAAGGCTGCTCTTGCTCGGGGTAGGTTGGTTGGTTGGTTGGTTTGTAGGTAGGTTGAGGGCTTTAATAAGAGACAGAAAAAGAGAGGGAAGAAGAAGAAGAAGAAGAAGAAGAAGATAAAAAAAGAAAGAAAGAGAGAGAAACCGAGAGTCCTAGGCTTCGTTGTAATATCCGTTTTGTATAATCGCGCCCTGCCACTTCTCCTTTTATTTTTTGGTAATTTTTTTCATCAGAATACCGGCCGGTACTCACACTGAACGGCGCATCCCGCGAGATGCTCTGGGCAATGGGACGTACGTCTCGTTTCTTCTATCTCTTTCTATCTTTTTACCATTCTTTATCTTTTTATTTTTCTCTTTTTATCTTTCCTTACCGCCACCGTCGTCGTCATCGTCGTCGTCGTCGTAGTCATAGTCGTCACCACCACCATTACCCCTCTCTCATCACCCAACACACGTCGGTCTGACGGGCCCGCGTGGATTCAGAGAAACGTATTAATACGTAATCAGTCGGGAGCTGCTTTCGTTGCGGTCTCGTCTTTTCGTTTCCCTTTCTACCACCCCTTTTCTACCCTTCCTTTCTTTTTATTTCTTTTCCTTCTTCTTCTACTACTCCTCCTACTCGTTTTTTCTTTACTCTCTTTTATCGTGACCATTCGTTAATATCCTTCGGAACGAATTTCATTCTTAGTACGAATATCTCACTAATCAAATGACTTCAATTAAAGTGATTTAATCATTCTATTTATTATTAATTATTATTTATCTATTTTTTTTAAATTAAATAAATTAACTAAAAATATTATCTATGCGAGATGATAACATTCATTAATTACGTAATTATATTTATTAATTTAATAATTATTATTACAAGAATAACACCATTAACAATTCTCCCATAATTAATTCAGATAATTATAAATTTTAATTAATGACTTTCGGATGAGCATAGGTAATATTTAAAACAGGGTCAATCTAATTCGACGTTAATTTCTAATCAAAAGTCAAGGCCGTAGTAGAAAATCAATAACGTTGAACTTGACCTACTTCGGTACTTCAGAAATTCGTTCTCTAAGTTTCGAGAGTCTCCCACCTCTCCTCACACTATCTCTCTTTCTCTCTCTCTCTCTCTCTCTCTCTCTCTTTCTATGTAAACTCATGAATAAAGTTTCCCATGCACAACCCTTTCTTTGAACAACTCGATCGGTTTGTTGAACGCAACGGCATTCTCTACAAGAGTTTTACTACCGAAGAATAATAACAGACACCATCAAAAAAAAGAAAAAAGGTGGAGGAGGGATGGGTGAACACGAAATTGAGAATGGGTGAATCGACGAAGGTGATCCCTTCGAAAGGTGCCCTTCCTTTCACGTGAACGTTCGCGTTTCTCACTCGCGAAGAAGAAGAAGAAGAAGAAGAAGAAGAAGAAGAAGAAGAAGAAGAAGAAGAATAAAGAAAATAAAAAAAATAAAAAGGAACGTTGTTGAGTCTGCACCTGCGATTCAAGTTCAATGGATCCCTACTTTGTCTTCTTTCCGTCTGTCTATCTATCTATCTCTGTTTATCTTACAATTGGTGGTTCTATCCTTAGCGTAGGAGTCCAATATTTAAATGGAAGACGTTAAAAGGAATGATTTGGATGGAACCTTAACCCTTTAATCGTCCGATCGAGCCACCCGATCTGACCTTCATCTGAACGAGCCTACAACGTATTCAAATTGGGGGCAAAAGGGGGACAAGATTTTGTTTGATTGTTAGATAATACCGAATGTGATCGTGCGACCCACAAAGAATCGCCCCTACCGATCGTCGTTCTTTTTACTCATTGTGCAAATCACGTAACCAAGGTGGTTCCTTTCAAAAACCGATTTCTATCAAAGATCTTCAATTCTTTCTTTTCCCTTTCCTTTTCCTTTTCCTTTTCCTTTACACTATTTACTTGTTAAATAACTGGAACAACCCTCGTCTCGTGAGAAATTATTCTCATATCAAATCTACAAACCTTGCTCATAGTATGCAAAATGTGCTAACTGAAAATTACAAACAAAAAAAAAGAATTAAAAAATATAATAACTTATGTTTTCTGACAAATATATACTTTAAAATTCAGTAATAAGTAATTCAATTATTATTATAAAGTTAATTACATAATATACACAATTTTTCATTTTTCTTAAAAGCTTATTTTTTTTATTAGATGTCATTTATTTTTATCGTCAACTGCAATCATCTAATGTTAAATTGCTATGATATATAGTAATTAATAAATGAACAATGGTTTGCAATTCCCTATGGTCACAAAACGCAACATATTTATAGTCAATAGTCACGTTAACTCAACCATACACATCATTTTTCCGACATGCTCGAGTAATTAATTGCGCGCTAATTAGAGAAGAGGATATCCTTATTTTAAACCCAATTAAGGAGCTCCCGTTAATGCTATCTTATTATAGTTCCTTAGGCGTTAAAATTGTTGTCTGTTGTCTCTTTTTCTCTTGTATTCTCAATCTCTCTCATTCTCTCACCCATCTTTCACTCTAACTCTCGAAACAAACTTCTTTTTCAATTCTAATCAAATTTATCTACCATTTTACGTCTCATCCTTAAAACACTGCCTTATAAAGAATTAAAAAGTACTTAAATCTTCGCTTATCACACTGAGATAAAGATCCAATCCATAATATTTCTTTTTTCTTCCATACCCAAATGTGTATCTCGTTTACTTGGATGAATATTTTCAAGTTAAAAAAAAAAAAAAAAGAAATGGAAAAAAAACCTCGGGAGTATGAAAAATTTCACAAGTCGAGATCCGTCGTAAGCGTATTTTACGTTAGAAGAAGAGAAAAGAGAAATATGAGCAGAGCATAGGAGGTGGGAGGATGACGAGGAGAGATGACGAAAACGAGGAGAGATTCACTCGTTCCATTCCACCTGACCCCACCTCATTCCTCTCACCAGACGAAGTGATCTCGCCTCTGAATATTGAAACGTCCATTTATAAACTTTGATCGGGTTTTAATTTGGTTTGGCCCGAGCCAACGGATCTCTCCATTTCCCCCTGCTTTCCTCCTCCTCCTCCTCCTCCTCCTCCTCCTCCTCCTCCTTTACCACCCCACCTTGGTTCGCTTGAAAATCACGCTTCCGTTCTCTCAGCTGTCACTCGAGAAAAGTTGTGCTGGGAAAATTGACAACGACAGGAGTGGGGAGTGGAGGATGAGGGAGAGGGTGGTGATGGTAGTTGGTTGAACCTACCCTGGCAGGGGGAGGATTGGTGCTAAAGGTTCGCGTAGTAGTCCGAAATAAAAAAAAAAAAGTTATAAAACTTGATGCAAGCCCCCGATAAGCTTGCTGCCAGTGAACAGGAGACTGAAACACACGGTACAGTAACGAAATTTATCGAAGGTACACTTTAAATAGGGTGGAATGGGGGGGCGGTAAAGGGTCGGATGGAAGAAAGAGAGAGATGGTTGAACTTTTGGTAGTGAGCATCTGGTTTCCAGTTAAAATATGTCGTTCGTATAGATGCCGAAACATCTATCGGCAATAATTCTGCTCGTTAGACCGTGTTGAGATGTATGACGTTCGAAAATTGTTGGTTAAATGTTTTTAATAACCTCTACGTTAGCTTTTAATCACTACCTTCGGTCGTCTCGTTCGTTCGAGAAACGAACTGAGTATAAAAATTAAAAATATATAATATATATATATATATATAGATGAAAAAAAAACTGGTGATGCTACAAGAGTAACACTCGAACTTTTACCACTGCAAAACGTTTAAAATCGCAACCAACGCGAATTCGATTGAAATATTTTTGCTAAATTATACGACTGGCTTCGATATTTTTATTTATTTATTTTTTTTTTATTATTATATTGCATTTAAATTTATTTGTGTTTCTCTTTTTAAATGATAGATTGAATTTAATGAGAATATTGCATCGGAATATTTTTTCTTTTTATATTTCTGATGATATATTGAAGTTAATTAAATAGTTGTATCTACAATAATTAGAATCTCTAAATACTTGTTGTTTAAAAAATTATATTAAAATCTATATTGTTTAAAAATGTAACAATAATAAATATACAAAGCATAGTTATAATTACAGTTACCTGTTGCACTTACATGTAAGAGTTACCTGTTGCAGTTACATGTTGCATGTAACTATAACTATAACTGTAACTATGATTAAGACGTATTTTATCCAACAACTCTAAACTTAAAGAAAGCAGAACTTAAAACGTCAAACAAAAATTCTACTATACTTGATACTAATAAATTGAATCTTGATTTATTTAAATTCAATGTAAAATAAGAAAAGATTGTATAAAATAAATTATTCTTATTTTATTCTATCATTTTCTAATTGCAATATGATATTTCAACTTTCAAACCTATGTTTCTGAAATATCTGAAAAAAAAAAGAAGAAAAAGAAATTCTAATAGAATATTTCACCTATGATCAAATGTTTAAAAGGAAATATTTTTTTCCCGTATATTTCAATGATGTATGTGTATGTGTGTATGTACTTATGTAATAGTGGGATGCTGTGGTTTCTCTCACGAAAGCATTCGTCTCGAGAGCGATGTTAACAACGTTCCGAGACGAAAGGGAAAGGAAAAAAGGAAAGAAATATAAAAGAGACAGAAAGACAGATATAGATAAAAAAGATAGAAAGAGAAAAAGAATGTTAGTAGAGAAAGATACATAGATAGAAAGAGAAAGCACGAAACGAAGGGAAGGAAAGGAAAGGAAAGGAAAGGAAAGGAAAGGGAAGAGAAGAGATGGAAGGTAGGAAGGTAGGAACGTGGCGGTAGCTGTGAGGAGTTCTTATCGGTGATTATGGATACGTCAAAAGGCCGTCGAGTGTTTAACGAGGACCATCCACCGATGGCGAGTCACCGTCGCTAATGATCGTCAGCCATTTTCTTTCATCTCTTGGGTGACACGTCGAAACTCTTCGTGTGGTCTTTCTCACTCTCTCTCTCTCTCTCTCTCTCTTTCTCTCTTTTTCTGCATCACCTTTTCCATATTCTATATTTTTCTTTTTTTCCCTTCTTCTTCTTCTTATTATTATTATTATTTACGCCATAAAAAATATTTATAAAAATAAATAAAAAAAAAAGATAATATATATAAACACCTCCTTCCATCTCCCCGATTCCTCCTTCCCCCCCCCCCACCACGCTTCTTCCTCGATTCCCCTCATCCCCATCTCGTACGAAAGCAAAACGGTTTCGCATTAACGCCGGCAATCGTTTTAATGGTTCTGTAATTAGAGAGTGAAAAATAATTAAAACGCGTTTCCTATACTAAACGTTGAAGATTTACGATCCTTTAGTTAATGTTCTTTGGTTGCTTGCTGTTAAAGATTCGATTTAACTACCACTGAATTGACATTGCTTGTATAATTCTCCTTTAAATAATATCAAAACTATTATTTTAATATTCATCCATCAGCATGTGAAATATTCGAAAAGAATCAATTAATATTTCATCATTATTTATTTTTTTAACAATGTTAACCATTACAAAAATAACCTAAACCCTATTGTCGTGTTTTACGATGAAATCTATCATAAAAAAAAAAAAATAATAATACAGTCCAGAGGGTTGTAAGGAGGATCGTGATCTGTTTTGTAGAAAAAATATTCTTAGCTTCTTACATGAAAGGACTTTTAAAAAAAAATAAAAGAAATAAAACAGGGAGAGAGAGGGAGACAGAGAGAGAAAGAGAGAGAGAGAAATGTAACGAGTAAAAGAAAAAAAAAAAAGAAAAATAGTAGTTGCACGCTCGTACAGTAACAGAACACCCGTTAAAGGTTTCTCTATGCGAATGCTCATTGTGCGACATTTTTAATTTCCAGCTGGTTGCACCTTCATCCACCCTCTTTTTTTTCTCTCTCTCTCTCTCACTTTCTCAAGCGAGTAAATCCACCCCCGTGAAGGTTCGGAATTACTTCACGCGTGATAAATTTTTGTCGCGTTCACGTTGCGTGTGCAATGACGAACCATCATGTTCGTCTTAGCGAACGTGTTACCAACTTTGCGAAATAACAGCGAACGAACGGTTTTACTTTAAAGAAAATAATACAAGACCAAGTTGAGTTGTGAAAATATGAGGGTGGTTGGGGAGGAGAAGGAGAAGGAGGAGGAGCAGGAGGAGGAGGGTAAGAAAAAAAGGTGAACTAAAATTCGCGAAAAAAGGAATCGGAGTTGGAAGCAATTTAAGGTGCTGTTCGGTACTCGGAAAGGTAACGCATTGTAAACTTTTCGTTTGTGCATGAAAAGACATATATAACTCTATGAAAAATAATAAACGAACAGGGGTGGAATACTCAAAGTCGTCTACTAACCCCCTCTTACTATTTTCAGATATAATTTCTAACCCTTTTATACCACCCTAACTTCCTTCCTCGTTCTTCTACCTTAACAACTTTACCCCATTTACTTTCCTATTATGCTGCTCATATTGTTATATATTTTTTATTATAATTTTTTTAAACATTAATCATTGCAATTTCATTGCTTGATCAGAACGTGAAAGATAACGTCAGGATTTTATCATATTTTCATGGAACAAATTCTATTAGGTGATTCGAAAAGTTGTTTCGATTTTTCTTTTGTAAACATGAAAATAATTTTTGCTTCGAAGTTAAACCTAAACCTTTCAAATGGTCATAAATAGTTGAATTAGATAAATTTAACTTCTCATCGATCTCATGTGTTACTATTTGTCGGTTTGCATCAACTAATGCCATTATTGCGTCAGTAAAAAATAAAACGACTTTCCTAATCACCATGAAGTATTTTCTTATTTGTGTTCATTGATCCAAAAGAAACGTTTGTATCGATTACAAAGAACTAAAAAAAAATAAAAAAAAAAAATAAAAAAAACGAAGAAATAGAAGAAGAAGATTAGAAACGACGATCAACTTTGTTCTAAAATCGTAAATCTCTATGATGCATTTTCTATTGTTTCCTGATCCTCTTTTGCGATTCTTCCAGTTCGCGAAGCATATCACGAAAGCGACAAACAATGCTAGAGTAAGATGGAGAATTGTTAGGGTGGTGGAGTAAGTAGAGGTAGAGGGAAGAAGATGTAGTAAAGAGGAGAAGGAGGAGGAGAAGAAGGAAAGAGGAGGAGGAGAAATAGGATGGATGATTTTGAGAAGGTCGTATTTCACGGGGATTTGAACCGAAGACATTTTCACCCGATAAATAGATGATAGGCCCAGCAGTGGCGTGTTATACACGACGGCCGATCCTTATTATAAACTCTAACTAGCTGAAACCTCATGCCTATAACCTATAACGTTAGGTACTTTGAGAAACGGGCTACGACGATACTTGATGGGATTTCTAGCCGATGGTGCGTACAATCCTATCTTCAATCCCTCTTCTCTTTCCCTATTTCACTTTCACTCTCTCTCATTCTCTCTCATTCTCTCACATTCACTAAATCACTAACACTCTCTGTCTCTCTTTGATTCTCATTTTCTGTTGCGCTCGTTTGAACGAAACCATTCGCTTCGTCTTCGAGAGCTTTCGTTCGACGTTAAATCGAGATCCTATCGGTTTATGATGAAACCCTTCACCCTTAACAACTACTACTGTCTTTCATTGTTCTCTTGTTCTATCTTCGATAAAATTCTAACCTTCTTATAATATTATCTTCGTTCATGTAATTTCATTTTTTTTTTTCTTAAGTAGGATTTTAAATGATGGGGTTTGATTATTTGAAAAATTATTAATGGGTATTGTAACTAAACAGAATAGATGTTATGGCACTTTCCTAATGATATTTATATTAAAAGTAATATTATTGGTTAAATCTTTAATATATTATTAATATTATATAATTTAAAATGAGAAAAAATAATGATGTTA
Organism: Polistes dominula; assembly: GCF_049000335.1. Lineage (NCBI taxonomy): Eukaryota > Metazoa > Arthropoda > Insecta > Hymenoptera > Vespidae > Polistes > Polistes dominula. The sequence continues at coordinate 1,006,915 of NW_028301042.1, forward strand.
AGAACAAATGGAATAATGGTTAATAAAAAATATAAAAAATAATGTGATTGTGTTAAGTTCATTTAAAAACGTAAATCTATTTACAATTAGAATAAAATTTCAATGTGAAATAATTAATAATGAGAATGAAAAAGTAAACTGATTAAAATGAAAATGGATTAACATTAATCCTCTTTGATCGTAATCAATTATTAATTAGCCTAGTACGATTACTATAAGCAGTACAATTAATCAAGTTCTCCTTTCCATCTTTTGATTGCTAAAAGCATCCGTTCGTAGTCTGGTCATTCGAGCGGCAAATTTCATCTCGCGAACCTCGTTGGAAACGGTCGTAGGTCGAAGGTCAAAGGAAAGCTCATTATTTACAGAACAATCATAACATCAAAGCCGATCGACTCTACGGGTCTCCTCGAAGAACGCAGATGAATCCGCTCTTTTCATTATCAGTTTCTCTTTAAACATTACTGAAAGAGAAAAAGAGAATGAACGTTTTAAAACCCAATCGAGTTTCCCTCAAACGGTATTGGATTAACCTCTTCAAGGTCAATCCTTTACCATACACAAATGTCCACGTTTAATTTCAATATTTCCTACCCTACAAAATTTATTTCTTTTTACAAAATGATTATAATAAATTGATTCTAATATGTTGATTCTAGTTTATTAAATGTTTTGAAAATAGTTATTATATCTAATCAGAATTTAATGGATTCTAATCAAAATCCTAGACATGATTATGCACTGGAGGAACTTTAAATAAAAACTCACTTGTTACCAACCGTTATATAACATACATGTGACATTTTAGAATTAAAATAACGCATATACGAAATATTAACAGTTGGCATTAGAAGTTCTGCGGCGGCTCCAAAACACTCCTACTTCGTAGCAAGTATTGCAGTCAGATGATCAGAGAATTTCTCGATTTACTTTTGTAGAAGATACAGCAAATTCCATCGTAGAATTCATTCCACATCTTTGAAAAGGAAGAAAATCCGTTGTTAAATCTGTAAAATAAAATAAAATACAAACATAAGTTTTTCTATAAAATAGTCGCAAATCATATAAAATAAAATCAAATAAAATGTAAATACAAATGAATACTTACAATGCATTCATCGTTATAATAAAAACCCATTGTAATTATCATAGAAATGTTTGATAGTAAAATATATTTACTTTTATTCTTCGTTGATGATTGCAGGATGGGTATCCTACCTTTAAGATGACGATGTATAAAATAAAATTAATTAAAAAATATAAAAAGATGAAATATTTTATCGAAAATATTCAATGGTAAATATAAAGAAATAATTTTCAATAATTTTTGAGAATTGACATAATTAATAGTTAAAGTTATTAAATATTTGTGAAACTTATCAAAGAATGCAACTATTTACATGCATTAAATTGCATACTAAATATGTAATAATAGTTAAAATATTAATTAAAAATCTTTAAAGTTGTCTAAATAAAACAGTAATTGTATCAACAAATTCAATAAAGAGTAACATAAAGATTAAACCCGTTTTTAAACCATTCTATGCAATAAAAATCTTTTTAAACTATTAAAATCAAAACGATAACGTTAGAAATAAAATTATGAAATAATTTAATACGATTTATTTTCGGCTATGTTGTCTCGTTGAAAGATAGATGACGAATACTAGGTATGTTACTACGTAACCTTGGTAGAGGGGACTTCGGAAGTGTCGAACGCTCGGCTATTATAGCTACGATATCGGCTGTTTACTTTTTTTGGTAGACTCGAGGAGTGAGAGAGAGAGAGAGAATAAGAAAACAATACACTTAACATAAAGATTATTATAAATGTGTAGGTATGTATATTTCCAGGAATTTCTCGAGTCGACGACAAAAATAAACAGCCGATGATAACATACGTATATTAGCCGAGAGTTCGACACTTCCGAAATCCCCTCTACAAATGTTACGAAGTAACGTATCTGGTATTCGTCTTCTATCTTTCAACGAGACAACATAACCGGAAATAAATCGTATTAAATTATTTCATAATTTTATTTCTAACGTTATCATTTTGATTTTAATAGTTTAACAAGATTTTCATTGCATAGAATGGTTTTAAAACAGGTTTATTCTTTATGTTACTCTTTATTGAGATTGCTGATTCAGTACCTGTTTTATTTAGACATTTTAAAGATTTTTAATGAATATTTTTACTAATATTACATACTTGATATGCAATTTAATGCAAGTAAATAGTTGCATTCTTTGATAAATTCAACAAATATTTAATAACTTAAACTTTTAATTATGACAATTCTCATAGGTTATTAAAAATTATTTCTTTATATTTACCATTGAATATTTTCGATAAAATATTTCATCTTTTTATATTTTTTATTTAATTTTATTTTATACATCGTCATCTTAAGGGTAGTATACTCATCCCCCAATCATCAACGAAGAATAAAAGTAAATACATTTTACTATTAAACATTTCTATGATAATTACAATGGGTTTTTATTATAACGATGATATTAATTGTTCTTTTTCTTTTTCTGTTTTAGAACACCATTGCAATCGAGCTCGTAGGCAATGATGTAATCGTGTGTTGCATCGTTAAAACAAAATTCAAAAAAGTCGGACAGTAGAATCAGTGTTGTACGCCGTATGTAAAGATTTCGTTTTTTCGGATAAAGAAACTCCGTAAGTTTCTTTTATTAGGTTTAAACGTGTGCTCATCGTCATCCTAAGGGTAGGAGACCCATCGTGCATTCATCGTGCATTCATCAAAGTGAGTATATTTTTGTATTAAATAATTCCTCAAAAATTTCAATGCTTTTCTGTAATAGTAATGATATTAATAGCATTGTTTTTTATTTCTGTTTCAGATTGCAATCGTGCGCGAAGCAATTGTGCAGTGTTTATAGTGGTATCATCAAACTGCGTGCAAAGCAGTTTTTGAATTAGTTGTAGAATCAGTGATCGGTCGAGTAATAAGTTAAAATCAAACGCGAATTAGAGTCAGTGTTGTTCGTCGTATAATAAAATTTCGGTTTCGCGATAAGAAACTCATCTATAGTTTCTTATTTTCGTTTATACCGCGTTATTAGATTCACGCGAGGTGTGCATCACCATGATGCCATTGAGCTGCATCCCATTGGAATGCATTGTAAGTATTCATTTGTATTTACATTTTATTTGATTTTATTTTATATGAATTGCGACTATTTTATAGAAAAACTTATCTTTGTATTTTATTTTATTTTACAGATATGACAACGGATTTTCTTCCTTTTCAAATACGTGGAATGAATTCTACGATGGAATTTGCTGTATCTTCTACGAAAGTAAATCGAGGAACTCTGATCATCTGACTGCAATACTTGCTACGAAGTAGGAGTGTTTTGGAGCCACCGCAGAACTTCTAATGCCAACTGTTAATATTTCGTATATGCGTTATTTTAATTCTAAAATGTCACATGTATGCTATATAACGGTTGGTAACGAGTGAGTCAAAAATTTTAAGTTTTTCTGGTGGTTAATTGTGTCGAGCACAGGTTTAAAAAAAATTTTTAAATATGTTTTTTTAAATATTGTTTTTGTGTTTATACGTTTGTCTACTTTATCTTTTTTTAGCGTATATATTTATTCGTTTAGAAAAGCAACGAATATAAGAGAGATAAATTCAAGATTCAATACACGAGTGTTATTCTATACACACAGTCACGTATAGAGAGTTCTTGCAAAAGAGCGTTGAACGTCCTACCATCGAGTCTGCAGGAAGTTAAACAAAAAGGAATCCCTGAGGGACCTTCTGAATATTCTGAATCGATTAAATAATCGAACCCTGCCATCTAGTCCTCTCGCCATCACCTCTTTACGGCCCTCTGCATTTACGATACATACACGTATACACGTATACATACAAATAAATATATTAACACATTTGTATACACGACTGGTTATGTATATATATTTATATACACATATACATCATACACATATACATATACTTAGAAATAAATCTATATATGCATATATATAAAAGCGTGCATGGAAGCGAGCAACGCGGCCTGCCAGAAGCATTCACTCAGCTTCTTCTTTTCATATTCAAATGGTACCATTGACGCTTCAATGAATAATACTCAATGATAAATTTGTGGGCGTATTCAGGATGGACCACTGCGAGACCTTGAAACCCAACCGCGGCAAACACGCGTTCCCTGCACGTTTCTATATAGGTTGAAATGGGATGAACATATTGATAGGTAAAAATAGTAAGGGAGGACGAATGAGAAAGAGACACGGACAGAGATATACATTTAAAGAAAAAGAAAAAGAAAGAATAATAGAAAGAAAAAGATTCTGATCGTACGTTAGAACATAGCCTGTGTTCCTCTTGTTTTCTTTTTTCTTTTTTCTTTTTTAAAGTAAAACTACTTTTCAAAGTATCAAAAAGAGAGTACATTTATTAATTAAATATTTAGACATAAAGATTTTAATTGAAATGAATTATTAACAAGCACATGAGTTATTCAGACAGTGTAAACGTGCAGAAAAATATAATTAATAATCTAATATTTTTCAATAATGTTACAAACATGAAAAAACTTCAGCAGTTTCACGTGAGTTGTGCATAAGTTGTACTCTCTTTTTTTTTTTTGTATTCTTTAGAAATGGAAAGTGGGTTTGCTTCGATAGTTAAGAATTTCGTGGTCGTTGAACTTCGATATAACGTTTGCTCACCCTACTTCTTCTTACGACTTCCTTTTTTCAAACGCCAACTGCTTTCCTTTAGAAAAAAAAAGGTTCGACCTTTTTGAAAGTTTCCTCGTGTAATCCCTAACACACACCTAGTTTTACTTCTTTCTTTCGCACATCTAGCTTTCTTTGTCATCTTAGGATCAGAAATGAAAGAGAAATCGATTTCAATGAGACCGCATTACCAGGCTTATTCTTTTCTTCTGGGAAAGAGGAGTGGAGAGGAGAGGGATGGAGGGAGGAACGGAGGGAGGGAGGGTTGGTTTACATTCGATGAAATTTACGTGAATGGTTTATTCGTTTAATGTTCATCTTAATTATTCGATCTGTCTTCCACTTTGTTGTTTACGTTGTCAACAACGTCCATTGGATAATGCAAATCTACGGATTACATTGATCGATAAACACGTGACGAAAGAAATATTCGAGAGTCTCTATTCATTTAAATACCTCCCTTCCCACCCATCCCCCCTTTTTTCTATTTTCTTAAAAGTTATCGGATTACTTTGAGCTAACAGAAATCAAAAGACCTCCCCTTTTTGTTTTTAGTTTTGCATATCAAATTTCTACCAAGACCCAGATGTCATCTCATTTGATTTGATTGAAAAAAAAAAAAAAAAAAACGAACAATTAGTTAAATGCAAGAGAAGAATAATAAATGTTCAATAATTGTTTAATCCTAATTGATTATTTCGTTAAGTTGGTAAGCATCGAACCGAGAAGGAAACATAAGCGGTTAAGTGGGTACGCGCTAATTCCAGATGATTAGCATCCATCCATAGCAACTGACTGACAATGAGTTAGGGTATTTTATAAGAACCGTGAGATAGAGAGAAAGAGAGAGAGAGAAAGAGAGAGAAAAAGGATCACGAAGAGTACGACGGTTGTTCGCGCCACTGAGTTTATGATCGAAACCATTATGCAAAAATTCTCGGCTTGGCATCGTTGCCTTCCATCACGGGCTATTTCCACATAATGAACTAATAATAATCCGTTCCTGCGGAAATCATTATCGACATTGAGTCATGGCTATCGACACCTACGGATATACTCCTCGTTACGTTCATGATTCAATGAGAAAGAAACAGTTCAGTTGTATACTGGGTGTTAGAAAAAAAAAACATTGGTCTACATTCATCTAAACGTGACGATTTTATTCTGTAGTTCTAAATATAAACTTCCAAATGATTCCTTTTGTTGATTTAAAATGCATTCGTAATTGGTTACGTATTAACTGGAATAAAAAATAAATGTTTTCGATTGGTCTTTTTTAAAAAAAAAAAAAAAAACAGTAACTTAAAAGGAAAAATATAGAGAAAGAGAAATAGTAGAAAATCATTCAGAAGGAAATGGTTCGAGGTCGTTGGAAAACTTTCAAGACGATTCGTACGCAGTGAAACGTATTAAGCCTGTACTAAGTTAAAAACTGTAGCAATGTTAAATTATAGGGTAATTGGCCTTTGCTAAAACTTTCCTTTCACAGTTGGAATAACATGTTTAACGATCCAAAGCATTTATACGTCATCCACGCGTTTTATTCTTCTTCTCTCTATCTCTTTCTCTCTCTGTTCTCTCTTTCTCTCTCTTCTACCTACCACCTCTACTCCCTTATCTCCCCATCTTTTAATCTGGATGGTAAGAAAAATTGAGTTAATTGTCCGAGGTTGTAACGAGCTACCGAAACTAAGAATCAGTATGAGAGGGAAGGGTCTCTTCTAAATTAAAAAAGAACGCAATATTTCTGTCACCTTCTTTTTGTCCTCCTTCATTTTCCTTCCCTCTCTCTCCCCCCCCCTCCCTTTTTATTTCCATCTCCTCTAGTTTTTTTTTTCTTTTTGGTAACGAAAGATACACTCCAACCAAGAAAGAAGTAGAAGTATATAAATATGAATTAATTCGTCCTTAAAAAAAAAGGCAGAAGAGGTGTAAGGGCTGATGGTGGTTGGTGGTGGTAAAAGGGAGAGAATTTAACGGGAAACTTTCGTTCTCATTCGCATATAATAATGAAAATAATAATACAAAATATTCCTTGACGAAGTCTACGTGCCAACGTAAGAAGAAGACTTTTCGTGTTTAAGTAGACGGCAAACTAATGCGAATCTAACGATTGCACGGGTCATTAACCTGCAACAATCCTACTTACTTATACGTCTCAGCCCTTTTTTTTATTTTATTTTATTTTTTTTTGTTTGCTTCGGTAGACGATGATCTCTTTTCCTCTCGATTCGCAATGAACAAACTACGCTAGAATTTTTTGTTCTGAGTATCCTCTTCTTGTTTTTTTGGCTTAGCCTTTGCTACACCTGGTGTATCGAACCAAATGTTTTTTAAGGGTGTACTTTTCTTAAATTGGTTTCTCATTTATTGAACGGTCAAGAAAATAATGTTAAAAATACTTTACTCAATAGAACTGTTAATGGTCTCGTTTAAAATTGCATTAAGTTGAAACAATTTTACTTGTGTGTGTTTTTTTTTTTTAGTATACCCGGTAGATAAATATATGAGATGATTTTTTTGTTTTGTTTTTTTTTTTTTGAAAGATACGTGCCTATTATCTATACGTATAGATTAAAGTAGGAGGTACTCCAATAAAGCGTAGCACGATTTAGCGCGAAAAGTGAGAATTACCGGCGTCGGAAGGGCGCTCGGTAGTAACTAATTGTTATTATAAACTTACAGTATAGGTTTAATCATAATAGCTTCGGGCTAATTGGATAGATAATTAAGGGTAAAGGTAATTACCAGCGCATATATACCATATATATAGGTAACAAGCTACATCGGTGCTACCACGTTGCTTAGTAGTCGATATTGCTTTCGGCTATGACGCGTTTATCAGCTGAACGATTTGCCAAAGGTTCTCTCATTCTATCAATGTATTACTCACATTTCATTCTTTTATCATTTTTTTTTTATTTTATTTCCGATTGTCAATTAAAACCTTTGATTAATACCGCGTTGTATTCAGAAATGATTATTCGTTAATTCAATTGAATTAAATGTTAAACTCTTCCTTCTTCTTTTTGTTTCTTTTTCTCTGATGATTTAAAATTATTTAGATATAATAATGTATGTATTTAATTAATAATCTTCATATTAATTAATTAAGATACTTGATAGATTGTAATATCAAATGCATGTGTTTGTCGAAATGGATGTAGTTAAATTATCAATCAAGCTAAATGTCAAAGGACAATAGCTTCAAGCTGTGGTCACTGTGAGAGTTTATCGTCGTTGAAGGACGATACGTTGGTGAAACAAACATATGCTAAATGCCAAATATCGTACTAGTATGCACACACGTTGTAGTATTCGGTGGTATCTATCGTCTAAACATTTCCTAATGTTGTGTAAGCAACATTTTCGGTACATTAACAGTAACGGAGAAACAATAATTAGTTTAACAGTTAATTCAATAAGAAACTTATAACTTTTACTTTTTTTTTGTTCTTAAAATATTTCCTTACAATTATGTAAACGTAATTATAGAAACTTACCAGGTAATTTGTTCTACATTAATGCACAGCTTATTATTATTATTATTATTAATACTATTATTATTTTAAATACATACATTGTTTTTAAGATTAAAATATTTGTTAATGAAACTGATCAACTTGTGTATTATTTTATAATCAAACGTCATATATGTTTCAACCTGTGTACTTAATAAATCAATCAAAATTTAATTAACGAATAATAATATTACAATAATAAAAGAAAGCTAACAAAAAGTAAGAAATGTATTATTGAAGCGTGGATCAATGTGAATACGAATGAGAGACGGGTACGATGAACAGATCAGTCAGGCGAGTCATTATATCGTGAATCGAAATACGTTAAAGGGGAAAAATACGAGAGGATAGTTGGTGGGTGGTTTCGAGCAGAAGAAAAAAAGAGAAGAAAAAAAAAAGAAGAAGAAGTCAAAGAAATAGAAGAGGAGAAGCAGAGTAATAGGGGTCGGGGGGTGGGGTTGGGGAGGAGGAGGGGGGCTGGTTGAGTTGAGTTTCGTGCAGTGAACATAGGACGACTTTAGAATGAAAAAAAAAAAAAAGAAAAAAAATAAATAAAAAGGTAGAACAAAAAAGGTGAGGACGAAGAAAGAAAAGGGGAATAGGGGGTGGTGGTGGTGGTGGTGGTGGTGATGATGGGAGAAGGGGTAGACGGGGGTTGCTGATTATTTGTATTTTGTCGGGTTGGAGCACTCGAGTGCGGCCGTCGCGCAGCCACAATGCTTGGAAAGGCAGATAATGACGAGTAGGCAGGAAATACAAACGAATATGCCACGAAGTGACACCTCTCAATGATGCTCTCTCTCTCTCTCTCTCTCTCTCTCTCTCCATATATATTTCTTTCTATTTCTCACAAACACATACAAATCGCGTATAACTACTACTACCATATCATACTATGATTGCATCGTACACTTCGAATCGTTCTTGATTATCTATCCTTCTCTTGCTTTATCTTTTTGCAATTTTTGTTCTCTCTCTTTCTTTTTCTCTTTTTTTTTCTGTTATACACTTGGGATACAGGGTTAGATAGAATCGGTGCGGTCCAGGACTGGTACTGGTGCCACTTCTGCAATAATGGCGAGCGATGAACCCCTTGTTTTTAATGAGAAATAACGGCTCCGTTCTTTTTCTATCATTATCCCTCACCCCCTCCCCCTCCTCCTCATCCTCCTCCTCCTCCTCCTCTTCAAATATATATATATATATATTTGTTTTCCTCTGTCGAGATCTTTTTTTTTTTTTTATCGTTCGCATCCCGCGTGCCGTAGTAGAGTTTCGATGATGATTATGACGATGACAAAAATGACTGACGACTATACACACGACCCGATGAGACTTGTTTTTTTCTTTTTTTAATTTTTTTTTTGTATCCTACCCTTTTCCCTATTCGCAATAAGCATGGGTTTTGAAGTCTAGATACAGGATCCTCTTGAATTTCTTTTTTGTATCCTTTTGTCGAAACTTTTGTAAAGTGCATTCTTCTTTATTCTTCTCACGTGCAACTTAATTTTGACAAATTTGTATGTTCAAAAATTAGTATTAACAAATTGAAATATATTTTTTTTATTCATTTATCAATAAATTGCAATGTTTAGAATAAAATATAATTATATAATTTTTATTTTAATTAGAATTCATTGATTTTAATATTTAAATAAACGATAATAATAATCGATAGGGTACTGTTTGATTAATCAGACTCGTAATAGATCGAAGAGTCAGTTAAAGTAAACTCTCTCCCACTTATTATTATTATTATTATTATTATTATTATTATTATTATTATTATTATTATTATTATTATTCGTATTTGGTTAGCAAACAAAGACGGTAAGAGTGAGAAACGTGAGAAGGAGGAAGAAGAAAAGGGGGTGGGACAGCATTGAGTTCGATCGATTTGAACTCATGACTCTGCTGACGGACGACGAGTGGAGTTTGAACTTGTTAACGAAGTTACAGATTCTCGTAATCAAGGAGAGAGGTGAATGAGAAAGAGATAGAAATGTTAAAGGACAGAAAGGGCAGAAGGTACATCGTGTGCAGATATTCAATATACCGTAACTGTTAACATCGACAATGTTATTCATATATTCAGAATTCTGGCACATAGCTGTCGTATGTTTTCCTTTAATATCTCCCAATCACATGTGTGTATGTATGCACCTATACTGAATCAAATTCTGTTAACTATACTTCGATAATTACAAAAAAAAATATATTTAAATCTTTTCAAGCTTGTAATTCCATTTTTCGTAACGATACACATCTAATACTTTTTCAAACATATTTTGTTGTATTGATGAAAATGGCAAGAAATAATAATATGACTTGATAAAGTTCAGATTATTTACAGATATCACAAATGTGATAAAACAAGCTTAGAAAATGAATAATAATAATAATAATAATAATAAAGATCATAAAAATCTCATATCAGTTTTCTATAGGGTTATGAAAAATGATGTCAATCATCATAAAACGGTCGATTTGAATTTCTCGTGATAGTAAAAGTAAAAGTCATTAGAGTTCTTGTCCAATCGTAGAATGATCGATCTTTTTCGAGTAAGAATTTGATTCAGGAAATAGCGTAGTTCAGGAAAAAGGAAATTATTTTAATTTAAGATACCAAGTGAAGATTGCGTCTTCGTGTTCTTAGACGATCTATGTTTCGAAAGATACATCGAGGATAAGGGTTGTATCGAGGATAACGGACTACGAGAGGAAACATGAAGAAGGTGGAGGGAGTTACGGGGTGGGAGGTGGGCTGAGATGGGGGTGGAGAACTGGATGGAAAGACGAAGTCTCGGGGTAATGGGTATTGGAAGAAATTCTCTCTCCAGAACAACCAACCAACCCCTGCAGGCTAGACACTAAACACCGAACGGCGGGGGCGCAGTTTGTCTTGGCCCATTAGGAGAAACGCTAGTTGGCTTGCTCTAGAAGGGGTGGTTAGAGCGATAGGGGGTAGTGGAAAAGAGGAAGCGGTTGTTTTATGGCCCGGCATCTGTTCGACGATCGTCTCGTTCCGATACCACTTTATCCTCGGCGTTAGCTGTTTCCTAACTGTTTGCGAAACAAGTCCTTACTTTCTCTCTCTCTCTCTCTCTCTCTTTCTTTTTCTTATTCTCTCTCCCTGTCTCTTCTCATCTATCCCCCTCATCCCACTCCTCTGGTTCTTTCTTTTTTTTTCTTTCTTTCTATCTTTGTTTCCTAAAGCGTATCCAACCTAAAGCACATTTAACTATTCGTTATTTTCTTTTCTTAGAATTGTTGTATCTATTTATTTCGAAATTTCAAAGCCTAATTATTTTAAAGATAACTTTAATTTATATTTAAATTTAAGATTGAAAATATTTCAAAATATATATAAAAAAAAAAAAGATAAAACGTATATCTAGGTTAGTTTAGTAGGAATTAATTATTGATACGATATATAAAAACAATGTCCTTTTAGTAGAAGCATATATTCGAGAGATGAATCAGAAGAAGATGGTCGTCTAAGATGCGGTAGATCTTTTATATTATGAAACACGGTTAGCAGGTAGCAATAAATAAAGGTAGGGAGTTTGTAGGTAGTCGGCGATAATACGTGATCCCCTAGCATTGAATATTTAATGCTAAGTACTCGGTGTATCTGCATAACCCTCCACGTACTCATCGGATTTTATATACACACAGTGAAAGATAGAAAGAGAAAGAGAGATAGAAACATACGCGTATATTCACGTATACGCGAGCCTATTCTGAACACACATACACAATAACAAAATATCATGGGTTGGTATGTATGTGTAATAGGAATAAGGTATAGGTAGTTTGATATGTATGGGTCTTTGTAGGTAGAAGGAAGGCAAGCATACGTAACGTGGAAATGGGTAGTAGGCTGAGGGAGCCACTATTGAGTCGCAACACAATAAAATAACACGAAATACTTGGAGTAGAGTACTGGGTAGAGAGACTCAAGAGTTAGGGGGTAGGTGTGGGTGTAGATAGGATTGGGTGGGGGTTGGTTGGATATGGACGAAACCTTCCACAGAGGGATGCGTTGAATCCCTGGCGTTACTGTTCCTGTTGCTGATGTTGTTGTTGTTGTTGTTGTTGTTGTTTCTGCTGCTGCTGCTTCTGTTACCACCACTACTGCCGTTACTGTTGGATCTGTTGGCTCCGTTAACGTAAGTGGGGACTGGTTCCAACCACCAACGTGTGTATGCATTATGCACGAAGATAATGCTCTCGGATACTTTGTCTATATGGGAATAACGCGAAAAGCCGTAAGCGTGGGGTGCTACGAATACGTACGTACGTAACTCTTTACGCGAGAACCGCCAGCAGGAAATCGAGATCGCTCGAGCGAATCGCGGAAAGCTTCTCTCTTCCCTACTACAACCAAATGGGTGGGGAGGGTTGGGAAGAGTTTTCGTACTCTCGGAAGATGTTCTCTTTCTCTCAAGTCCATGATAGTTTCCATCTCGTTTCTTATCTTTATTATTATTATTCTTCTTCTTCTTCTTCTGAGGTACCTGTTGTTGTTTTATTTTTATTTTATTTTTCTTATTTATGAGTTAGGATGTGCATTTGGTTTTTTGTTATTTTTTTGGGGGAGGGGAGAAATTTAGGAATCATCAGTTTATCAAAGTCAAACGTCAGAGGAATTGCAATAAGATATAATTTCGTTGTTTAGGCATAAAGTTCTAACTTGATTAATTCATCGACGAATTCTCAACGCAACGCAGGGCTCGTAAAGCGAGTCGAAGAAATCGGCGAAACTTCGACTCGGGCGGGAGTAACTATATCGTGGATGAAGTTACAACGGGCCTGAGACTTACGAGACAAATGTAATTTACCGTTGCGTCGGACTACCTTACTACAAGCCAAATACGTGTTTCTATATGATCTATGTAAGAAAATCCCTAGGGTTAATCGGTCTAGTATTTTAAAGGTAAACTAATAAACCAAAATTTTCTAATATTAAATTCATTAATGTGATAATTATAATTACAAAGAATATACGTAGGTAAAAATATATTGCATATATATATATATATATACCTAATGTTCAGGAGAACATAAAACAGCAGACACTTATACATATATAAAGATGAATAACTATATATATATATATATATGTAGTCATATCGGCGTAAGCTAACCTAAATTCTGAATAAAACGGAGGGGTTGCATAAGAGATCAGGCGCGTGATGAAAAACAAACAGCGGTTTAGGTTTGCTGTTTGATCTTCGGGTCGGGCATTCACATTCACTCTTGAGGCTCTCGCGTAGTATTATCTATTGACTGCGTGGGATCGCGTGTATGCACCTCCTGTGCAACGAACGTTCGAGAAAAAGAGAGAGAATGAGAAAGAATGAAAGAGAGAGAGAAAAAAAGGGCTTAGCTTTCTGATACGTCTTCTGACCCTGGTAGGAAAACGAAAACTACGAGGTTGAATCTTTTCACTGAGCTATCACGTCTGACGACGACGATGACTATGACGACGACGACGACGATGAGGATAACGACGATGGTGGCGGCTCGTACTTACTACTGTTTGGCATTTGGGAATAGCTTTTATGCGGCAGGCACCTTTCATCTTCACTGCTCGACGATATGCACTCGAAGCGCCCTGTAAAAAGAAAAGAACCACCGCCTACGACGAAATCTACCCCTTTATAACTACACAAACATATATATATATATACACACACACATATATATATCATACTAACGTAGCACGAGATTGACGATCTTTTTGCACCGGCCATTTTATCGATCCTTTTTCTCCCCTTTTTCCATCTTTTTTTTTTTTTAAAATAACCTTGCCTTTTATCTCTCATACTCAAACGATCTATATTTATGTCTCGTAATAAATGAACGAATTGTAGTAACCTCGATTCGTATCGTTTCTCTTCAACCTTTTCTTTCTTTTTTCTTGATCCTAAAAGTAACCTAAGATTTTTTTGATTAATTTCTTTTTTTATCGTAAAGTTTTTTCTTGATTTGTTTAACTCTGGTAATATTAATCGAATTGAAATAGGACAAAAAGAAAAACGTGTATAATTATTTCTCTTTCGAGTTAATATTATATTATTTAAACTATATAAATAAATATACTGTCAGTCTTTGAAGAAACGTCTGCAAATACACGTATGAAGAATCCCACAAATTTCTTAGACGATTGTAAAAATGAATTATACTTTTTTTTTTTTTTTTACTGAGACTATTTAATTAGGATTATAATATTACAAGATATGTTTGTAGTTTAGCAATTTGCAATTTAAAATACGTAAAAGAAACTTCTCTTTCCTGTTCTCCACCTCCGTACTCGGGATATTATAAAAAAATTATCTTCTTTTTTTTATTTTTATTTTGTTCTTTTATTTTTTCGGAAAAGTCTCGAGAAAATAGAATATACACAGGAAAAAGAGGTTGGACATTCAAAGGCCGGACGAACACTAATCCGTAGGTAACCCTCATTAGTGACGAGTCGCTATCTACCTCGGGTATCGTCTGGCACTCAATTAAGCTTCGTCCCTCTTCGTCGTCGTTCTTGATTTTCTTTTCGAAGTACGTACGTTCATACGTGGTTACGTATGTATCCTCTGTGTGCATGTATATATATATATATATATACATATATAGCTGGATACGCACGTACGTGTGGGAGCCTATCTTTCTCTTACTCTTCCTTCCCCTCACACTCCCTTACTCTTTCTCTCTTTCATGTTGAGCATCGATCCTTTCCGGAGGCGAAACGACACTCGTCAAGAGAAACGTCGCGAATTCTACTGAGCAACCGTAGTCCTTCTAATTTGTCGAACAACTATTGACTTTATTATAATCCATAAACTTAGTACAATTATTTCATTACATTTCTTTATTAATTACATGAATGATATATTAAATTGGGAGGGGGAGGGGGAATGTAAAACAACATAATGAGAGATGATGATAATAATAATGATAAAGGAATGTTGAAATGTTGTATGTAAAAATGTTGGGAGATAGAAGGATGTTCGGAGTAAAGACTAACTTTGGACAAGACTATCACCGTGTTGGGCTTTCAAGTGGCTCCGTGAGACCCTTAAGAGGGTCGGGGAGGTTTTTGAGAGTTGGGTGAGGAATACGCGTGGTTAGTTGCAGTAGTAGTGGTAGTAGTAGTCGATAGGGTGCCGACGAATCTTTCTCTTCCCTGTTTTGCGTATACATGTATGAGTGAGCTTGTGCATCTTTCATCCCTTTTATTCTTATTTCGATTTTTGCCTTGCCTTTTTCTTTCTACGTTGTTAGATGCACGATATTTTCCAATACGCACTACCTTATTCTCTCATCGTTCCATCATTTTTTTTTCTTCTTCTTTATATTCCTCATTCGTTCCGTGATACATTTGTCTACCCACCCCTTACCACCTTCCATCCTATATAAAAGGGGGTGGAGACTTGCGGGAATCTTCTTTCCCCTTCTCTTCTTTCACTGTTGCCTTATTGAATATCCCACGAGTGGAAAATCAGTTGAACCTGTTTTGAAAGGAGACTACGAAATATACCAAACCCATCCTCCTCCTCCTCCTCCTTCTCCTCCTCCCATACAACCACCCATCCTGCTGCTGCTTTCCTTTCCTTTCCTTTCCTTTCGCAGATACTTCGAGTTATCGCGTTCAATGCGATTTCCTGCCGATCAAAATCGGATCGCGGAAGAAGAGCAGCAGCAAGCATCACCATGTTCTTGAACATGAGGAGATACACTCCTTCTTTTGTAGGGTGTGTATATTTGTGTATGTGTGTATGTGTATAGGAGGCCTTGAGACGAGCAGCAAATTGTCGTTACGGGTTTTTTTTCAGAGATTGAGGGTGACTCTTCAACGATTCGTCTTTTTTATTCTTCTACATTTTTTTATTATCACAAAATGATGTGGTTTATTATCCTTTTTGTGCAAGATTTAATTGATCATTTTCGAGATGTATGGTTTTTCACTGTGTATATTAATTAATGGTTAATAATAGATATTTTATTCAATTCTAAAGATACTACAATAATTTGTTGAGATTTAATTAATAAGATTGTTCGTCAAACATTTGTTAGTTGTTTTTTAAAATTGTTTTTGATTGAAAGTAGAATATTGAGTTGAACAAGGAATGGTATGATTTATCAAACGTTTTAGACATCCCAAACGTATTCTATTTCTTCGGCATTATTTTGCATTCCGTATCGGTTAGTTGTACGAATAAAGAAAATAGAGGGTTGGTAAAGAGGGAAAGAGAAGAGGAGAGGAAAGGAAGGAATGGAAAGGCGGTATGCTCGAAACGACAACGCAAAATGTCACGTTTGACGTCTCCATGTATCATCCGTCGCTTTCCATTACATAGCCGAGTTATAATATCCTCGTGGATACGAGACGACGTAAGACGAGCTAGCTCGCGATACGATATAAATATATTTAAACGTGTAGCCTTCGCGAGGGTTAGACACGTCGCGTGTACGAGTAAGGGTAGGCGAATAAAAATGTAAAAGGTAGGAGAAATACACAGGAACAAAACAAAAACAAAATAAGTGGGAGACAATAAAAGAAAAAGAAAAAAGATTTTTCCTCGTTTGAAAAATATGATCGTGTCATACTTTTATCAAATTTTCACATCCCAGTTCGATATCATCGGTGCTTTGAATTTAATTTCAATCAACTAAGAAGAATCAAACTTTTTTCAATTCGTCTAATGAATTTGTTTTTATAATAATAATTCTTGTTTACAAGATTTTAATTAAATTGTTAAATAAATTGTGTACAAAATCGATAGGTTGAATCCCCCTATTTGGGGAAGATATAATTTGAGCGTTAAGGGTAAGGTTTTAAGGACATTGGTAATCGGAGGTTAGAAGACGTTCCTGGGTATTTCTTCTATACTTCGTAGTCCTTTCATTACCTCGATCCCTTTTTTTTTTTTTCATCGCCATTCCTGTCGAGGAAGTCTCACGCTTACGTTTGATCGTTATTTAAGAAGCGAATAATATTAATTAAAATGTTCTTTTGCGGCGCACCACTTTACTTCTTCTTCCTTCTTCTTCTGCTTCTGCTTCTTCTTCTTCTTCTTCTTCTTCATCTTTCGTCCCTTCGGAACTTCTAACTGGGGAGAGAGAAAAAAAAACGAAAGAGAAAGAAAGAGGAATAAAAAGAAAAAGAAAACAGGGGATGATAAGAGTGAGAGTGAGTGAGAGGGGGTGATACAAAAAAGAAGAAAAAAAAAAAAGAAAGACCCGAGCCTGGCACTCGACTTGTCGTGTTCTTTGTTGGATATTTATACGTTCGTTCGTTCCTTTTTTGTTTATACTACAGGTCTGAGAACCCCGTCTTATTTGCACCCTTCTCCGCCTACGAGAGACCACCCTTCTCTACCACCCATCCTCCTTTTACCCTCAAATGCTTTTTATTATTTTTTTCTTTTTATTTTTTTTTTTTTTAAACGCGACGATCGTTGCCGCCGCAACAGCAACGGTGCTGCTGTTGCTGCTGGAAACGAATAACTTGACACAACCCTTTAACCGGTACGAGCTACTGAGCGAAAACTAACTGTGATCAAGACTCTCTCTGAAGTGGGTGGAAAAAAAAATTAATGGTTTGCTTTCGAATGAAATTTTATTAATTGAATCGCACCCAGTTCGCCGACTGCTTCGACTCGACTCACCCCACTTACAGAAAAAAAAAAGAAAAAAAAGAAAAACCTCGAACCCCTCGAATTTCTACGACAGAGAAACACGCGACCCTTTTTTCTCGTTTTTTTTTTTCTTCTTTCTTTCTCCGATGCGTTTGTAGTGACTTGTTGCAACTGAGTTCCTTTTATCATCCCTCTGTCCTTATTTCTTCTTTCTTTTTTCTTTTTGTACTCTTTGGCTCATTAGAAAGAGAAAAATAAAAATACTGCAAGCCGATTGCCTTTTTTTATTCGTCGACATTTTATCGAGTATGTTGTTACATTAATTTTAATAACAGTACTATGAACAATTACTAATCGTATTTATTATCAATTTAAGATGACAAGATATATCTCAATGAAATTAAATGACGCAAGATAATTGTCGATAAAATGACCACAACGTTTCATTAGAGACTGAAGTACGTACAAAAAATAAAATAAAAAAACAATAATAAACGAAAAATTTATGAGTAAAAGAGAGAGACAGTAAATTCCAACAGGGGTATAGGGGGTATATGGGGAAGTAGTAGAAGAGAATATTTACGCGTTGGTAGAGAGAACAGGAAGAAAGAGAAAGAGAAAGATAGAGAATATGCGTAGGAAAAGAGCGATAGGATGTAGTAGGTGGGGTAGACAGAGCATAAAAGGAACACTAGTAGGTATTAATATTTAGCATCTCTGAAGCCGGCCGCATTGAAGCAACTCCAGTGGATGGGAATCCAGCAAGCGACCACCCTGGCAACCACCCTAGCTAACGCGAGCATCACCAGCAGTAGCACAGAGCAACAGCAGCACCAACAGTACCAGTAGTAGAACCGACACCCATCCAACCAACCAACCAAGCAACCAGCCAGCCAGCCAGCAAGCCAGCCAGGCAGCCAAGGGTGTAGGCAAACCCTCTCGCGAACCTTCGCGATATGCCGTGCCGTAGACCACCGTTCCGATTCTCCTTTTACTTCAACCCCCCAACCCCTTATCCTGAAACCCATCCTAACTCCTACCACCTAGCAGTAGTCTACTCTTTTCTCTCTCTCTCTCTCTCTCTTTCTCACACAGCAACCACCCCCTAACCCCCTCATACCCTAGTCGGCATCTCCTCGCGGTACTTCTCTCTCTTTACGGTAAAATATGTAAATCTAACCAATATTTCTAAAGATATAGCGGTATGCACACGACGGGGGCTCTTTTATGACGGGGCAGAGCGCGAAAGCCGCGGATACCGCGTTACCGAGCTCCAGGGTGTGCTTGCGTTACTCTCACTACATCTATACTCATATATACATGTATATACATATATATCTCGCTCTTTTACATAGTTGTGTAAGAATCAGCCTAAATACACGGAGAAAAGGGAACGAGAGAGTGAGAAAGATGGTTGGAGTTAGGGGATAGGAGAGATGGAAAGAGAGAAGAAGCGATGCTAAAAGAGGGCTTGACTGTTATATACATGTGTTGTATGTATTACCAAGGTATGCGTGTTCCTCCCTACCTTCCTTGCTCACCCTCTCCTCCTACTCCTCTTCCTCTTACTTTTCCTCAGTATACGTTTACGTATCTTCTTGTCTCTCTCTCTCTCTTACTCTCTCTTTATTTCTTTCTTTCTTTCTTGCTTTCTTTCTTCCTATGTAATGGTGTCTGTATCTACGCTCGACGTACACGCGTATTTGAATGGGAGCTTGAATATCGTCCATGAATATTTCGCAAGTTCCTATTTAAAAAGAACGCGAGGCGCGCACGGTGCCGGTAAGATATGATACCGGGTGCGGACCACCTCGAAGCTTTCTATCTCTTTCTATCTCTTTCTATCTTTGTATATATTTCTCTCCCTTTTTTTTCTTCTCTTTTTTTTTTTTCTCTATGGGAGGTGGAGACGGTATACGAGCACGGAAGGTGCTCGAAAGATCGATAGTAAACCCGAAGAACGTCTCGCGGAAAGGGGCCTTCTATCTTTTCCTACATCTTTTTATTTTTACTTTAAAATTGTTGTTTTTACTTTTCATTGTAACATGATTTGTTTCACAGTTTTATTAATGACGACAGTTTTGTATTTATTTGTTTTATATTTCTGTTTTTTTTTTTTTTTTATTATGACGATGAATGTATCTTCAATGAAGTTCTCTTAGAAGTTTGGTTTTATGTGTAAAGGACTAGGTTAGGTTTAAAAGTAGTTTAATGAGTATTGTTAGAGTCATTTTCATTTATTTAAAGGAACGTCTTTTTGAAGCCAGTATTGTATTTAATTGTTTTATATTTTTGTTGTTTTTTATTATGACGATGAATGTGTCTTCAATGAAGTTCTCCTAAATTTGTTGTCATCTATGTAAAAGAATAGGTTAGGTTTAAAAGTAGTTTAATGAATATTGTTAGAGTCATTCTTATTTATTTAAAATGTTATATATATATACACACGTTTCTTACACTTTATATCCTCATTTTTAAATAAAGGGGTTGGTGGATGATCGAAGGAAATTATAAAAATCATTCCAATGAATTTATAAATCAAAATTATCCCTATTCGTATAGAAAAGTATATAGCAATTTAATGAAATTCTGCATTCTCATTTTTCAATTAGCTTTAAAGTAGATTTGGATATAATTAAGGGTAGATTGACGGAGGTAAAAAAAATCACTTGCATTAATAATCTATCCTAATTAGATTCCACATTAGGATGTTAGTATTTCTGTACTTACTTCAAACTCTATCGATTTGGAATTATTATTAAATAAAAAATAGTTATAATCAGATTAACGAATGATTGACAAATGTTATAAAAATCACCTCCCAAAATAATTTAGTATAAATGTATGTACAAAAATATACATGAATTTTGATAAATTCTTTAAATTGTATCGATCCTTCTTTATTTTCCGAACAAGGGTTAAATTATCAAGGGAAGATAATAAAATAGTTACACGCAGGGATGGTTGATGAGGTATAAAAGTACAATAAGAATAGGAGGAGGGGTATAGTGGGTGGATTTGAAATCTTTAGGGAATCATCGTTGCGTTATTCCTCCTCTTTCACCTCCACCTTCTCTTTCTTCTTCTTCTTCTTCTCTTCTATCAGCACCACCAGCATAACCAACCATCACTACCACCACCACCACCACCACCATCGTCTCGCGTAGTCGTCGTCTCACGCCAATTCCCAACAAATTGTAATTTCTAGAAACAAATTGAATATAAACGCGGTCGTAATTCGAATGCCTGCTGCAGTAGCACTGGTATAATAATGATGACGGCTCCGTTGGAACCGTAACCGTCCTGGTAGCCGAAACGGGGTAGAAAACGTAGGAGAAGGGGTTGGGGTTAGGGGATGTAGTAGAGAAAGACAGAAGTAAAGAGAGAAAGGAAGAACGTAGCCATGCGCGAAACAGCAATCTTTCGAGGCAATCTCTTTAATAAATGAAGCATACGTTCCCGCTTTTGAATTACGTAATGGCCTTACTCTCTCTCTTTCTCTTTCTCTTTCTCTCATACTCATTTTTCTTTCCTTCTCTCTCTCTTTACCTTTCGCGTTCTCGCTCGTGTGCCATGTCAACTTCGAAACGAGAGAACAACGAGAGATGAAACGAATTATTATTCGAATTTAGGAAAAGCCATCTTGGGATCTTGCTAAAAGGGAAATGCCGATTCTTAAATTATACTTCAACATATTTCATCTAAATCATTAATCTTAATTGTAATTAAAATTAGTTGTTTATTAAAAAAATTTCATTATAAAATCATAATTATTATACACGTTGTAATATTTTTTGTAAAACAATGTTTAAGTTTTCGTATCATTCAATTTTAAGACTAAACTACTTTCAAACCAAATAGAAAAAAATAAAACTGGTCTTTCCCGTTGACCGGACTTTGTGTCAAAGTGGTATTTTCAATAGTCCAGCGAGATATTCCGGAATTCCCATAAGAATTTGCATTTCCTTTAGACTCGTATCACATTTTTAGAAAGTTTTTGGCATATTTAAAGTTAGTACAAACATCAAATGATATTTGAATTTGTTCTTATTTATGGAAATTGTTTGAGTAGTAACATAATTCTTCAAAAAGATAATTCCTGTTGATGGAATACTGCTAATAAAGAAGACATAGACAGGTATAATGAGAAACGGTGTGTTAGCGGAATCCAGATACGTTGGTCAGAAGAAAGTAAATTCCTTGCTAAGACGAGGGTCCGTTGTTGGTATGGATTGGAAGTGGATCAGACTTCCGAATGTTTGCTCCCTTTTAGGGCAGAGTGGGTGTAGGGAGGGATAGGTATAACGTCTTAGGAATCCGACCGATTCCACAGCCGAGAAAACAGAATTCGATCGAGAATGACAAGACAACGAAACGGCCCCTTCTTCCTTCTATGGGAATCGTGGAATGTTAGGAATGTGCAGTTTCGTAAATACTAGCAGCAAACGGTACCGGCACCCTCCTTAGATGGAAAGACAAATCTTATTTGAGTAGTTACGGGGGTGATTCTGAATAGAAAGGAGACCGATTAGACCTTAGTCGTTCGTTCCAATAACTTAGAAATAGTCAAGCAACCCTGAACTTATCGAACTTGATGGTTAATTACATTCTGATTTAGTTTTATGGCTTAGGCAATCTGTGTTTCTTGTTTCTTGGGTTATCTTTTAACAGGTTAGACGTTAGACGTGACATACGTGTCAAGATTGTTGGAGAATGGTAAAGAGCTTGACATTCCCCCTTCTTCTTCTTCTTCTTCTTCTTCTTCTTCTTCCCTGTTACCTCTTTAAAGCTACCCCAACCCCAACCCCAAAATCCATCCTTCTAGGTACTATAATTTCTCTCGCCTTTTGTCGTCTACTGAGAACTGACAGAATTCGCGCGATCTTACCGGCATGCGAACGTTGACACGACGGCGCTGAGGTTAAGTAGATGCGCCTTGACGAAGTCAATCTAATTAACTTCGAGACCTCTCTCACCCTTCGCCCTAAATATTGCCTCCTTGTCCTAAATGCGGATCAACGAATTGTCGGAGACGCCTTCGGCTTACTTGCTAGAAAGGGTTCACGACAACTTACACCATCACATCATCGTTGAGAGAGAGATCTTTTAGTATCGTCTATGTGTGTGTGTGTGTGTATGTTTTCGTTAATCTTTCCTTTACGTTATCAACAAATTTTATCTTTATTTGATTGTAATAAAAAGATATTTGTTTTATTTTAAAATATAAGACAATGTACGCAACACTTTCACTACAAGAACAACCAAATATAAAAATATAATTATTCCCCATAGAAAGTTGAATTATTTAAAAAGTATAATAATAAATATAATGAAAAAATAAATAAATAATTGCACTATAGACAATTTTCAATAGAATCTACGAAAAGCTGGTACGTGTAAAACGTGTTGCGTTGAAGAGAAGATTCAAGGAGTTGGTTCTTGAAGGGTAGTAAGACACTCCATGCGGTGCTATGGTGGAAGGAGTTAGAAGGTGGATCTCTTATTCAATACGGGTGTATTGTTCGCGTCTTATCGTAATATCTCATAATTAATATCTCCGCATTGTTGTATGGATGGATAGGCAGACCTTCGCTGCCAGAGCCAACTGATAGCGAAAGCGTTTGTAGGAGGCAGCTCTCTCTCACGTTCCTTCACTCCTCGTCCTCCTACCCAGTTTGCAAAACCCTTACCCCCACTTTCCTCGTCACTCCTTCAATCTTTCTCTATCCTGTCTTGCCGTATCCTTTGCCATATCTCACTCTTGCTCTTCGAGACCAAAGCTTGGCGCCTTATTCGGCCGAGTTCCACGAAAGTCCTGTTCACAGTCCTCGAGACGATCCCAAATTCCGATAAGAGATTGCATATCCCTTCTGAAGAGGAAAAGGACTCTCTTTCTTTATTTAGTTCTTTCATTCTTTCTTTGTTCCTGAGTTAGAACTTGTGTCCTTTAAAGTCCCCGATCGGATAGGACACCATTTGTCGATATATATTTTGCTCTTTGGGTATATTCCTCTTAAGAAAGTGAATTACTCAAATTAATAACTGAGAGTTTATCTATTAGATTAGAGTAATGGAAAGGGGATATTCAGATAAGAGATGAGATAAGCGATTAATCAAATTAATCAACGTCTTATGTACCTAGAATTTTCAATAATTACAAAGCAATATTTATTCGGTTAGATAGTTTAATTGTATAATAGAATATCAGTCGCGGTTGGGTTAGGCTGTTAGTTCTAGAGGACGCGTTCCTGATGTTGGACATTGAGAATTTATGTATCTATTTATCTATCTATTTGTGCCAATAGAGAAATGCTTGCATTTCAACGGTATCACGAAACTGTACATGCATTCAATTACAACATCTATCTATAAAGCATTGGAAGGACACTTGGTTAGTATCTTAGGAGGTAGTACCTTTAGGTAGCTTACATTGAGCTTTAGGACCAATAAGATACATCGTCTATTCCAAGATGGACCAGGTCTGGATTCTATTCTGTCTGTTTATCATCTCTTCCAACACTTGGACAAGCATCTCTCTTTCTTTAGATCCAAGGATTGCTTGCTTGCAACGAATTCTACGAAATTCGTCTTCGAGTTCAAAGCTCGATCCTTGGTATCATTCCTTCCTTCCTTCCTTCCTTCCTTCCTTCCTAACTCGATCTCCTCTCTACTCTCATCTTTGGACACTCGAGACGAACTCTTGACCGTTAGCCTTTACAAAGGATCCTGGATACATCAGTGATTTAATAGTATGTGTTTGTAAATCGTTAACTGTAGTAGGGACAGTTGATTCCTTCTCTGGGTGGACAAACGATCCGTTGACTTTGATCCATTAGATCAAATCCAATATTTAATTTATTTATCATTTGAAGTTAAAAGAAAATATTTCAAAGTTTCTTCCTCGATGTATTCTTTAATTGTTTTTAAATGTTTTAATGTTAACAAAGTAATTTGTGCATTATTTTTACATGTCACGGATAATCAATGAACCTTCTAGGCCCTTTTTCGAAGTACGAACAAAAATATACCTGTAATGATTAGGGATGCAAGATAGACGATGGGCTGACGCGTGTTTTCGTAGGGTATAGTAGTTCCTTTCTGTTTGAATATTGTTATCTTAACGAGGTGCAAGTATTTGCTTTTACAGATAAAACCCTGTCTAATAATTCGTGCATTCTCTCTTCGAGTAAAACTTACAATAAATTTCGACTCGATTATCGTTAGAAAAGAGAGACCATTAAAAAAAAAAAAAAAAACATACACACACATACAACATACATACACATACAAACATATTGATTAATTCTTTAAGTTAGGATAATAACGAGCTTGGAATAAAATACTGTGTGTAAAAGTCGAGGGTGAACGATAAGTGGTTGGTAGTAAAAACGTGAAACGAAAAGAGGTGGTAGGAACTGGTAGTTGGTTTTAAAGGTGGTTCTGGTTTGAGTTGGGTTTGGGTTTAGGTTCAGGTCCGCGAACACTTTGGCTATCTTTCTTCAGGTGCTTTTCGTAGCGTACGAAAATCCGTGAAGAGCGAGACACACGAGAGAGAAAACGACGCTGGAATTGGGGGTGGCAAGGAAGATAAGGCGAATCAAACCGTAAATAACTGCGGAACGGCGGAAAGGAAAGTAAGCTTGGGTGGAGGGGGTTGGTTTCAGATGGGGGGGGGGTGTTGGCTATGGAGAAAGGTAAAAGGGGTGGACGCGTTGGTGAGAGGGGTGGTGGGATTGGGGTGGAGGACGCCTTGCCAGCTGCAAAACTCGCCGAGTTTTATAGTTGAATCGCATGACTCCGAATCTCCATACATTCCATGTATTCTATCTCTTTCTCTTTTACTTGCTACCTTTTTGCTCGATTCTACTCTACCTTTTACTTCTTTACCCTTTTTCCCTTTCCATCAGCAGCAGCACCACCACCACCACTATCACCATCATCTACAAACCACCAGTACAAACCGCAACCACCATCAACACCAACACAACCACCAATGACTAACATTCATTTCAGGGTTTCATATCTATTTTTATATCGCCAGTGTACCTTTCTACGAGTTTCACAGTCTACCTTTTCACCTTACGAGTCTACGAATCTATCCAGAGGGTCGAAGGGTGTCCGTGAGTACGCGTTGTAAAAAGGGGTTATAAAGAATGTTAGGAAGTAAAGAAAGAAAAGAGGATACGATTAATTCCGTATTCCTAGATATTATTTTTCTAAACTTAGCACGCGCGCACTAACTCGGCACGTACTTAAACTGTCTACCAACAAGACGGTAGAAACAAAAAGAAATAAAAAGGTTTAGTGCAATTTTACAAATTCTTCACAGAAATAGGATATTCATGTAGATTCAAATAAAAATGGATGAATTGATATCTTTCAAATAGATCTATTTAAATCTATGAATATCTCAAGAATAATTCTTTAACTAAACATTCGTAACTAATGTGCAGAAAAAATAAACGGTGTAGGTGAAATCAACGGTGGGAATTGAAAAGAAGCAAAAGCTGTTGAAGGGGGCTTGGGGGTTGGGTTGTGGGGGTTTGCGGGAAAGTGCAGAAAATAAGTAGGAGGGGGAGGATAAAATGCAGGCCGAAGTCAGCACACTAATGCCAAAAGTTTTAACGAGTTTGAGTGATTGCGGTCGATGTAACCGCAACAATAATAGCAATAGTAATAATCATGCCACTGCTCCAAGGCGGTACCAACTTATCGCGATGCTCGGTATAAAAGGGGTGCTTTGTAGTAAAGCCACCACCCCCTTCCTTCATTTCCACCCTGAACCTAAACTCCTGCACCCTCAGACTCCTCGATCCACCGACATCACCCACTTCCTTTTCCACCTTATTTTGCTTTTTCTTGCTTTTCCCTTGCCGCCTAGTCCTCCCCCAACTCTCTCATCGTTCTTTTTAGCTCTTGAGGAATTTCAACGGCGGAAGAAAAGAAACCGTTCTACCGGTATAAACGGGCCAAAACCAAATTTACATTCTTCCACTAGCGTCGATAAAATCGAGAGAATGAGAGAAAGTTAGTGGTGGTTGTGGTGATGGTGGTGGTGGTGGTGGTGGTGGTGGGTACCTTTTGATGTCCCGCGAGTTGGAATGAAGGAAATTTGAGAATATTTCATATTTTACAAATTAAAATGAGTCAAATGATTAATACATTTTTTTATATAATTATTAATATAATACTTTTGTTGAAGTATTGGTAGTTTGAAAAAATTTCAATAATATTTATTTTTCATATATATTTCAATGATTGTGTTGCAATTTTAAAGAAAGGGGTTGTTGTTATTGTAATAATATTATTTTCAAATGATCGATCTATTTCTTGGCATCCGTAAAAACAATAATCCAGGATAAGAGTTAATATATCGTGATAGAGTTTTGTGAAATAAAGATGGAAGATGGGAAAGAATGAAAAGGAGAGAAACAAAGAAAGAAAAAAAAAAGGAAGGGGGGATTAGGATGAAGTGTTAACGGTGGTGGTGATGGTGGAAGATATCAGAGGACAGAAAAAGACGAACGATCGTGAAAAAGCAGAAAATTGGAGAATGGGTAGAATGAGGGGGTGAAAAGAAGAGAAAGTGTGAGTCGAACCGATACATCACCTCGTTCGGCGTGGTGCGGACTCGCCAAAATAGCAATTACCTTTTCCGGAATCAAATGAAATAAAATTGCATTATCTGACATGCTAGTGTACGATCAATCATACACATTTACTTTCAGTTACGAATCTTTTAAGTGAACTTCTTTTTTTTATTCAAACATATTAACTAGATTTTAGGTTAAACAATAATTATCTTTTGAATTAAATATTATTTCACATTATTTCTTATTTAATTTTCGGAATATTATTATTTTAATAATTACAAAATAGTTCTATCAACTATCAATGTATTTTTTAAAAATATTAATTAATTTAAATAAATAATTACTCGCGTGATTAAAATTATAATTTAAATAATAAATAATATGATTATTAGTTAATTCGAATTATTGAATAAATAGTAGGTTTAATTGAATGTGCGGTATATTATAAATTTTAAAAGAGGTAAAAAAGAAATAGAATAAAATAAGGGTTGAACGGATTTTTCTTTCTCTCTCTCTCTCTCTCTCTCTCTCTATTTTTCTCTGTTTCACTTGGATCGACCGGATCTTAATTATTTGCAATTTTACGGATGGCAGAATGTAATTATAATACGAGGAAAGGTTGAACTCCAACGTAGAGAGAGAGAGAGAGAGAGAGGGAGAGAGAGAGTCACGCGGTTATACCGTATGTACACCACCCTCTCTGACCTTCCAGCCCTCTCTTCTTCCATCATTCCCTTCCTTCCTTCCTTCCTTCCTTCCTCCCACCCTTCAACCCTCTCTTTTCTCTTTCTCTCGTGAACGACCCTCAGAACTGGCGGCGCGGCGTACTACTACTCGCCACGAGCATTTCATCAGAAGCGCCGTCGAGTTCCACAGACCACTTAACTCATAAATGAGGGATTATTTCATCGTGTAATCGCGTATGGGCCAAAAAGCATTACAATTAACGCTAACCAACTCCACGACGACTACTACGACGTTGACGATGACGACGATGACGACTACTACGACGACTAAAACCGACGCCTACTCGTTGCACCGATGTTAAATGGAAATTTGCAGCACAACTCACTCCTCTCTCGACTCTCTTTACCCCTCAAAACCTAACCTCCCATTCTCTTTCTCTCTTTTTTTTTGTGCTTTACTTTAAAACATCTTTTTATTTTTTTATATTATTGTTCTATCTCTTTCTTCGTTGCATACAATATCATGGATTAATAAAATAATTTTTGAAACTTTGGGACTTACAATTGAAAGTAATCAGAATAATATTACAAGGGGACTTTACATTGGTGCACCAATGGATTTTAATGAGATTTGGTGTATTGTAAGTATGAATAAACCCTGAAGCAACCTTTTAAATACCACACCAAAAATTAGCATTTTTAGGCATTGCAGTTTTCGAATTTTTAAAGGTTCCACATGATGAATTTTCAACTTAGAAATATTCCTATATGTATTAGAAGTTCTATATTTTTATAATACATAAATAAAAGGACCATTGGTATCGTCTAAGTATGAAAAAATCCTGACCCAACTTTATAAATACCACACACAAAATTAGCATTTCTAGGCATTGCAGTTTTCGCATTTTTAAAGGTTCCACATGATGAATTTTCAACTTAGAAATATTCCTATATGTATTAGAAGTTCTATATTTTTATAATACATAAATAAAAGGACCAT
The DNA here is from genome assembly GCF_049000335.1 of Polistes dominula. Taxonomy (NCBI): domain Eukaryota; kingdom Metazoa; phylum Arthropoda; class Insecta; order Hymenoptera; family Vespidae; genus Polistes; species Polistes dominula. Next base: position 1,036,097 of record NW_028301042.1, read on the forward strand.
TGGTATCGTCTAAGTATGAAAAAATAATTTAATATAGCATTATTATTATTATTATATATAATAAAATTAGCATTTCAAAATCTCATGAAAACCCTTTGATGCTGCAATGTAAGGTCTCTCTTTTTTATTTTTTATTTTTTATTAAATAATACATGTCGATACTTTTTTAAGTATATTTTTATTGTATGCCCTATTTGATTTTCTTTTTATTTTTTTTTTATATACATGTTCGTGACAGGTTTAGATAGAAGGAGAATATATTGGTAGGGTCGTTATAAGGTTTTGCTTGTCGAAAAAAAAAAGAATTGGATGATAGATGTAGACAATATCGCACCATATTTTGATCCCTTTTGACAGTGAATTAAGTTTAGACTCTTTCAAGATAGCAAATATCTTCGGCAGTTGTCACGTATATCTATCGTGCGATATACTAACCCCTGATGCAACCCCTTTTTCATATTTATTTTGAACATCGTCGTCCCTTAACATTCATCAAACTTTCACAGAATTTTATTATCCATTAGAATTTCATTTTGATACTAAAAGAAAATGAGAATAATCAATTAAATAAATAAATAAATAAATAAATAAATAAAATTTCATATTTTGTATTCGTTACATCAGAGACTCGTAAAATACCAACTGTCCTAAAAAAAAAAAAAAAAAAATAAAGAAAGAAAGTAAAGGTAGCATAAAAATCGTCGACACCAACCCTTGCAATTTCTAAAGATCAGTGTTGCACATTTCCAATAGCTTTTACCCTACCCCTAATGGCAGTCGATGGATGCGTGCGAATAAGACAAAGATACTAGAAAAGGATGATAACAGAAAGTAAAAGTAAAAGGAAACTAAAGGGTTGTGAGGAAGATTCGAAAGAAACGGAAAATGAAACAAGAAGGAAAAGAGAAATAGCGGGGGTGAAGTTAGGGGTTTTACAAGGGTGGTAGTAGAGGGTGAAGAAGGGGGTATGTGTATGTGCAAACTGGAGAAAGAGAAAGCAGAGTGAGGAGGGGTGGAAGGAAAGAAGAAAAAGGGTACACGTGAGTACAAAGGATGCTACCCTGTCTCTGTCTGTCTGTCTGTCTGTCTGTCTGTCCATGTTTCTCTCTCTCTCTCTCTCTCTTTCTCTCTCTCTTTTTTACGTGATATTTTTTTTTTCACAGCTCTTTTTCTCGCGAACGTTTCTTTCTTTCCTTTTATATAGACTGTCTCGGAAAGAGGCAGAGCAGGGCGGAAGGACAATGGAATAAGTCTTTGTCGTACATGGGAACACATTCACCAATACACCTACCAGATTTCTATCTGTGATCATATGTGTACTCTTACTGTAACATCTTCATCATTTTTCTTTTTACGTATATCAAGTAAAGTAGGAAAATTTTATATCAATTTTTAGGTATACATTTCATTATTATAATCTTTGGATTTTTTAAAAAATCCCACCACCCATTAGGGTCAACCCTATCTGTTTTGTTTGTTTCTTAAATTGATAGGAAGTTTTTTATTTAATTTAATAATTTTGTTAAACAAATGCATAAGCATGGTAATATTTGGAATTGTTTTTCTAATTTCAATTCTAGAAAATATTTTCTAAAAATTTCTTTTCATTTATGTTTAATGATTGATGTAAAATAAAAAAAAACAAATTATAGTAATATATATATTATAATACTATAATAGAATAGTAATATAAATAATATAAATACTATTATAATAGAATTATAATATAAATATTATAATAATAGATAGAAAGAGTTAGATACCTTTTTAGATATTACTTTATCTCGATAATTACCGATTTCAATCTATTGCCCTTAAACGGTACTCGCTAATAAATAATCGAGCCCGGTACAGTAGTCGGCTTTTCGTGCATCGCTGATCCCGAACGATGCACGGTCAGACGATTGCATGTTCCGCATTGATAGGTACAATGCGACGTGATTGTACCAATCATGCGATATTATAATCAATAATACTCGCTATTAAACCCCTAACTATGCACGACTGCTACGACTATATCCCACTACCAACTAATACTAACTTCTATGTGCACCATACCAACGTCATTAACGTATACAGTGATTCTCATTTTGTTTCGAACATTATCGAGTTATGATTAAAGGTTTATAATGTTCGCATTTTCGATAGCATTCATATGAATTAACATACCGTAATAACAAGAACCAACCCCCCTCCCTCCAAACCTTAACCCCATTTAATTCTCGTATACTCGTCACTCATTTTCGAACATCGTTTATATTAATTTGTGTATGTGTATATATTTGTGTGTGTGTATGTATTAAATATACGAAAATTTATGAAGCAGAAAGTACAGTTGCATGTATTTTGATGTTACTGCATATTTTATACTGTTCGATGATTTACAATGGAATTGAATTTGTATAAATGTGTGTATTTACGTGTATCGATTACGTTCATTTAGGGTTTGTTTTTTCTGTTTTTTTTTTTTTTTTATTTTATTTTTTTATTTTTAAGAGAATTTGAAGTCGTACTGACATAAAATAATACGTGGATTGGTTGGGGACCTCTACATGAGGACAAGTAAATAGAAACATGCAGTACCAGTCAGTACTTGGTGAGAAATGGTAAGAAACTTTTCAACGTGTGTGTGTTTTTTACTGGCTTAACATTTATTTTATAAGTCGTGTATGTTATATGTTAATTAATATTATTTAGAATGATAATTGGGTAGGATGAACGATTATCTATGGGAAATGGGATACAAAAAAGTAATTTTCTTTAATTTCGAAGTATTTAGAATACAATTATTAATGAATAAGATTAATTAAAAGGTTGTTTGGTAAAAATATGAGTATTTATATTTCTGATGATGACCAAAATCTGATAAAAAATTGTATCCTTTGAAAGTTCACTGTGTAAACCATTTACAAACGTATAGAAAAAGGAAACCTTTTAACTGGTAATCACAGCCATTCACTGGTTCGTAAAGAAAAAGGTAAGAAAGAGATAGGAGAACAAATTTTTAAAGAAAACTGGTAAGAAATAAAAAAAAAAAATAAAAAAAAAGGGTTTCCTTAAAGTACGAGGAAGGGAAGAAAATAAAAAGACTTTCTAATAATTTACTTATAATTTATGTAGAAGTAAAAAAAAAAATAAATAAAAGAAAAAGAAAAACAGAAAAAGCTACGTACGTAATCGACGAATTTTCGACAACGAATTTTTTCTCCTCTCTTCGTTTTCTTTCTTTCCATAAAAGTAAAATGGGGGGGGGCGGTTGAGGGATGAGGGGGGGAGTGGGGAGGGAAAAGGAAAGAAAAGAAAAGAAAGAAAAAAAGGTAGCTCGATGGTGGAATTATCTCGACTCACGTTCTCTTATATTTCTTTAATCGCCACTCGTTAGAATTTAATGAGGTAAAAAGAGAGAGAAAGAGAGACAGAGAGAGAGAGAATGAGAAAGAATTAAAGAAAGAAAGAAAGAAATAAAGAAAGAAGGAAGAAGCAGGTTGGATTGAATGCCTCTGATTTCATGGAGTTTAAATAATTTCGCGTTTTAAGAAAAGAAGAAAACTTTTTTAGACGACCGCGACGTATTCTTTGAATAAAAATTTTCTTCCTTTTTTTTTATTTAATTCCCTCTCTCTCTCTCTCTCTCTCTCTTTTTTTATAAACGAATAGCACAATAATAATAATAATAATAATAATCATAATAATAAAAATAAAAATAAGTATACATTAATAATGACAAATTGATCGAATTATTTTGACAAAGATTTACAATTTTATTAAAATTAGGGTATTTAAATTTTGGTTATATAATAATAAAATAAAATCAAATAAGTAAGATTGTTTAATAAATAAATATATTTAATTATAAAAAATCGATTGAATAACCTCAAAAAAGATTGAAAATAAATGCAAAGTATGATATTTCAATTTTGGTAGAAAATAATAAAATAAAATCAGCATTATCATCAAATAGACACCCTGTCTCTTGTAAGAGGATAGTTAAAAGTAAACTAAGAATGTTAGAATGATAGTAGAGGATAGGACGATGAATTATTATGATTTATCGTAGGATAAACAGAGGGTCGAATTTTTATCGAGCGCCTTTTAGTTCTCCTAATTAATTCTGAGAATTAATTAACAGCGACAGACGCATTGTCTCGATTTTGTTCTGTCGCTATTGACATAGAGAAAACGAAGATACGGGATAAAGTGAAAGAGAAAGAGAGATAGAAATGTTGTATAAAGATAGAAAGAGAGAGAGAGAGAGAGAGAGAGTAAGATAAAACGAGATAGAACGAGAGTCGCTCGGTTTTACTTCGTTAACGATTTCTACGTTCGCTCAGACGTTAACTTTTTCTAACAAATAGGAAAATTAAAGCCCCGTGTCCATGCGCCCGTTCGCTTTCCGTCTCTTTTCACGAACGTAACTCCGTTCTGACGGGTATTTAGTTACGACTTTTTTATAATTAATACCTCGGGTGGTACATTAAGTCGCGAAATAGAAGAGAGACATAATACATACGCGTATACACAGATAGAAAGAGACATATGCACTCATACATTAACGCATGGATAGATGAATCCATTGAGATAGAGTAAGAAGAAGAAGAAAGTTGCGTTTTGTAAAAAAAAATAAAATACAAATAGGAAACATGATTACGTGAAAAACCTGCTGGTGGTGGTCGTCTAGTTCTTAGTATTATTGTATATTGTTTCTTAGTATAGTACTTCATTGTGGTACAGTGATGAAGGCGACAGGTAGTCTTCAACTTTTACGCCAGTTTATTACCAAGACCAAAGTCTTCATCCCCATTCTCACCCCCCCCATCACATCAGCATCAAGCATCAACCACTTCTTTCTCTTTCTCTTTTTATTTTTATTTTTTTTGGGGTTGTGTAGAACAATAAGTAGCAGCAGAGGTCAATTATAATGGAAGATTACGTGAGCCAGTATTCCGGTTTGCAGTTATAAATAGCTACAAAGAGTATGAAGTCCCACGGAAGTATTAAACTGGAGTGAGGAACCATTGGGAAAACTCTCGTTTTATTAAACAAGAAAAAAAAAATGAAGGAAAATAATTGGAGAATCGCGGAAATAGAAAAAGTAGGATAAAGTGTATTTCTTTCTTTCTTATTTCCGGTGAATCGTTTGAGAAGCAATCGCGTCAGGGGTAAAATCTCAGGGATCAACATCCTTCCTTTCTTTTGTGAAATTAATCAAACGATTGAATAAGAGAACAAAAGATGAACAGAATAAATTGAAAAAAGAAAAAAAACAAGTGAATATATATTCTGATTCGATAAGTAAAATCGTTAATTCTAGAACTCAGATAACTGGGGATATTCATGGAGTTAGAAAAGATGTCCATAGAACTTTAAATCATTCTCTCTCGTACATTCTCTTCTCTTTTTTTTTTTTCTATACCCGTCTGTCTGTCTGTCTATTTCTCTCTTATTCTGTTCATCGTGGGTACTCGTGGATTACTCAGGGAATAAAGTACAACAATACGAATTGTGGATTGTGTTCGGGGACCGACGTCATCGTTCGTTCGTTCGTTCGTTCGTTCATTCGTTTGCTAGGTAGAGGTGGAGATGAAGGAGGAGGAAAAGGTGATGTTGGTGATGGTGGTGGTGGTGGTTGTGGTGGGTTGGGGGGTGGAAGACTACGACGACGACGACGACGACGACGACGACGACTACGAGGAGGACAGTAACAGTAGCAGTAGCAGTAACAGGAGCCTATTTACTCGGATAACGATGCTCCGGTTGATGGCGAATCGGTTACTCTCTTTTTCTCTTTACTTCTCCCAACGGCATAAGCTCGCCCCCTATTGTTCCGCCATAAAAATGTCAGTTGGCGAATCTATAGTTAGGCGCCACAAAGAACACAATGAAAGATGTATGGAAATAGCCAGATAGAGGAGGAGACTCTGACTGCTGTCTCATACCCTGCTACTGTTCGGGGCTACTATCATCACCAACACCACCACCATCACCAATGAAGCCTCCGGCAGCCACTCGAATGCACTTGTCGTGTACATTTAAACGATGGTAATGAACCATTGTTGAGAATTATCTGTCCTACGTCGAGTTTGCTTGCTTGCTTGCGAGTTTGCGAGAGAGTTTGCTAATTATCAACGTAGGACCAAGCTCAAACGCCCGTCGTCGAGTGACTCCTTCGAAAGACACTGCGATTTTCTACAATTTTACATCCTTTTTTCTTTTTCATTTCATTTCATTTAGTTTCTTTTCTTTTCTTTTCTTTTCTTTTCTTTTCATTTCTTTTCTTTTCGTTTCTTTTCTTTTCTTTTCTTTTTTTTATCAACTCGTGTTCTTTTAATCTCGTTGGATAAGATTTATCAACGAGTTTTGAGGTCTTCAATTGAAAGACAATTTCTTATCTTCAATATACTGCAGTACGCTGTTTTGAAAGTTAAGTACATGTTGGGTTTGATTAGAATTGAACATCTGGACTATAGGAAAGATTTCTGATCATTTTATTTAACTGCATCTTCATAGGTGAATTGCAATAACAAAAATTCATTTTCAAACGGGTTGAACCCTGGAAGAAAAACTTCACGATTATCCAAACTAACCCTTACACATCATTTGTCTTAACAACATTGTACAAATTCCTGTTACTCGTTTCAATTCATTCGACTAAATAAATTATTTAAATCTTTTTAATAAATAAAAGTTGTAGTGCTTTGGGTATAAAAAGAGGGTTAAAAAAAAAAAAAAAGAGAGAAAGATCACCGTGCGATCGGTCGGATCTCTTCTTTGACCTTATCTTAATTATTCCGAATAGAAAAGAAAAGAAAAGTAAGGTAAAGTAAAAAAAAAGGAAATCAGAGGAAGAAAAAAAAAGTTAATTAGTTTTTTCCTCCCATCAGGTCTACTGGTCTACTACTACTACTACTACTACTCTACCCAACGTTGGTAGAAAACGGTCGGCGTGGCGCCGAAACCCTTTGAATGTTTCCGCATCTGACGTGGACCTCGCTCGCGTTCAAGGAAAATCTCGGAATGGCGAGTATAACCGTCCAATCGTGGTGCATGCTGCGCCGCCAGCGACCGAGTAATTCGCTAGGCGCGCGCGTTCCTCTTTTGTGCCTTTAATTATTCTCTCGCGCCCTGTTCAGAGAGCTCCAGGAAAGAAAATACATTCTCTCTCTTGCACACACATACACGCGTACACACAGACACTAACATTAAAAACTCTCGTCGGTACAACCCCCATTGCACCACGTCAAACAAAACACGTTAATATTAAGTTCTAATCGTCGTTACTAGTTTCTTTTTCAATCGTTGTCGTATTAAACAAAAAACAGAATAACAATATATATTTCTTTTGCATCAAAATATTCTTCTTGATTTATTAATTAACATCTTTGTTAATTTTTATTCGAATATACAAGATTTCTTTATGCACTAGTAACTGATGACTAACACAGTTCAACTATTTCATTTGTTATTGTAAAGTTTATTATAATAAAACATAACAAATAATTGTTGTTAACGTTAATAATGATCACTGAAAAGCTAAAGATTTTTTCAACATCGATTAAAATAACTTTCATGAAGAGAAAAGAAAGATACTGTACTAGTATACTAGTACTAGTACTAGTATATAGATAGGTGTGAAATAAAACACTTTTGGAATCGTTCTGTAGAATATGGGGGGTGAAGTACAAGAAGATTTTGTCACCCCATTGAGCACACGCAACCCCGTGAACAGGACGACTAGCGGTAGTAGTATCCTTTAGCACTGTCCTCGAACAGTATCCTCCTCTTTCAACAGCATCCTCCTACTGTAGGGAGTAAACAGGTGTTAGCTGATGTCCTCCCCGTACACGCGGTTTATACGCGTCAACCCTTCTGGCTCGTGCGAATGCATGCAAAAGGGGTGGAAGTAGAAGCGGTGCGTATCACCAGCTTCGGTATGGGTAGTAGTAGTTGGTAGTGGTGGTGGTCGTAGTATGGTTGGTACCTGATGCTGGTAGTAGTGGAAATGTAGATGGAAAGCGGAGCGTGATAGAGTATGGAAAAAAATGTCAAAGAGAGAAAGTAGACTGTAGACTCGAACAGAGGCGAATTTTTACGCGTTAAAAGAAATTGTAATTAAGCTTGAACAACGAGAGAAGAGAAGAGAAGAGAAGAGAAGAGAAGAGAAGAGAAGAGAAGAGAGTGACAACTCGTAGCTCGTTTCATATCCATCTGTCTCTTTTCCTACCCCTTCTTTTTTTTTTTTACATTCTTTTTATCGTAATTCTCACTTCGACTGGTATCACAGTTAAACAATGAATTTGAATCGAAGTTAGGAAACAATTAACCTTTTAAGTTTATTGCAACTTTGTTCAAATCGATCAGATGCATTGCATTAATGAGTTTGATTTGTCTTGTTATTAAAAAATGTTTGTAAAATTATTTGAAATATTTTATTTGAAGATAAAAATGTTCCTTCACAGATCGTTGCATTTATCGATTCATTCCGTATGTGTATACTTATATATATGTGTGTATATATGTGTAGGTGGATGTGTGATAAGAGTCAGTGGAGTAGTAGAGTGTCGATTTGCAAGGCGGACGAGCTTTACCGAGCTTCTTTCTTTTCGCATCGCAAACGACAAAGGGTGTTTTTAGAATATTGATATCGAAGTCTTTGGTCTTGGTGTTGCTGCTGCTGCTGCTGCATCTGTTGGTGCATCTGGTGAGGTTTGCTTTGAACGCAACATTCGCACGCGGCAAGTGCAACCAACGTACTAGTACGAGGTACCTTTTTCTACCTTCCTTTCTTCACGTTTTTTTTTTCTTTTTATCTCTTCTCTCCTTGACTGTAGGTATACTTCATGCTCCATTTTGCTTTTCACGAATCGTTCCTATGAATCTTTCAAAATGTTAGAGGTGTTTTATTTTATAAAAAAAAAAGGAAATAAATTTAAAATATATTTGTGATTGAAAATAATTGGAAAATTGTATTTTCATTTAAAGATTGGTGGAACTGAGACTTGGTTGGAAGATTATATTTGGTTGATAAAAATTTTACATGAAAAAATAAGAATCTAAAAAGAGACATTGGTGGAATTGTTTGGAAGTATTCTTTGTATTCCCATTACTTAAAACAAATCAATATTTTCAATATCAGTAAATGGAAGAGGTACTTCTTTATGCTCGACACTCGGTTTCTGCTTCCACTGTCTGTTCGCATTTTTCTTTTTGCTTTGCTCTCTTCGTTTCTTTATTCTTCGACGAGGGTAACGCGAAGGGTGGGGTGGGGTGGGGGGGGGGGCTGTTAGGAAGGGAGGAAGGAACCACCTTAAGCATGAAAAGCATCGACGAATATGCAGCCCGACGAATAAAAGATATTAGCGGTTGAAAACAACCACCACCACCACCACCACCCACCCTTCTTCGAGTAGCAATCGGTTAGAATCACCCCCGAAGATGACAACGAAAAAAAAAAAAACGAGAAAAATAAAGGACGAGAGAACGAAAATAAAAAAAAAAAAAATAAAATAAAAAAAGAGAAGGAAAACCTTTGGAGAACTCGTGCAATTTTGTAAATGGGAATTGCCGATATATCGGACGATGAAAGAAAAGTAAAGATGAATACTTATGGGACACCATATTTGTCATTTATAAATCAATTTTCATTTGTTTGTTTTTTTTTTTTTTTTTATATCAACTCGATTTTCTAACTAATTCAAAATTTGAAAAAATATAACTTCATCATTAGTGTCAATTTTTTTATCACTTTTTTGTTTTTTTGGTATTCATCTTTGCTAAATTCAACATTGTTTAATTAAATAATTAATTAAATATTCTATTAACCTTTTTTAATGTGTTACCCAAAATTCTTGACGATTACAATTAGCCTTCTTAAAATTCATACAAATGTTTATATTTCATTTAATTAAATAATTACGATGCTTCGAGGAATGTAAAAGAGTACGTGTAATAATAATTAATATTATTCATACTTTCAATGTAAAACTTGACACACACACATATATATATATATATATATACTGTTTTTTAGAATACTGTAAAAATATTTCGTTAAAGATCGGCACGTAATAAATAAACGTTTAACAAAGAGAGGGTCCAGATGAGAATGAAGTTCATCTTATTTTCTTTTTTTTTTTTTATCAGAGTCTAAGTTCGGTGATAGGGTAGAAAAGAAAAGAAAAAGAAAAAGAAAAGAAAAGAAATGAAAAGAAAGAGGAGTCCGAGAGAAAGAAATTAAAGGCAATGACAAATTCACGTCGTGCAGATAATTGGAATAAATAAAGGATAATAGAGGAAAATGGAGAATGGGAAGTGGAGTAAAAGAAGGGGTTGGGGGGAGGGTGGTGGTGGAAAAAAGGAAAGGAAAAGGAGAGGGTGGGTTGTTTCGAAGGAGTGTAAGATGGAGGAAGGCCGGGTACAACCCCTTGACATCTGTAATTAAATGAAAACAAAAAGAAAGTAATCGTACACCTCTTCGGTAGCATTGGTGGTGGTAGTTGTGGTAATGGTGGTGGTGGTGGTGGTGGTGGTGATGGTAAGGGGTGCAGTGAGCCAACGAAATGAGAAAATCAGATAGGGAGGAGAGACAATGCCATCTTGTCTGTCCAACGAATGAAATGTCACCGACCGGAAACGGACGAGCGATTCGTTTGGATCGTTCCTCTTCCGGATCGTCTTTATATTCCAAGAGATTCTACCGGTCCCATTCCTATCTCAACCGAGATTCTCTCAATTTCTCTTTGCTTTTATTTTTTTTTCCTTCTTTTTTCTTTCTTTCTGTCATGCTCGATCTATATCGTACCTTGTCCTTACCAACTAAAGAAAAAAAAATAAAAAGAACATTGCAAGATTTTTCATGACAAATATTAGTATTCCCTATACACTAAAATAAACTTTAACCAATATACATATATATTTTTATTTATTAATTATTTAATACATAAAATAATAATTCCAAAATATTTTTGAGGAATATTATTTATAAAAATTAAACTTTTTGAAGTGAAAACTTCTTTAGAATGGGAGTGATCTGAAAAGTAAGTAAACGAAAACGGAGCTATGTAACGAAGCTATGAAATAGCTAGTATACTAAATAATGATAGAGAAAAAAAGACAAACATATAGGATTGAGCCTGCGAGAGAATAAGACGGAATGTAGCTATACAGTGTTTCCTTTTTTCGGTCTCCTCTTTATGCTATGCTTCCTATTTTTCAGAAAAAACCTCACTACTTTTCGGAAAAAAGTAGCCCTGTTAATTGATAAACAAAGTTGCATAATTACAACACAGTCCAGTTATCTAAAAAAAACCAAACATTAAAACAAATAATTAAATATCAACTGTACATATTAACACATTAATAAATAATACTACACAAATATTAATAGTAAAAAAAAATAAAAAAATGTAAAACAGTTGGTAGATGTAGGAATGAATGCATTGAAATGAAAATTTGATCGAAGAATAAAAAAAAGGTAAAAAAGTTTGATCGGTGTATCCATCACCTCACCTAGGAAAGAAATTCCTCAACATTCGATTCCACTTTCTGTCGTAGACGATTTCACGAAAATATCACCTTCCCATTTCCGGTAGAACAATGTCAGTATTCTTTTCAACGTCAGTGCTATTAGCCACGGACGATAAAATCGATTCGACTCGAGCGTGTTTCGCTTCGGCAAAAATCGTTTTAAAACTAATGCATGGCCGACTCGTGTTCGATTTGGTTCCCTGTCCGTGACAGTGACGTATAGTTTTTGAAATCGCACTGGCCCGTTATTCTCGTTCAAACCATCTAACTCTCTCTCCCCTCTTCTCCTCCCTTCACCACCCTTTTCCTCATCCTCCTGTTCAGCTTAATGCGCGTTCAGTTCTCATTCTTTCTTTCTTCATTTCTTTCTTTCTTTCCTTTTCTACCACCCAAACAACATCGGAAAACGTTAGCAAAGACATCACAAAGTGATCTTGTAGTAGGGGGTGGTTTAGTATAGAACATCGGTTAGGGACAGGGGGTGAGGAGGTGTATCGGATGACGCTAGCAATATGCCATCAAATTCCCGTAACCATCAATATCTTTTCGTTCTTGTGGTGTTGTAAACTTGGTAGGAAAATTCAACGTGTTCGAAAAGATTTCTACCCTTATTCGAACAAACTTTATCCCAGTCCCACCTCTTCTTCTTCCTCCTCCTCCTCCTCCTCCTCCTCCTCTTACTCTACTCTTCGATTTTACAAAGAACCACAACCAACCCCTCCTTACAGACTCGTACTGAAATGTTTTACATTGCAAAATCAATGGTGGAACATCAAGATGGCACGTCCCTTCGACGTGCTGCTGCTGGTGCTGGTGCTGCTCTTTCGACGTTTACTTTTATACAAAAGAAAGATAAGGGAAACATAGGGGGTTTAGGGTGGTGTGGGGATAGGGTTCGACGATCGGTTCTTGGATATATATTTTATGTTTTTCAGTAAATCGTACAATTATCGATAAACACATTTCGATAGTCTTTTCACGTTGAAAATGATCGACGTGGTTGTCGTCTCTGTTCAACGATTAGAATTTTATAGTATGAGTAAGTTTAAATATATATATATGTGTGTGAGTATTTGTGGTTGAGAAATAGAGGGACAAATACAGTAAAAAATAAAAAAAAAAATAAAAAAAGAAAAGGGAAGAGAAAGAAATTTAAAGTATCGAATTAATTGCACGATTTCACAGCCGAAAGCTTCGATCCTATGCCGGGGAAAGTCGGCGGCAATGGCGTCAGAATTTTTTTAAAGAGGAAAGGAAATTTGATAGACGTTAACGTTAAAGCTGTGGGGTAACTTGATATCAATGAACATAAAAAAAATGTTACACCAGAGGAATTGAGGATGGGGTTACACGAGGAAAAGAAAATGTAAGAGAAAAGTTATGTGAACATAAATTGCATAAAAGTATTTGCATAGATGACAGTATCTCAGTCTGAAGGTGAATCTCGTAGAGGAAGGTATATATCATTTTTCCATGACACCAATGTGGAGCCACCGGACGTCATAGTGTTAAAACATGCTCAACATTTAAAAATTCCTATAAACAACATTGAACAAAAGTATGTAAAGAATGTTTTCACTTAAATTAAAAAGAAAAGCAAAAGAATACAGTTAAAAAGAGATAGAATGATTGTTTATGCACCGTCCAATCTCACGGCTGATTTCCCTCCCAATCGGAAACGGCAGGAAGGAAGGTAGGCAGGCAGAGGAATTCAGCCCTTTTTTAAATACTCCGAGCATCGTCGTCCTCTCGAGAGTGCCAATAAAAACTCACTTCGCGGATTGGGTAATAAAGCTCCAATCAACGGCTTAATTATTCGATTACATTGCGGAGGAGACTCGCGACGGGACTGTGAGAAGAAAAAAAGAGGAAAAAAAAACTCGAGAGTTAGAGTGAGGGGTTGATTCGATGGAAAAAGGGGTTTTGTGGGGGGAAGGGGGTTGTATTGTCGTTTACCCGAAGTATTTTCTTTTGCAGAGTTGGCTTTTCTACTACTCCAAATCGAAGATAATTAGAAATAAATAGTAACGAATTCTCATGGGGAATTCTTTCGTTTTCTTAGAGCTTTAATTAAAATAAGGTTGAGGGTTAGGAAGGGCGTGGAACTAACGATAGTTAGGGATTTAAAGGATAGTAAGACCACCGTTGAACAGAAGTCATTTTTTATTCTTTCTTTCGTTTTCATTTGGTTAAAATTCATTGTGATTTGAGTTAAGATATTTCTGAACTGTGTTCACATCCTAACAAATAATATTAGAATTTATTTAAAACTTTTACTAAACAGTTTCGTAACTTCGATACCAATGAAGGACTGAAAAAGAAAAAAAATATAAAAATTTAAAAGTAAGAATAAAAGAAATGAAAGATGAGATGAAATAACGAAAATAGATGGATAGAATGGAAGAGGGTGGTGGTGGTGGTGGTGAAGAAGGTTGGGTTGGGTTGGTGGGAGGATGGGGTAAGGGTATTTCTCGTCAAGATGGCGTTTCTCGCGAAACTTTATTAGATATTTTCTTCAATAGGATAGAAATGCAAATAACAGTTGTCAAGTAACTTCCTTTTAGTGGAATAAAAAGAGAGAGAGAGAGACGAATAGATAGAAAATGGGGAAGGGATGAAAAGAGAGAGATAGGCAAGAGGGAAGATTGAGAATGAAAAGAGAGAAAGAGAGAAGAAGGATGCTGTCGGAGTACCAATATTGAGCCGTGGTAAAAGTCTAACTCTCCCTCTCTCTCTCTCTCTTTCTTTCTCTCTTTCTTTCTCTCTCTCTCTCTCTCTCTCTCTTACTGTTCGCGTTTTCACCCCTCACTCCTGAAGCGTCTTTTCCACCCCCCTTAGCTTCTCCGACCTTCGTTCCTTCGTCAGTGAATATTGTAGAATATTGCATTTCAAGATTTCCTCCTGGGGTACACAGTCAGACGCATTAACCCTTTGCCAGAGGAAGAGAAATTTACGAGCGAACGAATCTTAAGGAGTCTTACGAGAACGGACTATTACACTGACTTTCGATCCCACCCGAGATTTTGTCCGATTATATCATATATATTCTTTTTACTTCTACTCCTACCCCCCAACCCCCCCAACCCCAATCCCCTGCTCCTTACTTTTCTAGGTTTTTTTTTCTCTCTCTCTCTCTTACGTTATTTCTAATCATTTTTATTAACATTTCACGAATACACTCCCTGATGTATGATGTCTGATAAAAATATTTGTTATTCGTATTTTAAAAATTGAAATTAGTTTAACCCTTTGACTGGCACATCGGAATCATATGTTTTGTCAAGGACGTCATAGCATTATTTTTATTATTCAAAATAATAATAAATTGATGTTAATAAAAAATTGTAGTTGTGTTCAATAAGGCGCTTTTTTGGGTTGGCAACTAAGTAATTGCAGATTTTGTCAATAGATGGCTTTTTAGAATCAATGACTTAGTTGCTAACTCAATATTTTAAAGTATCTTCTATATATTGGTCATATTCAAATAAGTGAAAGAACAGAGATAGAGAGAGAGAGAGAGAAAAGGGTCGTAGTCATCATAAAATACGCACATACATTGTTCACGATGAAGATTTAAGATGAACGTAAGAAAAAAGGGACGAGACGATAGAATCTTCTTGTGGCAAACGATAAAAATTTATGCCACGATATTCGCCTCGGTCGGATAGTGAATTCAAACGGGCATGTAATTGGCAGTATCGTAAAAAAAGCGAGTCAAGAAGCGAAATGGAATGGGGAGTTGGGTGGTGATGGTAGTGGTAGTGGTTGTAGGAAAGGTGTAGGAAGGGTGAGGGGTTGGATGGAAAGTACCGAGAGGGATGTAACACACTGGATGGAAAAAAAAAAACGGGATAGGAAGAGAGCATCTCATCGGATCCTTGAAAAATAAAATAGAAAAAGGTAAGAGAGAATGAAAGTGCAAGAGAGATGGAAGATTCTGTTCAGTTTAGTAAGACCTGCTGCTTTTCCGTAATTTCGTTTTTTTTTTTTTTTCTTATCCTAAAACCGCTCTATCTTCGAAGAACGATATTGTTAATATGTAAAGGAGCTTCGGTAAAATAGGGTGGCGAGAAATAAGGGTACGTACACTCGCTGAGATAGAAAGAACTTGGTGGGGGAATGGAAAAGGGAACGGGGGATGATGATGATGAAATTATCGTTCCCTGTCTTTTTCTATAGGTTGTTTTTTTTTCTTTTCTTTTTTTATTCTTGAATTCTTTCTTTCATTCTTTCTTTCCTTCTCCCTTTTTAAAAAAGAATTATCTTGTCGAGCGAATATTACAAGCCTGCTTATGGCACTTCGATTTGGGAAAGGGGATACACCGCCGAGTCAAGATATTATCTTTGTTTCAAGGTTATTTGTAATTTTTTGGGTTTGTTTAAATTGCACATTTGTCCGTCGTTGTTTTATCAAAATAGTGATTCACATTTCATTTAAAAATATTGTTCAATTAAGTTCATTAAATTTTAATCACAATAATAAAAAAAGAACAATTTATTAATCACTTACGATATAAATAGATACTCTTAAATTGGCAATAGTTAAGTTTAATATTTAACAAAGTATATAAATATCGACAATTATTATTTTATTAAACCACAGATATACTTTGAACTAACCAACAGGAATAGCAATCTATCATCAAACTAATAATAAAATCTATGGTGGTATTTTCTAATAGGAATTCACGATTATAGTAATAGTTCGTTTATACTAGAAACCGGTGTAGGTGAATCGTTGAAATCATTGACAAGTGTCAGTGACTTAAGACTATCATTCATCGTTAACAATTGACCCGATACGTGCACTCGAGGAGCATCCTTTGTGTTGCTTTTATTTGTAGTGGGGATTATTTCTGTCTCGTTCATTCCGTTCCTTATCAATTATGGCACGCGCCACCAATCCATACACGGTGCTTATAACGTTCCCGATCTACTGACTTATCCATTAAACTGGTGCCAAAGAGAAAATAGAGAAAAAAAAATGAGACAAGCAAGACAACGTATGTCTACAAGTTGTATATTTATATCTGTGTGTGTGTGTGTGTGGGTGTAAGTGAAAGAAAGATAGTAAAATTGAAAGGATTACGTCAGCTTCGAAATGGAGACCAATTATTATCGACAAATAACGCATTTCGATCGTAAATCATTTCTATATTTAGATCACGAATTATGCATGTATTATCACCCGTCGGTGACCTCAACTCAGACAATGTGGCGGTGACCCGATTGACAATGTTAATAAACGAATGATCGGTACTCATGGAATATGAATCAAAGCACATTTTTTGGTATTTATTTTTTTATTATTAGTAGTGCGCTAAATTGATCAATTCATGTTAGGATGAATTAAATAAAGATTACACTATTACAGTTAATTTTATAAATGAAATGTTGAAGTTGCATCAACAACATCATTGTTAGTAGCATTGTGAATCTTTTATACATCTTTTTGACATAACCTTTTCTTCAACATTCCACACCTTTCCCCTCTCTCGTCCTAATGCTGTACCACCACCACCACCACCATCAGCAGCACCGCCATAGTCGTATGCAGTACTGGCTTTGCGTGCCAGATATCAACGGGTAAATGTGACAAAGTACTCACGGGAAGGTTTTCGAGAGCGATATTACTCTGTAATAGATATTACAGCTTCTCCTGCTCGCATATTAGATTTTAATATAGAAGATACGAGAGCGACGCAGAATACTTTCCTTTGTGAAAAATTCACGTCGGCTGCAACTTTTAATACGTAATACCGACGGTAGGCGCCTCGTCGTTCGTCGAGCGCACTAGAAAAGAGAGATATAGTGGTGGGGGGAAAAAGAAAGAGTGGGGGACGAGAACGATGTAAAAGGAGTGGGGGGAGAAACGCAGTCACGCATACACGCATCTAGAATACGCGCTTAGAGACGTCGAACCACTACAACTACCATCACCATAACCATCACCACCATATCACCATCACCCCCTCGACCACCTACTCTACAACCCACTCTAACAACTATCTCTCTTTTTCTGACATTCTAACGCATACGCGTATCCGCGTACCAAAGGAACACATAAAGGACACGACGAAATGAGACATTTTTTATTATATCCCTCAACATAGAAATATATTTTTAACTCGAAAAGATTATTTTCTTTTATTATTATATTTTACGTTATTATTTTATATTTCTTTAATAATAAATGATTATTACTTAATCGATGTTTCATTTATATTTTTCCAAAAAGATTTAACATTTATTGATTATCGTCTATGGGGAATTTCACTTCTTAAGGATTCTCTATTTAAAATTAAAACATCACCCCCCCCTAATATTAATTCCTAATTATTAAACAGTTAAGCAACACAAAATATCATAATTTCAATTCCAAAAAAACAAAACCAACAAAAAAAAATAAAATCTCTCTCTATTTTTCTCATAGTGTTTTTATTTTTGTCACATTATTTACCCGAAGTACAGACACACACACCCACGCACCCATATATATTTAAATATATATATACATACTGAGAACTAATGCCCGTATAAAGTGGTTAGAGAAGAGCCGCAGATATAAGCACACAAGCCGGTTCATTAGACACATTTGAGCTTCTCGCGAGGAGTAGTAGTAGGAACGGGGGTTAGGTCGGGAGTTAAGGGTGGTATAGGGTGGTGGTTGAGGCTCAGGGACGAAGGTGCCTGCTGGCAAGCAGGGTTGCTTGCTTGGAGTGGTAGAAACGTTCATTCGTTCGTTCATTCGTTCATTCGTTCGTTCAGTCAGGCTGCAAGAGAGAAACGACGGGGTGACGGTGGGGGTGGCAACGGGGTGGAAAAGGACGAAAAGGGTGGGGATGAGGAGGATGCACGGAAAGGGTGCAGAGAGACAGACAAAATCAACAACGAGTAACGAGAACTCCGCGATATTAATCCACTCGTCGAGTTTTCAAACTTCCTACAAAGGCACCGCACCCCCATATCTGATTCGCGATACTCCTTCCCCCCTACAACCCCACTGTATTCCTCAACCTTCTCCTCTTATTACCTTTTCCATTCCCCTTGCCACCACCTCTTCTGAACCTCTCCCACACCCCACCTCACCCCCCATCATCATTCTCATCATCTTCATCCTCATCTTCATCGCTACGCCTTTTCACCTGGTCTCAAGTTAGAGAGAAAGCACAGTCTCTCTACATATTTGCAATAAAGCCATAATCAATATTTTATTTACGCTCAACGCTCGAAGAGATGCGCTCAACTCTGCTGCTGCTGCTGCTACTCTACCCGCCGCAACTTCCCTCGAATATACCCTTAATTTCCCATTTACTACCCAACCTTCTTCTTCACCCCCTCTTCTTACCCGTTCAATTCCTTCTGCGAGTGTTCATATTTTTTTTTTTTTTTACATCTTTTTCGGTTTCATTAAATCTTCGTAGGAAAAGTTGGCGAACGCGTATCGTACTTTTATTTTTTCTTTTTTTTTAGCAAAAGAGATTCAATACGATATTAAAAGATTTGTTTATACAAATTTTATATTAAATGTTAAAAATATTGTAAAAATATTTATATTGAAATGTTAGTAACCTCAGTTGCAAATCAGCTCACCGTGTTTTATCGGGTAATCAAGTGAAATGTATTAAATACATTTTTGTTTATTATAAAAAGTCATAAATTTAAGAATTAAGTAAAAGAGTATGAGAGAAGGGACAGAAGGGACAGTAAAAGGAATTGTTTTGATAAGTTGTGGAGACAATACGTCGTTAAGAAGGGCCTCTGGTTAGCACCAAGGCAGACGTTAGAGAAAGCAACATCACTTCTTCTCAAATAGGGTGGAGAAGGGTGAAGGGTGAAGTATATAAGATTGGTAGGAAGTCTTGTAAGAATTTGAGGAGGAATATAAGGGCTCTGATACCAACGAAAGTAGACGACTACGACAAGTACAACGACGACAACTACGACAACTACGAACGAGTACTATCCCAAGTTTAGATTAAACTCGCCGCGGATAAATATTCGTAATGGAGCGCCAGGGTGCCATAAATTAGCATGCTGCCCTCTCCTCTTCTTTCCCGATTCGACAATCTCTACGTAGTACCTACCATTCCCTTCACCCTTCTCACCACCCCTTCCGACCGACCCACCTCCCACGGTTCATACAATCTACCATAAACTTCGGCTCTTCCGCTGAGCGTCCGATCTTTCGGAAAAATTATTCTTGAAATATTTTTGAAGCTCGATTAAACCGCCCCTTTTTTTTCCCTGTACATTTTTTATTACCCTGCCATTTTACAGCGATTGTCAATCTTTTCTCTTTTTTTGATTTTTATGTTATCACTTATCATTTATTTAGAAACAAAAGTAATACTATTAACTCGTAATATCAGAGAGTTAATTCATTTGTATTTGTTTTAAATTAATTAATTATTAATTGTCTTTTTTAATTTAAGGGTTGGTAATTTGAAGTATTCATAGATTGAGAAACACTGATGTTGACGGTTTAAGGTTCCACTAAGTAATATAAAATGATACATTTTTTTTCCTAAAGCATAGATTTCAGTTGGATAAAGGAAAAGGTTGAAATGGGTTTGGTTTGAGAGTATTGAAGTGGGAGGAGTATACATTAAATCCAGCATAGAAATTGAGTGTCATTAGAGGGATGTAAGAAGGATTTCATTTGGATCGGGTTAAAATCTTGTTTGCTTTCCTATCTGAAGAACACATGGTTGTAGTCGTTAGTTTTTGCAAAAGAGTAGAGTTAGATACACATTATCTTACCCCACCTCACCCCTATTCAACCCTTAGTAACGTTTTACCATCTCTCACTCGTATTTCTAGCGTTTCCAATCCTGTCTCTATCTGTAAGTGTTTCCCCCTATCCGTAAGATTAGAGTAGATGCGGATTTACCTTGTTTTATTGGCCAGACCACCTCCGATCCTACGGTCTGAAAGGGACTTAATTGGTGTTGCGAGATCGCTTTGATACGCCAGCTTGCCGTTTCCACTTGCTCTACCGTCCGTCGAACTCCTCCTATTTCAGATTTCCAATCTAGCACGAATTCGAATCCAAAGATTGGCTACCGT
This sequence comes from Polistes dominula, assembly GCF_049000335.1. NCBI lineage: Eukaryota > Metazoa > Arthropoda > Insecta > Hymenoptera > Vespidae > Polistes > Polistes dominula. The sequence goes on from NW_028301042.1 coordinate 1,056,689, forward strand.
TTCTATCAAGTCGTACACATACGTATCTAAAAGTAATCCTACTAATAACAGATTCATTTCAGATTATTCTTCAATTCGTAGCTTTCAATGAATGATTTTTATTTTGTTGCTAAATTACTTTAAGCTTCTATAACCCCAAGGAATCATATATGTATTGTATATCCTTAACTAAAAATTAAATATTATATTTAGTATATTTGTAAGAAAATTCAATTATCAGGAATTCAATCTTAACCCAAATAAAAGTTCAAAACTAACCCCTAATATCTTGTAATTTCCTATACCATTGTTCATGGCTAATATTTCTGTCAATTTCCAAGGATTCCTTGCGATGGTAAAATAAGTCAAGAAATTATTGGGGAAGAAAGAAAAAATCGAAATAAAATGGAAAGAAAAGTAAAATGAGAAAATAGTATCAGAATAATAGAAGGAAAAAACACACAGACACAGAGACAGACAGAGTTGGGTTATTTTAAATCCCAAAGGTAAAAGTCTTTCGATCTCAATACGTCTTAGTTGAGTCTGGAACGTAATATAGAAAGAAAAAGATATCCTTTCTCGATGTTCGCGCGGTTGCCTTAGGGATTGAAGTGGATTAATTGGTTGAACACTCACGGGGGTTGGCCCCGAAGCGTTACACCCCTCTCCCCCATTCAATTACTTGTGATCTTTGCCGCCAACCCTTCGGTACTATAAGATCTCCGGATATATCCAATCCCCACCCTCAACCCCCTAACCCCTTACCATCGTCGTCACTGCCGCCGTGAAAATTGCTCCTCAATCCCCCACCCAGTCGAAGGGTAAGGTGCACAACCACCACCGCCACTTCTTGTCGTCCTCGTTCAAAAGTTACCCCTTCGGATAAGAAAAGCTTTCTTGGGGTACTTTTGAGGCGTCACCTACGTGAGGATAATATCGATGATTCTACAAAAAAATTGTGTTGGCTAAAAATTGGAAAATATTGGTAAAACATATAGAATTTATTGTTAATTATTTAATTAAATTTATAACCATTATATTGTTCATTAATAAAGTACAATTTTATGGGACAAGTTCCTTGTGGAGGTAACCCAAAGTCAAATATTATATTTAGAAGTTTCATATAAATCTAAAAATAGTTCAGGAATCTTAAATAAAAAAACAAGAAAAACAACAACAATAAAAAAATACAAACGGATTTATAGGAGGAAGTAGAAATGACTGGCGCATTGGGGTCAGAGGATCTTTGCTAGTACTACGTATGTAGTACACAAAGCACACACAAACTTAGATGCACACGTATACATAGCCATAAAAATCCACCCCCGTTGTTTTTTCCATTCATCATCGTCGCCGTCGTAGTCCTCAGAACTTTCTTTTCCCCTACCCCTTTACCTCTTATTTCTGTCGCGCCTTCTTTACTTTATTTCCCTCCCTCTCTCTCTTTTACTATCGTATATTTATATTCTCTCTTTCTCTCTCTCTCATTCGTTCATTCCTCTCTTCGAAGCTCGAGAGATTGTCCCGCGCAAATTGGCCGTGGGTTTTTTAATTTACACTCGGCCTGCGCTGCAACCAACCGCCTTCCTTCCGCACTCTTTCTCTGACGCAACCGACGACGACCGAACCCGTGCCCGTACAACCTACAACCTACAACCTACTACCTTCCTGCAACCTTCCTTCCTTCCTTCCTTCCTTCCTTCCTTCCTTCCTTCCTTCCTACCAACCAACCAACCAACCTCGGGGGTAGGTTAACCCCGTTCGTCTGCCACGACGTATATATTCTCCGTTTCGTGATATTTCTTAATTAAATATAGCCTCAAGTTAAAAATGAAATTAAACAGAAGGCAGTATTTTTTGCACCGCGCGCCGCCTACAACGTCCCCCTTCCACCCTACCCTACCATACCCTACCCTCTTCGTCCCGTAACCCCTTACTTCTCACGACCACCTTCAAACCACCCTCTACTCCTCACTCTTTCCCTTGCTCTCCCATTTTTCTCTCTTTTTCTATCTCTCTTTCTATCTTTCTCTTTTTTTTTTCCCTACCCCTTTTCCTACTACTACTACCCTTCGTACTAACTACTCCTCGAGCCGACAATGGCGAATAAGGTTGCTCGGTCGCACCGTGAAACCCCCGTTTCCACCACCCATACCCTCACCCGTCACTCTCTCTCTCTCTCTCTCTCTCTCTCTCTCTCTCTCTCTTACACTCACTTTAACTTCGTCTTCTCTTCTTTCTTTCTTTCTTTCTTTCTTTCTTTATTCCTCTAACGCCTTTCTACAGACTGTACGCCATACATATTTCACGTCGAAATAATTAAACTACGCTGGACCGCGACTCGACTCGACCTCGACCTGACTCCAACTCGACTCAACTCGACTCTAACTCAACTCAACTTGACTCAACTGGCGACTCGAAGTTGCTCGGTACTCGAGCAGTAGAGAGTTCAAGCGTGCAACCGTTGCGATTATTAATCGGCTAGGTCCTTGTTCATGAATAGTTTTATTTCATTGTTCATTCTTATGATTCTATAAGAAGGGTCAAACTATGTACAAACTATGATGCATAGTCAATCTGTTACTTAAAATGTTTTCACAGACTCGAGATTTTTCAGTCCTCCCATATGTTCAAAATTTAGTTCTCATTTATATATTCCATATTGTACATTTTTATTTCATAAATTGCCTAAGGTATTTATCAGGTAATGTTTTATAATGCTGTATACATTCATTCTCTTTTAAAAAACACACACACACCTTTAAATTGAGCTGTGTTATGGATTAAGATATGTGTGCTCAATATGGGAATATGGTTAAGGGTTCATTCTAAGAGATGATGTCAAGCTGGCGGCGATTATCAATTGCCTTGTCAATTACAACCCGTCTAAAGTCCGACGTGCACATGCTGCTAAAACCTTTTCAACCCCCTCAGTCCCACCTATTATATATCCTCGATACAGTTTATACCTTGCTATTATATAGGAAGGTTGCGTGAGGACATTGAAGGGTATGGAAGGGATTGTATACCATCTAGGAAATCTCCGAGCTTGGTTGATATCGCTAGGAGTTATTTAATTACGACGATCTATCACCGGGTGTCAGGTTCCAGTCTATAATGCATAATCGATCATGCTTGCAACCTTCATTCTTTCCTTCCTTCCTTCCTTCCTTCCTTCCTTCTATTCTTATTTTGGTAACCCTTTTTGCTTTAAGGTTCTTTATTTTCTTAATCTTATCGTTCGTGATCATCAAAAATATCCTCACAAATGAGATTACGTAGAAAATTATTACCTTTAGTAAGGGATAAATATAAGATGAAAAAAAGGAAAAATTGTTGGAGGGGTAGGAAGAGGTAGGGGTAAGGTAACTGAAGGTACCGAATCGATCGAGTGAGTTTTTAACAAAGCGGTGTTTAGTGCGTCAAGGTGGAAGAAAATGAAGAATAAGAAAGCGAGTAGAACGGGCTGGAAAATGGAGGGTGGAGGGGTGGCGGGTAGGGTGGAATGATCTTTAAAGGGATGGATGAAGGAATATGATAACGAAACGACCAGCGGCTTTTCTTTTCTTTTCTTTTTTTTTTTTTTTTTTCATCGTCATTTTTATCGTCGCAAGTAAAAGGAGGCATGAGCTAATTCGCATTCCCCTTGATGTCTGCCAGGATAGGAGGGTTAACGATTTTAAAGGATAAAACGGGAATGCTCAGGCAAGTATAGATCGGTACTTCGAGTTTAGAAGCACCCAGAAAAAGACAGAGAAGCAAAAGGGAAAGAAGAAAAGGTTTAGGGTTGGTGATGACAGTGGTTGACGAGGTTAAAAGATGAAATCTTTTTCTGAGGGTCAATGGTTAAAATAGTTCAACCAACCAAAAATTGATTTCAATTAATTTGCAATCGATCTGTCCAGGATAAAAAAAAATTATTCATATTTGTCATTTGTAATTAAATTTAAACAATTTTTTATTAAGGGCTGTTAAATTTTAATACTCATTTTGAATTGGATAAAAATATGATTTATTAATTTAGATTTAAAGTTTGATTCTCAAACCATGTAACCTATAGAAACCTTTGTTTGTTCTTTAGAGTGTAGGGAGCCCAGTTTTCCCATAAAAACCCCATAGAGCATTAGCATATCCTGTACTTGCTAGGACTCGTGAGACTCCACGAATGGATCCAACGTTCGAAACAACTTTTTCCATATTTTTGTTTCTTTTCTTCACCCTTTATCCTTCACATTACAGTGTTGTATAGGTGTATTCATATATGTGTTAGTATATTTTATATATAAATGTGTGCGTGTATATCTGTATGGGCAGATATATTTCTGAAAAGACATCGTCCCGTTAAATAAAGCCCCTCGAAACTTTTATTCCTCTCGTTTATATCTACCAACGTGTTACATTATACATATTTATGTATGTATATGTTTGTATCTGTGTGTGTGTGTGTGTTCATATAAAAAATAGAATCTGGTTTTTTCGAAAGTTTTCTAATTAAAAACCCAACACGCGACGTTTCGATATTTTTCATTTGAAGTAGTCTATAATTGTGAATGTAATGAAATTTGTAATATATTTTAAACACAAATCATGTATACATATGTTGGATTATGGTTTCTATGGAATATAAATTTAATGGAAGATCCTACTTTTTACATAATCTTAGCAAAAGTTCTTTAAAGGAAACGACATCAGTAAAAATTTATAAATTAATTTATTAATAAACCTATGACATAAATAAATGCATAACCAAAAAATAAGAAACACTAGGTATAGGGAATTTCTAGTATTCACTAAACAAAAGTAGAACCAAACGTTTGTGCACGACTTCAATTTTGTTTCTTCTTTTTTTAGGGGTAGGGGGTGGTTAGATCGTCGCATATAAAAGAATAAGATGTTGTCTCGAAGTAGCATCCCTTATTCGATTTGAACGTTGCTTATTTGTCGGAAGACGAAACGAGGAAACGAAACGAGAAGGGGAAATGGCGACATTGAATCGCGAAAGAGAGATACACAAGGAAAGGAAAAGGGAAAGGGATCTTTGCTCGATAGCAAGTACAAATAACGTTCGTAGAAACGACAACGATACCGTTCTCGCAATTCAGCTTTTGCGGCAACGCCTCTACTCGAATCCTCCTCCCTCCCCCCACTAACCCCCTGATTCACCCTTGTTCCTCCTTTTCTCTTCTACATTCTCCTTCGAGCACCCTCTTACTACGAAAGCTTTCCATTTAAGGTTCGATGGCTTTGGTGATACTATCGATCGTGATAGCAATGCGACGAAATTTCCTATCTTCTATTTTCATAGAAAATGTTTTCTATTTTATTTGATAATTATCTTTATGTTTAATTTTAAATTAAATCAAATTCAAAGACAAATATCTAAGTAACAATCTTTATTTATCTTTTATTAGTTTTTTACTTTATTGGGTTGGCAAGTAAATAATTGCAGATTTTGTCGATAGGTGGCTTTCTAAAATAACCAATGACTCAATTGCCAACCCAATATTTCATAATTATCTTTAAATTTAATTGCAAGTCAAATTGAATTTAAGTTTTTATTATTTCTATCTAATAGTGTATTTATAAATTTATTTTTATATGCAATCTCAATAGCTATATTATCATCCCCCCCTCTTTTTTTTTTTAATTGATTAATCCAATAAAAGTGTCCCTGCAAAATATTCGAACACCTTGAATTCCATGAAAGATAAAATCCAGAAGTGAATGAAGACGATTTTGTCATAACAATGGTAAAGAAGAAAAGCAAAGTGGTTGTTGGGTTGGACGATGGAATGGGGTTGGAATCGATTGGGTTACGGAATGAGAAGCTATAGGATGAACGTTTTAATTGATATTTTAATGGGTCTCATTGTAAAAAGGTTCTTGAAAATCAGCCGTCCCTTAACCGCGACGGGATGACGAAACAAAGGAATTAATGGAATCCAAAGTGCGAGAAAATGCAAGAGAAAAGTAAGAGATCGTTCAAGTACAACATCCACCCACCCCTTGTGAAATGTCCCTTCGACGATTTTCTTCGTTTTTTTTTTTGCAATGAGGGACAGCAAGTTTTAGCATAGCTGTCAAATGCCATTAGAGTAGGATCATAATTTATTGAAATATATCTGAAGTACCTCGATACTTCACCAATCACAAACAACAGCAATTGGAAAGAAAACAAATAGGATTCTCGATTTTCATTCGACCTGTAAATCCCAGAACACTAGGAAAGCTTTCGCGAAAATGCTTTCTCCTCGTGCACCGAACTACCATACATCCATACTTTTACACATACCCATAAACATAGACACAGACACGTAGATAGACGAATACGTATATACTTTGCCGTTCAGAAGCACGTACGTAACGAACAAACGTTTCTGGAATACCTGCTACCTACGGGGTTGGAAAAAATATGGGAAAAGCCGTCCTTCGGAGAAGGAAAAAGGCGAGGAGGAGGAGGAGGAGGAGGAGGAGGAGGAGGTGGTGGTTGGGTGGGGTAGGGTGGGTAGTTACCGCCTCGCTCGTACGATACGCAGAAAGTAGAAAAGCGAACGACGTACGCGCATATACACACACACACACACACTTACATAAACACATTTATACGTTGCACTCTCGCACGAGTATCGAGTGAAAGAGAGAAAGAAAGAGAGGTAAAAAGAAAAAGAGAAAGACAGACAGGTTCGTTCACTCACTCACTCACTCGTTCAGCTCGCCTCAGTGAGCGAACGAGCGAGCGAGTGAGCGAGCAAGCGCAAGGGTTGAATTTTAATTATTTTCTCTTTGGTAGGTATAATATTTCAATGCTCGGCCCGTAGAAGCTTGGCCAGGCCAGGCCAGGCCAAGCCAAGCCAGGGTAGAACAGAGCTGAGCAGAGCTGAGCTGAGCTGAGTAGAGGTGAGGCAACGCAGAGAGAACGGTTGCTGGACTCGCCTCTCGCCGCCATCTCTGTCAAGTAATGTTATTATAATTATACGCGTGTGTGCTCGCTCGGTCATTTCTTCTGGCCCGTCCATTCCCCCTTTAACCACCCCCACCCATTTCTAACCCCACCCCTATTGCCGGTTCTACTAACCCCTTCCTCATTCCCGAGTATCTCTCATCTTTTTCCTCTTTCTCACCGAAACTCTTTCTAACTCTTTTGCACCCTATTCAACTATCTGTCTCTCTCTCTCTCCCTCTCTCTCATACACACACACTCTTTCGTTCTTTCTTTATTTCTTTATTTCTTTATTTCTTTCTTTCGCTCGAGCGCGTTTTCCCTTTGCAAGAATTTTCTTTTTTTTTCATTCTCTTTCTCGCTATACACCTATCCCTTCCTTCCTTCCTTTCCTCTCACATATGAAACCCTTCTAACTACCCCACCACCCCCCGGTGTATGTTCTTCACGATCCACGCCCCTCGCCTCAGTTTACTTGCATCACCTCGCTTTACCCTGCCCTGAACTGCCCTGCCTACCCTGCTTGCCTGTTCGACGCTATCCGCGTGGCCCCGGGGTATTGTGCAATTAAAATGTCGTAATTGTCCGTCGGAATGAATCTTGAAATTCGTGCCTAGCGAAAGAAGCTTCGTCGCGAAGCTTCAACAACGGTTCAGTGCCGACAAACTCACCCCCTTAAACCCCCATCATACTGCGTTCCAGGCGCCTCATTTTCTTTCTCTTTAAACATTTTTCTAGTAATGGAATTGAAATTGTTTTTAATCAGTAATTCTTATAACCCTATTGATAATATTTTCTTGCAATCAATCGGTTAGACATTCTAAAGTATAATATTTGCAATTTAAATACATTGTCATAAATATTATATTAACAAATATGTACATATGATAATTATATTGTTTTTATTATGAAAAAAGTATATATATAGTTGATTAAAGAAGGTTGATACAGGAAAGACGAATTGTTAGAAACTGTCCTCGTAGATAGAAGAACGATGGTCCGAGATAAAGTTTTGAAAAAGGTATAAGTTAGTAGTTGTATATGTATACGTGTATGGTATGTGTGTATGTATGCGATCACCTGAAATTCAGAATTGCAAATTCTTTAATTCACGGTACGCGATGCCGACGGCTCTCTGAGTTTCCTCCTCTCTTTCTACAGTCCTCCTCACCATCGCCAGGAAAATACCTTTGCCTGACCTATACAAACATCGCGAGGGAGACGATGACGAGAGAAAGAGAGTGAGAGAGTGAGAGAGAGAGAGAGAGAGAGTGAAAAAGAGAGAGAAGGGATGTGTATTCAAAAATTTACATAGGTACATTCTGATTAAAGTGTCCTAGAAAGCAAATCTAATACAGCGGGGACGAACCGCGTATACCCTCCTTCCTCCCTTTTCCACCCCCCCTCACCAACCCCACCTCTTACTCGTACCTCTATATCTACCTAACCTTTATATCTATCTTTTCATATCTATCTCTGTTCTTTTTTACTCGACCACGAGAAAATATTATATTCTTTCGAGATTTTTCTATGTTACTGTAGAAAACCGAAATTGGAGAATGTCAAGATTCGCATGGAGAATTGTCAGCACGTATTAAATACTTTTAGTAACGAATTTTTTTATTAAAAGAACAAATTCAACAACGTTTTCTAGTTAATTTATTATAATATACAAAAAATTCAATTTTATAGAAATAAAATATTACAGTAAAATAATGCGGTTGATAAAAAATTGTCGTATACAGTTTGTAGGAATGTTAAAGAGTAGTTGTTACTTGAACGATAGGTAGATGAAAAAAAGAATACATAAAAAGAGATATACATATATATATATATATATAAATCATCATATGGTAGGCACACACGTGAACTCAACGCACAGTAGGGGCGGTGGTATCTCTTACGTCTGGACGAACGGCGGAAGAACACAAAGCTAACGCAATTTTGCAATTACACCGAGTTGGGCACCCTTTCTCCTCGTTCATCGTAGAAAGGGTAGTTGGGTGGTGGTGGCGGTGGTGGTGGTGGTCTGCTGCTACTGCTGCTAGGAAGAGGAATGCCCTGGCGATACTACTCGCGGAAGCGCGAGAATATTTAAATTTCGTTTCGTTTCCGCATCGTTATTCTTTCATCCACGCTCCGGCGAGTCGTCATTGCTGCCAAAGCTGCCCTCAGATCTACCAACCATTTCTACAATACACATACATACTCATATGTACATATATAACATTCAGTATCTTTCTCTTTCATTTGAATGTTCCTTTTCTTTCCTTTTATACTCTGTCTATTGCAATCCCTTCTCTGAACCATCTCCTCATCCACCCCTTTCTAATTCCTTTTCTCCTCACCCCGTTCACTGATTAATTGGCGAATCCAATCGTCGACAGTGCCGCGGGAGATGCGGTTTATATCCCTTTATATATCTCGGTAGTACGCTAAGTTGCGCGAAGAGAGGATGAAAGCGACGATACGAGTCTCGCATACTACATTCGTGAACGTGCGAGCATCAACTCAACGATTTCCATTTTCCTCGCTAATCCGCGTACAACCACCACAACTACCATCAGCATCACCTTCACCACCTTCACCATCACAAACCACTACCCTTTAAACACCACTACTACTTCTATACCTTTAACTTCACCTTCAACAACCATCACCATCAGCATCACCAATAGGAAGAGGTAACTTGCTTTTACCACGATCCCGTCTACGGGCGATAACGACATTAATGACGGTGATTCTGAATAGGTTATTCGATCTTCTTTCACCGATAACCGTCCGGAGAAAAGAGTTGATGCATCTGACTAAAATAAAAAAGATCATGGTTTATATGGTACACTGAGGAAGAATATTTAGTGCCTCGTTTTCCACCTAATATCCTCATCCACTTTCTTTACCATTTTTTTTTTTTTACTTTTTATCGATCATTATGTTCGTTGAATGCTCATCGATTGGTCGATTCTTCCTTCCATTTATTATAATTATTTTTTGAGGTTATGTGTGTACAACACTGAGCAATCTACATTTTCATTTGTTTTCCATGCCATTAATTTGATTATTACTTTTAGTTTGATAATTATTTTAGATGAATATAAATACTTAGTATGAAAACAAAAATAAGTCATACTTTAATGTCGGAATAATTTTAGTTAGTCGCATCAGTGGTTATATGAACTGAGAGATTGGTGGGAAAACGTGGGAAAGTGCGTAAGGTCAAATCACGGGTTAGCTCGTAACGCTTGGTCGTACATTATGATCTAATGCTAACACGGTGGTAATGTCGTCAGAGAGACTCCCGCGTATAAATAATTCGCGTGTCCGGTCTCCCAACTCCCTTGAACCTCGACCTCGGGTTGTACTAGTTGGTTGTTGAACGAAGAACAGAGAAAGATAAAGAGAAACAGAAACAGAGAGACAAACGGAGACGCTAGCTAGTGAAGGGTGGTGGTGGTGGTGGTGGTGGTAGTTGTGGTGGTGATGCTGCTGCTGCTGCTGCTGCTGTTGGATGAGGAAGAGAAGAAGGACGAAGAGGGTGGGTTGGAGGGTTTAGCACGGAGGGAAGATGAGGTTGGAGAAAAAAAAACAAAATAGGGATGGGAGAGATTTTTAATGCGCCATCTCTTGGGGACGACGAGGATTACCAAGGCTAAAAAGGAAGTTTTTAATAATTTTTCATTTTCTCTATATTTATTATCACACGCTTCCTAACCGTTGGGATGGTTTGTAGGAGAGACAATAGAAGAGACGCTGGTGTACACCATGTCCCTTCCACTGTCATCTATTCTTTCTCCGGAGGATTACATTATGTATTATGTTCAGATTCGACTGAGACACCATTTTTATCTTTTTACATTTTCGATTATTATCGTTGTATCTGTACATGTTTATTTAATATAAATTTATTTATAGAATATTTTTGTTTCAATGAGAATAAAAGAAAAGATTGTGAACATGTCACCGTGTTGTTGTCAATTAAATTGGAGAATGTAAAAATTCGCATGGTTAATTGGTGCATGTTCAAAAAATTGTATTTGATATGTGTTGACAAACAACCCTTATTTCTGTTCATCGTGAACAATCTTATTTTTATAAAATTGTAATAATTTTTTTGTAATGATTTTTTTTCAAAAAAAAAATATTGTTAACAGGAGTATAAGATATACCAGGGGGTGGCACGATAACGTGCCACCCTCTTCGTACATCACGTCATCCTAGTAAAAATTTTTATTTTCGAGAGAGACCCTGGGAGGACTCGAACCCACGATCTTTCGATTCCTGGACGACTGCTTTACTCATTTAGCTATGCAGGGTCTTTGTTAGGGGGTGCCAACGAATAGTCATCTATGTACACAAAAATTTCAAACATGTAAATAAAATAATACATCAAAAAATGACCACGTTTTTTTGTCATCAAAATTAATTTAATTTAATTTAAAATATTTTACTTTAGAGACAGGGTGAGTTTATCTGATTGAAATTCTTCATCAGGAATTGTTTTTACATCATAGAAATATTTATAATTAATTATTTGATTTAATTTAATAAATATTTGATTGAAAGTATTATTTTATTTTTACCATTTTGTTAGATATCGTTTCAGACAATAATAGAAAATACTTCGAAGTTTGTATGTGTGTCTATGTGTTGCAGGAGGGTGAAATATCGTCCAAGTTAATTTGTGTTAGACATCGCGAAATTGAAGTTGGCACAATGTCCCTTCAATTGGTCCATGAACATTTCTTTTTCCTTCAACGTAAACTCCCCCCCCCTTACCCCCATATCAGAGATATCTTTCTTTTATTTCTATCGTATTTTCTACGAGAAATCCTATCGAATTACCAATGACAAAAAAATTTCGTATGTTTTTCCATCGTAAGATCCAAGTACAAAAAAACAAATGCAATAAAATATTATCCATTAATAATTTCATGTAACAAAATCAAACTCATTTCTCTTAATATCGAAAACGTGAATATATTAAAATGCTATCTAAGTAACTTGCTAAGGTATATAAGGTAGAAAATAAAAAGATAAAGATAGAAAGATGGAGAAATGGGAGAAGAAGAGAACTGACATCAATGTCAATAATAATTCATTGATTACTTAATTCATAGTTACCATGGAGACTGTCTCTCAGTTTTCCCTTGCTTCCCTTGTTGCTCCGTTTTTCTCGCTTCGATGAAGGAAAATACGTACCTCTTAAGCTCTTTTCACACTAAATCGAATCTACGAAAAATTTGACTTCGTAAACATTAACTTCCCTATAATTATAACTAAATAACAAATTATTTAAAATATTTAAACATTGAACAATCAAAAATTCCAACATGAAATTCATCTAATAAACCAATCATTAAAAAATGAAACAGATGCAACCCTTAGAAAAATTCTTACACTCAGATCACATAAAATTGTTCTAAACAAAACTTACAAATATTAATAAAATTATTAAAAAAAACCATAAATAATTATAATTTCTGATACAACAATAAATATCAAATAATTGCAACGATAAGTAAAAGAAAATTAAACAATGATAAAAGAATGGATGAAATGGGTGATGTAAAATAGAAAGGGGTTAAGTTAAAATGTTAAATCAATGCTTGAAGGTTTATGGGGGTTGGGAGGGGAGGTAGATTGTAGGGGGTGTTAGCAGCTAGCAAACAATCACAAGATACCTTCTCGAATCTGTTATGGCACGCGTTGTGAGCGTCGCATTAGCTTTGCTTACGGGTTCGCAAGCAGGCAAGGAGAAACACGAAATGAATATTCAGAAGTTATTAGTCTGTAGTGAAATGTGACGGGGCTCACCCTTCTCTCGAACCACCCTGCCCTCCGCATCGGCATCGAGTCTCTTCCTCGGATTCAACCCCTCGCTACCACCCCCTACAAACCCACCACCTTTCGTATAGATTTCGAGATACATCCTGGCGGAAACACTCGCAAACGAACGAACGAACGAACGAACGAACGAACCGAACGAACCGAACGAAGGAACGTGAAATACGCCCTGTTACTACTACCGGTCGAAGAAGGGGTTGAAGTCTCGATAAAACCTCCAGAGAAGACGTCGGAGGGTGCTTGGAAATCGCGAGAGCTGAACCATGGGAGGAGGATAGGAAAGATCGAGCTGGGAAGTTTCGGAAGTGAGCCACGAGGAAAGAGCTTTATGCATAAGCTAAGAAGCGCTATTGACGGAGTAAAGCGTAAGGAGGGTAAAAAGGGGGGTGAGTTTAAAGGGTGAGAGAGATGCCTGTACTTCGACTTTGGCAACACGTGTGATAAATAAGATCGAGATGACGCCTTAGTTGCATTAAACTAACATTGATGATGTCTTATCCTTATTGAAATAATAATTAGATTATATTTTAGTTTATTAAACACACACACACACAGACAAATATTTATGAATGTGTGTATCTAGTAGTTTTCTTTATTGTATGTAGATGTATGTATACTTTGATTATTTTTCTTGATATTTATTTGAATACTTTTTAAAGGGGGTTGAAATGGATATTGGAAGATAACTCAAAGATATTTTATTCTCTTGTACTTCGAGAACTTCATTGAAAGTTAGGTCATTCTACTATCTTCCTATTTGTCGAGGGTGTCACAAAATTTCCATAGAAATATTATATTTCTATGGGTATTAATCTTAACAGAGAATTTAAGATTTCAATGAGAGATATTTAATGTGAATGAATATTAAACGAAAGAGGATTTGTTTCTATTCAAACGTATATTATATTTTGTTAAATAAGATAGAATTGTTTCTAAATTAATAATAAAAATAATCAATAATTCTATTTAATAATTATTAAAAAATTTCTTACTTTAAGTTCAAACGAAAATCATATTTTATGAAAAAAGAAAGAAAAAAAACACACACACAGATTACAAAACCGAGATGAATGCAAAGGCTTAGATGATTTTTTTGTATACTGAAATGCATTCGAGATTAGACCGAAAAAAAAGATAATAAGGGTAGATTGGGAGGGGGTTAAAGGAAAAAGTAAAAAAAAAAAAAAATAAATAAAAGAAGATACGCAGTTATCAAGTTTCGTCGTCCTCTTTGGTTGGTTTAATAAAAACTTATGGCAATTTTGTTCGAGCATGAAAAGGCCGTCGAACGTCCCACGAGACTTTTCGACACCCAGTACATCACACAGTATTCTTTTTCCTCTCCCCTTCTCTACTACCATCTACTTATATTACGTATACAATATCTGTGTATCGAAGTCGGTTGATCCTGGTTCGTTCTTTTTTCCCTTGGCACGAGGCCCATACATCATACTTTCCTTCTTTATTAAACTCATATTTTTCAAAAAGAAAGAAGAAAAAAGAAAACATTACACTCTCACCTATTCTATCTCGCACCACCAAACTCTAACACCCCTCTTCCACCTTTCTTCTCCTCCTCATCCATCGTTTTCTTATTCTTCATTTTGTTTTGTATGATGAACGAAATAATTCATTTGATTAAATCAATACACGTATTTTGATTTTATTTATTATTCAAAGGGATGACATAATTTTTATTAAATGACACATATTTAGGTTATCTTAAATAATGCAATTAATTTTTGCTTACATTTCAAGTATAATATTTCAAATAAATATAATAATAAAATATTACTTGAAAATTATACCTAAATGCACGACAAATTACAAAATTAATTAACCAAAAAATATATATATATATATATATAAGGGTAGAAAATTATTTAAAAAATATTACCCCTTTCACGATTAGTTTCATCAAAGTATTTTGGTATGAAGATCCATGATAATATTCCATCGGTAAAAAAAAAAGGGGTGGTGTTGGTTAATGTTAAAAACGGTGGATTGGAAGGGAGTAGGAGAGAATATGGGGGTTGTGGGGTGGGGCGGTTAGATGAAAGAGAAAATTTTGCAGAACGAGTTCACCGTCTAGTTGCGTCTGAAGAAGTTTGGCCACTTTCCTTCGACGCGAGCTGTGGAAAGATTGGCTATTTTGTGGGATATAAAGGAACGAAGGAAGCAACCACCACCACCACTAGCATCACCCTTCTTCGACAGTTCTTCTTTCCTACCCCCTTTTCGTAACTCCTCTTCGTTCTTCGAACTACCTTCTCGTGCCGAAACCGCGGCCTGGTT
Source organism: Polistes dominula (assembly GCF_049000335.1). Classification (NCBI taxonomy): domain Eukaryota; kingdom Metazoa; phylum Arthropoda; class Insecta; order Hymenoptera; family Vespidae; genus Polistes; species Polistes dominula. The sequence goes on from NW_028301042.1 coordinate 1,071,747, forward strand.
ATAAAGCATTCTTCCAGTTTATTAGACGAAGACTCGCGGGCTTGCTTCTCTCCTTTATATTAAGCATGTGCATTATTAATGCTCGGGTATAACCGTAAAATGCTGATGAAAAAAAGTTAGCAGGTCCGCCGCGGGCACTTTTACATTTTTCTCTTTTTTTCTTTCTTTTTTTTTTTCTTTTCTTTTCGCGACGAAGTTAAAGAGAGAGAGAGAGAGAGAGAGAGAGAAAATAGAAAAGGAAAGGAAACAGAAAAAAGGTTGTTCCTTAGAGGATTACTACTACTACTACTACTACTACTACTACTACTAAAACTGTTACTAATACTAGTATTTTTTTTTTTTTTTTGAAGATTTTGACTGGCATGTTATCGAACAACAGTAAAATTAAAACTAACCTTTATTGATTTCCAATTAAATTATTATTAAGAACAATAATACTTGAACAACATTCGAATAAGAACCTTTTCAGAACACACCCCAATACAGATGCATCATCAACAACACGATTGAGATGGGGTAGTTTGGGTATGGGGTTTTGCATTGAATATTTCATATTAAAGATTCTACTTTATCTTTTTGAGTTCGTTTTTTCACGTTCGTTTTATTTTTACATCCCCTTTCCTTTCTTCTTCTCTTTATCATCTTCTTCTTCGTCGTCTTGTGCTTTTTTTCTTATTTTTTGTGTGATTGTCATTGGAAGAGTCGACGGGTATTCGGACTTTCGTTTAGGTACGACTACGGGAAAGAAGAAAATCAATTATTCATTCGAATTGGCCGGGAAAAAAGTCCTAATTATCCGGGGCAAATACAAGCTTAATACGCACAAGTGTGCGCCAAGCAGCAGCAGTAGTAGCAGCAGCAACCCCTCCTCTCCACCCTTACCTCACTGATCTTCCTTCTTTCTGTCTGTCTGTCTGCCTGTCTGTCTGTCCATCTATCTATCTATCTATCTGTCTCACATTCACTCATTCATTTTTATTTTTATTTCTTTTTTTCTTGTCTTTTCTTTTCTTTCTTTTCTGTTTCGTTTCGTTTCGTTTCTCTTTTTCTTTTTCTTTTTCCCTAACTTCAGGAGCACCGATCTTCTCGCGCAGCGACCTTCCATCTTACTACCGTGAATAACCATTTGTATTTCCAATTAGCTTTGCTAATAAGAAGACGGAGGCATTGCCGTAGTTAAAAAAAAATGTATAACCTCATCCAGCCACTGGGGAAATAAAGAAAAAGCGGTGCTCGGTATGACAATACCGACTGCTACTGCTTCTGCTTTTGCTCCTATTGCTGATACTGGTACTGGTGCGTTGGTACTGGTACTGGTACTGGTGCTACTACGGTTGCTGGCTAAGGCACGAGCTAAAAGCTTATACCGAGTGAACTACAATTAAAAATCCTTGCTTGAACCCTCGCTTTAACCCCCATACCTCTTCTTCTTATGCCGTATTAACGACCAAATGAAAATAGAAAGAAAAAAATACTGGGGGACAAATGGTGGAAAAAAAGACCAAACTCACTTCCTCCGAAAAAATAAAAAAAAAAAAAAATAAAAATTATCAAAGACCACACCCATACCAATTCTTTATTATCAAACCTTTTTTCCTTTTTTTTTTTTTTTTATCAAAACTTGTATAATTTATTTATTTTTTGTGTGTGAAATATTTTGAAATTATTCTTATGTTTGATTTTGTTATTTATTTTTTTTTAGTTTTATTAGCTAATATGTGCGGTGTTCTAATAATTATGGGATAAGTTGGTATTTAATTATTTAAGTAAATAATATTATATATTAATTATAATATTATAATAAATATTATAATAAAATTATTTTTGGTATTTAATTAATTAAGTGAATAATAATTATTATAAATAAAATATTATAAAAAATATTGTAATAAAGTTAATTTTGAAGAAAAAACAAATTTGTTAATCATCATAACAAAAATTAAAAAAAAATATATATATATATATATATATATAAAATACTAATTATTATTTTTAAAGAAAAATCCTTAAAACTGAATCATCAATTATTAATAAAAATAAAAATAAAAATACTAAACTTTAAACATAATTGCATTTATTTATATTACATTAATATATAAATCAATATTGAAAATATTGTTGAATCTTTTTTTTTTTGTGTGTGTGAACAGAAAAGAGAATAAAGTAATATTATGTCTGATATATACTATTATAATATACACACAGTATATTCCTCAGTGTATACACATACAAACATATAAACATACATGTATGTACATATACAAACTTACTTATTATATATAGCATAGTGTGTATGTATTGTGTAGACAAAACAGGAACGTGTATATACAGGTATACGAGAGCGTTACAGAAAAAGTAAATAATCTCTTTGATAAATAACCTCATATCAATAAGGACATTGAATTCGGAAAGATCTTTGTTGTCATTTGAAACGAAGGACATCATAAGTCAAGTATGGAATGTCAGTTGATCTTCGTCAGTCGTGTCGATGGGTCTTCTTATATTTCCTATCTTATTTATCACGAATAATAACACTTAACAATATGATTACATTATTATCGGAATAATTATTAAATATTATATTATATTTATTACGTTAAAATATTCATTAAATGGTGCATCATAATTAAAATATATCTTTAAGTGTGTGAATAATAATTAATAGAAAATAACAACAAAAACATAACTTTCAGTTGAAGATTTTTCATCTTTGCATAAAAGTTTTTTCAACAAAAAACGAACGATAGTTTCGGATTCATCAAGGTAACATTTAATTTTTATTAAAAATTATTATTATTATTATTATTATAAATAATTATATTTTTATATATTGTTTTATGTAATAACATAACGTTTACGTTGAATTAAATAGATAAGAAAAAAATATATATTAATTAAGATGAGAGTGAAAACTGTACCGAGACACATGATCGTTCAAAATGACATAGGTGCTACCGCATCAAACACGGAAAATTCTAATACATTGAATAAAAAGGATAACAATAATATTAATAATAATCACCATGAGGAAAAAGTTATTTCTAATAATTCGTTAATAATGAAAGACGTAACAGAATTGAGAGAGGTAGGATTGAAATTTCGTTTGACAGCTATAACACAGGTTTATATTACTTTATACGATTTTAGATTCACCTTATTAAACGTCTATAAATATATATATATATGTAAGGTTATATTGGTGTCCTTTCAATGATATACGTTTATAAGAAACTTGTACACGTTTCACATTATCGATGTAAACGTCCAACTCAAACACATACACACAGGCGTCAATGTTTTTCTACATATTTCATTTTAAGAGACAAAAGTTCAAATTAGTTCGCAAATTTTGACAGTTCTTTCCATCAGTTTAATTTCATTATTTTTTTTTGATTATTGTCAATTATAATTTAATATCTTTTTCTAATTTTTAATATTTAATAATAATATTTGAAGTTGATTTATGTACGTAAAATTAATTGATCTTATTTTTTGGTTGAATTGATTAATTAAAAAAAAAATATATATATATATATTTTAGAAGGAAAAGGAGAAATTTTTCGTGGATGCAGTTGCTGGACCATCGACCTGCAAATGTTTCAAATGGTATACCATAGAAGAATCAAAATCATATCCCATAGACGATAATAAAAATAATTTAGAAGTAATAGATTTATCAATTCGTGATTGTAATCTTCAATCGGTAACCAAAGTTAAAGTTAAAGAAAGTGATATTGTTGAGGAACAGAAAGAAAGTTTGGATAAAAACGTTGACGAATCAACGACGACGTATCATCAATCATCGATAGATCCTGCTGACAAATTGAAAGACACGTTTCTTTATAAAATCATGACAGATCCGACCTTTTTAGAAAATATACAAAAAAATAAGAAACAACAGTTGCAACAACAACAGCAACAAAAACAATTGGAACAACAACAACAACAACAACAACAGAGGCAACAACAATTGCAACCGAAAAAACCAATTTGTCCATTTTGTCATGAGGAATTTTCCAATTATTTAATTTTGAGCGAACACATGGATGGTAAGATTAATTCAGAAACAACAACTACTACTACTACTACTACTACAGAAATAACGTGTTGCGCATGTAAAAGAATATTTTCACGTAAGAAGTATTTGCGTCATCATCAAAAATCACATTTGGAAAAGAACAAATTTACGTGCGACATTTGTACGAAAAAATACACTAGAATGGACAATCTAACGCGTCATAATACGTTTCACGTGAATCCTGATAAGTTTCCATGCACGTCATGTGAAAAGACATTTGCCAGAAAGGATCTTCTTAACAAACATTTGAAGTGTCACGAAAACAAATTACGTTTTTATTGCGAGGATTGTGACAAATATTTCAAAGGTCAAGTTACTTTGGATAATCATAAAAAGTTTCATCACGCTGATTAATTATTATATTAATTATACATTTATAAGATGTTAACTTTTTTCAATGTTTGTTTTCGCGTTATTCATTACAAATCTAATCACATATTTGTCGCACAATATTCTTTTCATTTTTCCATTAATTTTTTTTCTATTTGATTTGTTTCAACGATTTCATCGATCACGAAATCAATTAATTAAAAAAAAAAAAAAAAAATGAGAGAAAAAAAAGAAAAGAAAAGAAAAGTAAACCAATATCGAATTATTCTAAAAAAAAAAAAAACTGTATTCCATCTTTTTATTTATTAAAATAATATAATAATATAATTATTTTATTATTTCAATAAATAAAAATAATTATTCATTTTACTGTCATATATTTTCTTTCAAAATATATGAAAAATAAAAAACCCAAAAAAACAAACAAACACTCCAGTGACAATTTGACCCAACCACCGATTATTATTATTAATAATATTATTTTCTTTTCGACTATATTGTATCAATTGTAATTGTAATTATTTCTTTACTATTAATTGTTATAAATTAATAAGAACAATAGAAAAAAAAAATCAAAAAAAAAAAAAAACAAAAAAAAAATATAGAAGAAAAATCAAACGCCAAGTGAATACGTTGAAATATTTTTCCACTGTGCACACCAAAAATAAAATAACCTCGTTGAAATTGAACAAACGTACACACCCACATCCACACCCACACACAAGCCCACACACATACACATTTATATACATAATATCTTCATGATTTTATGTAATAATTTTTCATCTTTCCATTTCTCCTCATATTTTCTTCATCATTTCTCTGTTACTTGTTTCTCATCCTCATTCTCAAACGTTCAACCACCGTCATAACAATCACCATCACTACCACCCTTATATTCGTAATTTAATACAATTAAGTCGAGCGTTAAAATATCGTTCTTAATTCTCTGACGGGTTACGCTTTGTTTTTCTCTGCGAATTTTTTTCTATTTTTTTATTTTTTGTTTTTTTTTTTTTCTGTTTGTTTGTTAGAGTTTCTACTTTGCGTTGGCTATTTTCCTTCCTACCCTTCATCTTCATCTTCTTCCGTCCGTCCCAACCCCTCAACCAACCATTTGCCCTTCTCTAACTCTTACCTTTTCGTCTCTCGTACCTCACATTTCCTCTCTCCCCCCCCCACCACCTCTCCTCAGGACCCATCTTCTTCCCCTGACCATTCTTTTTTTCACAAATATCTTCTACTTTTCGTTTCACGTTCGTTCGTTTTCTTTCTTTTTACCACCGGCCCCCACCTTACCCCCTCATCACTGCCTCCTACTCTCCTCCCACCGTTTTTTTTTTGTACCACTTCTCCTCTCACCATTTTTTCATCTTTCCTTTTTTTAATTCTTTATTTTCTGGTGCTCTTTCGAATTATAAAATATGATTCATTTTTATATAAACAACACTCGTACGTTTCCTACGCGAGTTGCGAGTTTACCACTGTCTCTATCTCTTTTTCTTTCTTTCTTTCTTTCTTTCTTTCACTTCTTTCTTTCATTTCTTTCTATCTTTATTCCTCTTATAAAAATTCTAATTAATTACATGGAATCCTGTAAACGACGAAGCCAAGTAAAAAAAGAAATCTACCCCTTTTCCCATTTCCCCTTCTCTTCTCCTCTCTCTCCCCTTCCCCCTTCTCCCCTCCTCTTCCAAACCCTTTTCTCTCTCTCTCTCTTCTTTTCTCATTCTATTTTTTTTTTTTTTTGGTAACCTCGTCTGGTATAATTCTTGTGGTGTTTTTTTTTGTTTTTGTTTGTTTCGTTTTCTCCCCATAGTTTTTCTTTTCCGCGTTTTTTTATTTTTTTGTCTCGTTTCTTCTTTCTACTTTTCTTTTTGAATTTTTTTTATTTTTTTTTTTATTTATTTTTTTTTTTTTAAACAATCTGACGAGTAAGAACAACAAAAAAATTTGAAGAAAAGGAAAATCATCATCGAGTAAGAAACTTTGAGATTTGTTTATTTCTACGTAACAGATAGAAAACAAAATCTCTTTGGCATGTGTAAAAAGAATATACAACGGTTGACGACGAAATATATATTTACAGAAAAAATAAGATAATAAAAAAAAACTAAAAAAAAAAAAAAAAAAAAAACTAAAAAGAAGAAGAAGAAGAAGAAGAAGAAGAAGTTGGCAAGGAAAGGACTGAGGTGGAGAAGAAGAAAAACTCGTTTGAAAGTTTCATCGAGCTTTTCGCGTGACGTTTATATTTTATTTTATTTTTTTTTCTTTCTTTCTTTCTTTCTTTTCTCCCCTCCCCTCCCCCTTCTCCCCACCCACACCTTAGTTCGTTCTTTCCTTTTCTCAAAGATTTCTTTTTTTTTTGTATTTTGTTTGAAACATATAAATGTATAGGTACACGTACATATACACATACGTAAATATATCGTCCCCCCTTTTCATCCTACTTTTCCATTGGAATCACACACACACACACACACGACCATACATACACATACACGTTTATATACACGTAAATTTCTCGTGTTCATACACGTGTTATACATATTTGTATTCATGTATGTAATCGTGCATGTATAGAAATATAGATAGGAGTTAGAGTTAGGTTTGGATTGGGGTGGGTTAGATGTTGGGGTTTTTGTTGAGGTGGGGATACATTTCTATGGGTAGAGGATTTGAGTATGGGAACTTCAACCAAAAATTTAGCAAAGTTTTGAGAAACGTTTCAGTCATGATGGGATGAGAGATTCCGCGGTTCCTTTGCATTGCGGAAAGCACCCACCACCCTAAAGACTTCTTGCTTTTTGGATTCCTACCATCAATTTACTTTTTTCTACGTGTCTCTTTTTTCATTATTTATCATTCAAACCATTCTTCTTTTTCTATTATTTTATTTATTTATTTATTTATTTATTTATTTAATTTGTTTGAAAAATAAAACTTTGAACAAGGGGTTGATATTTTAATGTTGGTTGACAAGTATGGGGAATTTTCTAAATGTAATTAAAAAATTAAATATAAATATAAAAAATTTAACAAATAAAATGTAACACACAAACACACACACACACACACACCTGAACATTTGTGTATATGTAAAAATGATAAATAAATGATAAAAAATAAATTATGGGAAATGGGTGAAAAATAAATCAAATAAAAGAAAATACAAAAAATAGAAGAAATGACTCGACAATTCTAACAAGAGTTAAACCTCCCATGTCGACAGGGTCACAACCATAACCAACCCCTTAGTCTATTCCCCGTACGTCACGGGACTCTAAGGAGAGGTACTTGTTAGATTTTTTTCGTTCGGCGAACGCAAAGTAAGCATGAAAACAAACGTTATGACTTAACGGTCGAGACGAGAGGGTTTGGTGGTACGGATGATGAACGTGTTGAGTATAAAGTTAGTACGAAATTATATTTATATATAAATACATATATGTATATATGTGTAAAGTAATAGAGTGGTAGTAGGTCGCAGGTTGTGTTTTTTATGTATTCCAGTTATACGCGTGTAACGTAACTACTCTCACTGAGCTTTACTCCATGTTTACTTTTACTTGGTAAAAAAATCTGGAATCGTTGCTAAACTGTGTATGTGTATGTGTATTAGTATGTGTGTAAGAATTTGATGGTGTGCGAAAGACCACGGGAAAGTATAGGAATGCGTTTTGCCGAGTTGTGCTTTACCCGACTGAGTTTTCCATCGTGAGAAGAGCCCGAACCGAGCTTTTGCAAAGAAAAAAAAAAATAAAGGAAGAAAAGAAAAAAAAAACACATACACACACGCACACACACACATACAAAAAGAAAAAGAATGAAAGAAAAATAAGAGAATGAGAAATAGAAAGAGACTAGGTGCTCGTAGTGAACCTGGTCCAGGGGGTGTACAGGAGGATTACGAGAGAACAAGGGATGAGGAGTAGGAGGATGCAGAAGAAGAGTGGGATTGTTGGGGGGAGTTTTGGATAAGGGTGGGTGGTGGTTGGTTGGTCTCGACGACGACGACGACTACGACGATTACGACGACGTTGGTAGACGACGCAGACTATGACGACAACAACTGACGGGGTTAAAAGGCACTTCTAATGGTATTGTGAGCGTTCAAACAAACACGCGGAATGCTTAGTAGTTTTTTAAAAACTGTGGGAAACTCCGCGCTTTACCTAAACCCTTCTTCTTCTTCTTCTTCTTCTTCATCTTTCTTTCTTTCTTTCATTTTCTTTTTCTTTTACTCTTTAACCTCTTCTCTTTCTCTCTCTCTTTTTGTTTTCTGTAAATCTGTCTTCGTCTCTATCTTTTCTTTTTTTCGTCTTCCCCGACACAACCTAGCCACTTTCTTTACTTATATTTATTTTTCGTTTATAGTCTGTCTCTCTTTCTCTCTCTCTCTCTCCCTTTTTATATGTTTTTTTTTTTTTTTTTTTTATTCTTTTTTAACGTCTCGCACTTTCTGTCCAATTTATGATTCATTTATTTTAAAAAATATTTTTTCTTTTTTAACATATTAATTATTTACTTAATATCTTGAACCAATACATTTTCTTTCTTGTATACTTCAACCATTTCTTTTTGACTTTAGTCAAAGAAAGAAAGAAAGAAAAAAAAAAAAGAAGAATACAACAACCCCCGTTTCCCATGAAGTGGGTGGGTGAAAGAAGTCTTTGTGTTTTCTATATCAAATATTTATTTTCTTAAATAACGCAGAGTATTCCTACTGTAAAGGGGGAGGGGGACGAATCCGCGAGTATTCTTTTCCCTTAATAAATTATCAACGATTATTGGCCGCATTTGCTTCCATCTTTTTCTTTCATTCATTTCGACATTTCTTACAAACTCATCCCTTACTACCATTCCCATCTTCGCTTTTCTCTTCTTTTACCCCCACAACAAGCAACTCTTATCTCTTCGATCTTCCATCTTCATTCTCATTCTTTTTCGTATCTTTCTCTTTAGCCCCTCCCCCCAAAACAACCCCTCTTGTTTTATTTCTTTTTTTTTTTTTTAAAGAAACCAAGTAGTCGAGCAGAAATCATCCACTTATTTTCACGATGTTTTTGTATATGTTAGAAATTATTTAAAATTTTCTAATTTAATATTTCTTTTATTAATTATATTAATTAACCCTTAACGCTCTTAGTGTGCATCTTAGGCACCATCAACGAGCAGAGTTCTACTCCAAGGGTGCCTCTCAGGCACCATCGACGTACGGCGCTTTATTTCAATTGTACAACAAGTTGGAGTTGCCGGTAGATAATCACAAATTAATATCGGAGCGTTAAGGGTTAATATAATATATTAATAATTTAATAAATTAAAAATATATACTATTGTTTTTGCAATTGTTACAATAATTATTTATAATTGATTCAAATTTCTTAGAACATTTAAAATTCCACTAAAATTCTCTAACATTTTATTGCATCATTACAATTATTAATTAACATTTTAAAGAATTAAAAAGTAACATTATCAAAATATAAAAGAAAACAATATAAATAAATTTAATTAATAAATAATCAAATACTCAATTTCAATTGGCGTATATATCAGCCATTCTTTGTTACCCAAAAGAAAAAAAGAAAATAAGAAAAAAGAACGAAGGGATCGAGATAAAGACGAAACAAGGGATTAAAGAAAGAAAGAAAGAAAGAAAGAAAGAATGAAAGAAAGAGAGACAAGGATAGAACGATATAAACGGGGGATGAAGGAGAATAAAGAGTGGTGGAGAGAAGGGAAGAGGGGTGGAAAGAGATCACGAGTAAAAAGTGTCGAGGGAGGGTTCGTATAGTCGGCGTGGAGAAACGTTTAAAGGAGTAGACTGGGGTGTAGGGTGGGGTAGATGGGGTGGTAGAGGGAGGGTGCCGACTCATTGGCCGTGAAATATGGGGTAAAAGGTTCGATAATTGATTACACAGATTTTTTATGCCGCAAGAAGCCTTAATTCTTTCCAACGTAGAAAAAGAAAGAAAGATAGAGAAAGAGAGAGAGAGAGAGAAAGAGAGATAAAACCTACCCTTCGGTGGATAATTCCAGGGTTGAGTTGAGCCAAAGGACGAAGACGAGTTTGGAATATCGAGTTCGGATATTTTGTGTTTCTTTTTTTAAAAGATGAAACCATTTTCCTTCTATTTAAACGTCAACTTTATCTTTCTTTTTTTAATTCACCCTCGCAATACTAAGATTAAATTAAGAATTATAATTTATATTAATGTTAAATCGTCATTGGTTAAAATAATTGAGTAGAAAACATCTTAACAAAGGTATTTAAATAAAAATATGGGGGTGTTATTCGAAATGTATAGTAGAAAAAAAATAAAAATGAGAGAGAAAGAGAGACAGATAGATGTGAACAATAGGTCAACCTTTGCAATACTAGGATTAAATTAAAAATTATAATTCATATTAATGTTAAATCATCATTGTTTACAAATAATTAAATAGAAAACAGCTTAACAAAGGTATCTAAATAGAAATATGGGGGTGTTATTCAAAAGTACAGCGAAATAAAAATAAAATGAGAGAGAGAGAGCGAGATAGATAGAAGATGCGAATAAAACAGGGTTGCATCAGGGTGAAAAATAATAGTCGAATGCACGTAGACCAAAGTATAAGAGTAGTGTGGGGGTGTTACTAAAGGTTGTGAGGCAAGAGAAGGGGTGTTTGGAAGGGCCAATAAAAGGGGACAATACCACGTAGTGCAGAAAAATCGAAAGGAGGCATCGAATATTTTCTGTATGAAGAAACACGGATCCTAATATTAATTTTTATCGAGACCGAAAGGCAGAACGTGATAAAAAGAGAGAGAGAGAGGAGAAATATCAGAAGGGTGAAGAGAGGGGTTGTAGTCGAAAAACAGCGTTCATATAGGGCGTGGGGTGGGGGTTTAGTGACGCGGGTTCGAAAAGAAGAGGGAGAGAAATACGAGATAGAGAGGAGAATGGTATATTGATTAAAATGTGGAACGGCGGGAGGTGAGGAACGCTTTGTTTCATCGTCAAAAAAAAAAAAAGAAAAAAGAAAATATAAAAGGAAAGAAAAAAGGAAGCATAGGAAAAATAATAATAATAGTAATAATAATAAAAAAAAAGGGATAGGAATAAAGAAAAAAATCATTCTCGCGCTAATTTGAAAATATTGGACGAACCCCTTTCCACCCCTTCGTTGCTCGAGACTCTTGTGTGTGTGTGTGTGTGTGTGTGTGTGTGTGTGTGTGTGTGTGTTAGGCAAAAAATTAAAAAAAGAAAATGATAAAAAGGGTATCGAAAAGAACTTGATAGGACAAAGAAGGAAACAATGTTGTTAAAGAAATAAACATTAAAAAATAACTTTATAAATTAAAGGTTTTATTTAATTATTAGGTTTATATAATTATGTATTTAGTTATCAATTAATTTTTATTATGCTTATTGTTATGTATGAACAAAATAATAATATTAATAATATAATAACATATAGTAATTATAAGTTAATAAAACATTAACTGGAACGTTAATAAAAAAAATAGAAAAAAATATTATTTATAATAATATACCTATAAAATTTGTCAAATAAGTAAAAGGGTGATTGGGTGAAGGTTAGATTTATTTAAAAGTTACGTATGAGGAATAAAAAATAAAAATAAAAAATAAAACGACGGTGCTGATACCGATAGGTGGTCGTAACCTTTGTTTTTCAACTAATTAAATTGCTCGTTCTCTCCCTGCGCAATCAGTTGGATCGTCGCGGCGCGTTCCAGCCCTTCTTTGCCCTTCCGATCCCTTGGTGAGTAGACCACATCGTTGTTTGAACTTTTTCTTTCTCTCTCTTTCTCTCTTTCTCGTATTTCTTTTTTTTCCTCTTTCTTTTTCTGCGAGGGTGTTACTCTTTTCTCACTCCCAGTTAAGGGGGTCGGTCGTTCGAAGGGTGTCGGCATCGATTCTCACTACATGTGCTAATTAATTGGTAACGAATGAGCTACTGAATTCCACTTACGATACTTTCCGATTGCTAATTAGAAACTTTTTTTTTTATCTAATGACTGTTATATAATCGAAAACTATTTATCTTTATTTGTAACAAATACAAAATATCACCGTCAGTGTATTCTCGAAGATATTCAACAGCAAATAAGATAAACAGAAAGAGAGAGAGAGAGAGAGAGAGAAAGAAAATGAGTTAAGTAAAGTTAGGTTCATAAAGACGCAATGAATCGGCAATCGTTGGATGAGTGGATTCTTCCGGTCACCCACCAACGTTCAATAAGCATGTGTGTATGTATTAACAACGACGTGTTGCGGCCGTCAGTTTAGACGATGATTTAGTGGATGCATTGATTGGGTCGATCAGAGGCCATATCATCTCGTTTATAACCTTCCATCATCGGTGCCACTATTTATAGACCGTCTCGCGAGCATTTCTACGCGTTTGACGATGATCGAATCAATTTTCGTGATCGTACTTATCAACCGTACTAGCAAACATGATGTATTCTTTTAAATTTAACATACTCAATGATAGTGTTAATATCTATTACATGTATTATATCTATATGTATTATATAATCGAACGATATTGAATAGGATTGAATGATTACTCTATTACTGATTTAAATATAGAAACTTTGAGTATATTTAGGAATGATTTAAGTGAAAATATTTTATTTAGAATGTATTGAATTTGTGTTGTTGCAATATATTTATTATATTATATGATAAATATTAAATATATATTTATTGTGTTATTATAATATAATAATTATATAATGTAATAGTATCCATTATCTATAATATATAATTACTATATATAATTAACTATAATATAATAATATATATTTTATATTAAATAAGAGTAGAGTGTTGTAATATTTTTTTTTACAATTTTGTTGAAAAAACAACATTGCCAATAAAAACAGAGCCAATAAAATTCAGAACAATTTCAACATATTATAAATAATTCTTTTATTTAATATTTAAACAAAACACTTTAAAATCGATGTCATAATTGGGATCAATCCCTGATTAGAAGAAACAAAAAAAAGATATTAGAAATAGAAGGGAAGTTTAAGATGTTATAAGATGGTTGGTAGGAAAGGTAATGCAGGACGTGAACGGACAGAGGGGTGACATTAATTCTCATAACATTTTACGAGGCTGGTATCTGACCTGTGTCAAGTCTTTCCAACACCCTGGAGCACAGTTTAGGAGTCATAACTTCCAATCACCCTAAGGCATGCAGTCGCAGCCAATTCTACCTAGTATATTCCCTTACACCCGGTATACTATACTACTCTATTCTACTATTCTTCTTTTCTCTTTGACGAAAAGAACATTTCTTCTGTTCCAGTTTTTTCCAGTATTCTTAAACCTCATTACAGTGTCCAACAAATCACGATGAATTTTTCTAATTAAAAACAGAAATTGTGTGTGTGTGTCTTCATTATCTTTCTATTTATTTTTTTTTTTAACAAATTGTAATACTTAAACAATTTTATTAATCATCTCTCTCTCATCATTTTATATATTATACAGTAAATTTTAGCAACCTTAAAATGATAGCCCAATTACACAAGTTTTTCATAGAAACATTTGATCATTGATAATATTTTGTTTTAAAATAAAATGAATCGATGTTTCGTAATATGCAAGCACACACAAGCACACATATGTGCACATCCCCAACCCCCTTTTTCTCTCACTCACGCTCTTGGTATAATAAAAAAGAAAGAAACAGAAAATAAAAAGAGACACAGATAGGGAACATTGCTGAACGTGCCTCGTTAAGAGAAATGATGGAAGGAAGAACATGTGAGGAGGAGGGAGGTGAGTGAAACGAAAGAAGACAAGAAAGAGAAGAGAAGAGAAGAGAAGAAAAAAAAACTAGAAAAAAAGAAGAGTTTAGGGGGGGGGGTGAGTGGAGCGTCATCGTTAAATCGTAGCAGAAAATATCGTCGTTCAATTTTACTTGGCACGTATTAAAAAAGAAAAAAGAAATAATTCCTCAATTGCATCGTCGTGACGATGACGATTACGATGACGATGACGATGACGATGAACGAGATCGACGGCGTGGCGGAGAATTTTTTTTGATCTCGGCAAAGAATTCATTAAGTATTACGGCACGCGGTTAGGTATTAATACGCGAAAGGGCTGTCGGGTTGGATTCGTGAGAGTGAGTGAGAAAGAGAGAGAGAGAGGAAGGGAGGATAGAAGTGGAAAACGCAGTGCACGTTTTGTGCTCGGCTAAGCACGAGGCAGGGTGCGTTGGAGAGGCAGGTGAAGGAGGTGGATCTCTTTTCTCAGCCACCCCTTTTTTTTAACCCCTCTACCTTCTACCATCCCTTTTCCTGTTCTCCCTTCCACGCCAGAAGCACGGCTTTACTTGCTTATACCTTTTTATTTCTCTCTCTCTCTCTCTTTCTTTTTGTTTCTTTTCCATTTTTGATATTATTTTATAAATTCTTATCAATAAGTCTTTGAACGTTTTGTCATAGTGTATTATAAAAATGATGTAAATTCAAGAAAATGTAATATCCCATAAGTTGTAAACCCAACAGTGGTATTGACAGTTAGTTTTAAAGAGAAAATGTTGATAAGAGTTGTATGGGGTGGTGGTGAGAAAGCTTTTCTTCAGTTAGAACTTTGAAGATGAACGAAAATGAGGGAATGAGAGTTGTGGGGAAGGTTGTGGGGGTTGTTGGGGTGTTACTCAGAAAATGTTCACCGGACGACGATAGAGATCGGATAGAAAATAGGAGAAGAAGCTTGGGAGAGAGAGTAAAGAGAGACGTTCGCGTTGTTTGAGTGCATTTGGCCATCAAATAACATCGGCAGCGCCTATAACCGGCTTACGTACCGACATAAAGTCGGCTTGGCCCTTTTCCTTCCTTTATTTCTTGCTTCCTTCCTTACTAACTTTCTTCCTTGCTTCTTTTCATCCTCACCTTTCATTCTATCTTCTCCTTTCTATTTAACCTCTTGGTCTATTCTTGTTTCTCTTGAACATCGGCCATCTCGAAACCACTAACTCGTGATCAGAGCACCTAACCACCGTCGAACTACCCCGTGGTATTATCAGGAGTTGCGGCTCTTGGGGCGGCTTAAGCTCGCGATATCAGTTGATTGGGTCTTGTGAAGTACTATCCTTGGGAAAAGTAAAAGCTCCCGAAAGCTTTTTCTTTTTTTTCTCTTTTTTTTTTGTTGCTGCTTTATTTTTTGTTTCTTTAGTAAACTAGTGAACTGTGATGGGAAGTACTATTTTTTTCTAATAAATACTTTAGGGTTTCTTTTTTATATCCTTCTATGTGATAGGTTGCTTAAATTTAACTCGAATAATGTTTATAGTATTTTGTTTTAAAAAATAATTATATAAGATATTAAATTCACTTATATTGTAACACCAGTTGATATTAATGTTGTGTTGGTTGATTAGGAAATGTCATTTATTTAAGATGTAATATTTGTAATTAAGCTTTTGCCGTCCCAAAACTGTTAGATACTTTTCCGGATTAAACGGAAGATACGATACGATACGATACGATACGTTCCAAGCTTGCGGCTAGCTTACAGATAGCAGAGAAACGATCGCAGTTCGGTGTTGGGTGAGGGTTGTAGTGAACCAATAACTTGCCAATATCGGCATTACTGGGGTACTCAACGCAATATAAACGTTTATGACCCAATGTGCGTCCGGTCGTGGCCCTAACTGTGCGACTTCGTGTTCCATTCACTGCTTTTCTCGAACAGAGGCTCTCAATTTATTTTTATATAACAATTTTATTTCTAACTAAACAATTCCCAGTCTTATTTTCAACAATAAAAACAAATTAGACTTCAGAAAAATGATTACAAATCTTAAGAATAATTTATGCATTTCTTTTTTTGTAGAAATGTAAATGATTGCAATTTTATTTTTATTTCGTTGCATTTTTATGCAACAAGTTGATTGGTTAGATTAATAAATTGTAATTGAAGTTGAAAATAATTGTTCGAATGAGATTAGAGATTTTTGTGGATAATAAATTTGGAATGGTTGATTGAGAACTACTGTCAGAAAAGTATCTACTATAAGACATGAAATGAAAGAAGGGTGAACATCGGTAGCCAAAAAATGAGAGAGAGAGAAACAGAGAGACGAAAAGAGACGATCTTTATTTGTATGCTTTTTTTTTTCGATTACATCGTTTTACCAGTAGACCTGTATAAAAACCTTGTTTCTACGATACAAAATCCCTTAAACTCTGTCCCCATTTTATTATTACCAATCAAATTGTCAAATAACAATTCGTTGATGTACAAATTAATTGTACACAAAATGTAATACAAAATAAGAAATATTTGGATAAAATTGAAGAAACTTTAAGAAATATTTGTAACAATACAGGATGTAACAAATAATTCCAATAATTATTTTTCCAACTAATATTGTCGCAAATATTTGAAATACAATACACGGTGTAACAAATAATTCCAATAAGTATTTTTCCAATAATCAAGCCACCAATGTTCATTACGTAGAAGAAAAGGTAAAAAAAAAAAAAAAAAATAAAAAAAGAAAAGAAATAAGATCAAAAAAGAAAGGAAACAGTAGAAGAAGGGTGACGCGTATTCTATGTGTCCGTAGTACTTAATGTTTCTCTATCTATAGCGTTCAGGACAGGACAGGGCTAGGATATTGTTATATACGACATTGTGGAGGACCCAAGGGCCAAGATGGAGAAAACCAAAAGGAGTGAGTGAGTGGAGAATACCTAGAATGTGGAGAAGGAGGAGAAGGAGGAGGAGGAGGAGAGATATCGTCGACCACCAATTACCACCCGACCAAGAGTTATTGAAAAGATCTTCCCATGGGAGATGGGAACCCGAATGTCCGAGAGAAATTCGTCCACACGTTTTCCTACTTCTAATGAACACTGATTACCGTTTGCCGGATTCTCTTCGATGATTAGCTTTACCTATTCCGAACTCCTATATGTTTTCATCAAACTTATCAATTATTTTTAATTAATGTTCTTTTATAGAAAATGTTTCACTTTATAGATCACATACTTTCTCAGGAATCATTTTAAAGTTGTCTTATATTAAGAACAAATGTATAAATGCATGTATACAAAACCTTGCATTACTCGTCAGAAATAAAACCCCAAATATCAATGTAAGCTTAGCCAAAAGTTTTCTGAAAAAAATAACAATCTTTAAAAAAAAATACCCAGCTACCCAATAAAAAATCCCCTACACCCGAATTACACAATCACAATCAGTTTCTATTAAAATCTAAATCAAATACGAAATACTAATCGACGTTAAAATTAAAATATTAATAAAATACCATAATTAATAATAAAAAGAACAAAAATATATATATATATATATATATATATATATATATAAAATAGTGGTTTAGATCAAGTTAATAAAGTGAAGAGGTTCCTGGAAGAAATCTTTCTTCTCCTAAGGTCGTTGCTTTATCCAGTAAACGACATAATTCGCTAACACCTCTAACTCCTGATATAACAGAGTATTAGTTTTGATGCTGTCTCTTGTCCTCTCTCATTCACTCTCTCTCTCTCTCTTTCCTGTTTCCTTTAGAGCATCACCAAACGATCCCTTCTTCCTTCCAACCCCTCTTTACACGATCGACGCAGGAGGGTTTTGGATATATACACCTATCTCTCTCTCTCTCTCTCTCTCTTGCTATCTGTTTATTTCTCTTTCTCTTTCTATCTAAAGGTTCGTAGAGAAACTCGTAGCGAAACACGTCCCTCTTTACCAATTTTCCTCCTCAAAGCTCCATCGTCTTTGATCAGGTCTCGCTACACACCCCTATTATGTCGCCAACGTCGATCCCTGGTGCAACATCTATCTTTCCATGTGTATATATTTATATACATAGAATGCATGTGCATGTGTAGATGGATATTTGTATTTATGTGTATCGTTACGTAGAAAGAGAATCAAGAGAATCTTTTATCTATTTTAGAAAATTTTATAAAAAGATTTATAGGTTTAAATAAAAGGGATTCTATTTATATGAATATTTTTTTTCTATTTTGTATTAGAAATACATTTCTAAATAGATTAACAATATTTGGTGTATTTAACTATACCATTTTATTATTCTATCTATTTTAATATTTTTGTAATTTGAGGTTTTGTAACATGCACGTGTATTATATTTGGTAAAATTTAAATTAGGGTTTTGTATTAGAAATAAATTTGTAAATATTGTAGATTGACATTTTGTATAATGTAACTATATCCTTTTACTATAGTATGTATTTTAATATTTTTTTCATTTGAAGTTTCGTAACGTGTACAAGTAGCATACTTAATATAATTGAAATTAGGGAGCTCGTATTTTACATAATTATATAAAACATTATTTTTATCAGAAATATATTATTACTAATTACGATTCAAAGTTATCATAATGTTGATTATGATAGAATCTGAATGAAAGGAATGAGACAGATGAACATCAATTATTCTTTCTTCTAGATTATGTTTCGTACGATCAGTAAAGATCCTTCACCCTGTGTGACGTGACGTTGCCATCAATTTCTTCCCACACCCTGAATCAACCACCCTCTCTTCTTTCTCTCTTTGTCCGTAGAATATTAGAGAAATAAAGAAAGATAGAAGAAAGTCTGGAAAATCTGCTACGTCTCATCGATGGTAATGCCCTCCTTTTACGATCATCATATTTATAAACGTAACCCAGCCATCGTTTTCCCCTTCGTATATTCGCTCGGTTGATGAAAGGATCTCGTTAATTGGGAATACTGATGGCAGAGCGCTAGGATCGATCCTTTTCCCGGGTTCTCTTCCTTTCCTGAACCCAACCCAACCCACCCCCCTAACCCCCATACTCACAATATTCCCTTCCTCCTTCTCCTTCTTCTTCTTCTTCTTCTTCTTCTTCTTCTTTCTGTCCTCTTTCAATCCTCTCTTGCAATCCTCGTTCGTTTCCCATCGTTGCTGAAAAGCTATCCTCGTCTTTCAAATTCAGTCACTCCATAGTCAGCCCTTTCGTCCTTCTTCCTTCTTCCTTATTCCTCTTTTATAGTAAACGAGTGAGTGTGAGTGTAAGAGAGAGAGAGAGAGAGAGAGGGAGTGAGAGATAGGACCAAGCACGCGAGATCACCACGCCGGATAAGACCCGTGGGATCCCGTCAAAGGGAGCTTATATTTATGAGACTTTCGGCAAACAAATGGATAAATCTAATATCTTCGAGGCGAAAAGGCGAAGCTTCTTGAGATACCCTAACCATTTTCTACCAGAATCTTATACTACTACTGAAAAAGGGATTTTACTTATTCTTTACGTTTACCTGTAACTTGGACTTCTTAGATACGTTTCTATGTATGTGTGTTCTTAAGCATCATTCTATCCTTTACTTCCTTTAATTTTTTTTTTACATTGGGTTGCTAAGATTAGGATATGTGTTTTTTTTTGGGTGAGGAGGAGGGTGGATCGTTTATGATCGATCAGAAGGGATTGGTTTATATTAGGTTCTCTCTTGTTAGAAATCTTAGATTACTGCTTGAATGATTGTAATTTGAGTTCAATAAAAAATGATTTATTTTCTTATGATTGAAAAGAAAATTAATTTGAAATTAATTATAAAAATGTTAGTAGAGTATATGTGATAATATGAGACGTCGAATTGAAAACTATGATCCTAGTAATTTCTAGTAAAGTAACTGGTACTTTAAGTATTAAATAACTAGAGGGAATAGTAAGGACAATTAAGACGCATCAGTGAACACGTGAATGAAGGGAACCTTCATCGGACAGTGTAGTGACAGTTGGTGTCATTAGGGTGACGTTCAGTTGCCATGCAACAGATCTATCGTTAGTTTTTTTTAAAACAATTTCATACACACACGTCATCACATGAACTGCATACAACACATGTATAGTATATATAATTACACGAATGAAATAGTAAGAGTGAGTGATCCCTATCGTTGCGTATCATCTCTGTGAGATCATCATCGGCAACCATCCGTCCGTTTGTCTGTCCATACATCTATCCATCCATCCATCCATCCATCCATCCTTTACGACGCGTCATTTCCGCTTAAATTTAGCAAATGCAGCTTGCAGTCCAAACTACTCTCTTTCTATCTAACATCTGTCCTCAATAAACTTTGCTACATCATTAGATTTATCTTTTTATTTATTTATTTATAGTTATTATTATTATTTTATTAATATTGGATATATTATGTTGTTTTTATTTATTAAACAATTTTATTTTAATGTGGACAATTTATGTTTTAATTTATATTAGCTTTTGATATTTAATTATGTTTTGTTACTGTATCAATTATCTTAGGGGTAGGTAATATTAATGTTGTATTATTTATAAAATATTTAATTATTAATTATTTTAATAAATATTGTTTAAATAATTTAATCGTTATATTTAAAATATGAACGTATGAATGTTAGGACGAGCTTGTTGGATTTGTGAGTTTATAGGAGAAATAAGAATTGATGATGATGATGATGACATTTACGACTATGAGTATAGTTACATACTCGTTCAAAAAGAAACAGAAAGAGAAAGTGAAAGAGAGAGAGAGAGAGAGAGAGAGAGAGAGAGAGAGAGAGAGAGGAAGATTAGCTATCGCAAGTCTTTCCAATCAACTCAAATAATAATGATGAGTTATAAATGGTACTAACAGCTCGAACTTCGAGCCAGACTGATTCCGAGTTTAGATAGGTCGGTATACACTCTCTCATCTTTTGATACCAACTTTGCCGCAAGATTCATCCAGATATGATAAATAATATATATATAAGGGGATCATTTTCTTCAACGATTTGTCTTAATATTCGTAAGTCGGGTCTAAACAACTTAATAATATTTGATTAATAGTATATTAATCAAATTGGGATAGAACAATTGACGAAATACTTGATAAATTATTTGAGATATAATAAAAAAAAAAATAGAAAACAATAGAAGAATATTTGTGAATCAGAAATAGGAAATACTGTTTCAATGCCATTAAATAATCCCATAAAAGAAAGGACGGTCTGTTATAGTCGTAGGTTGGAGTCGGAATTGGTGGCTAAAGGAATGAAGATGATAGGTGAGAAGAGGTGAAGAGAATGTTAGGAGGACTGGGCGAAATTTGTCAGTATTAAATAAATAACCCATAAAGGTGGAACATCAATCCCACCGTAGAAAACATTAACGCCCGATATAAGAGGGGCGGCGAGGTACCATACTCTACTGCTGTTATTTTTCATACTACGGCAACGTTTTATATACGAGCAGAGCCTATACCACCATC
This sequence comes from Polistes dominula, assembly GCF_049000335.1. Lineage (NCBI taxonomy): Eukaryota > Metazoa > Arthropoda > Insecta > Hymenoptera > Vespidae > Polistes > Polistes dominula. The sequence continues at coordinate 1,093,449 of NW_028301042.1, forward strand.
TTACGATCTTTCTCTCGAAAGCAAAGAGAAATGAGAAAGAAAGAGAGAGAGAGTGAATGGGAGTAAGAAAGAAAGAATGAATGAGAGTGAGAGAGAGAGAGAGAGATAGGACTACTTCTTTCTTTTTATTTTATTCTTTATCCTCTTTCGTTCGTACCTTTCTCGAAGAAGAAGAAGAAGAAGAAGAAGAAGAAAAGGTTTTTACGATCTACACGTTATACCGTATCGCAGACATACGTCGTAGATCAAATTGTGATGTGTCTATTATGACGTAAAATGCTTGAAGGTAATCTTGATAAAATAATAACGAAATGTTATAAATATAAACGTTTTTTTTTTATATTTTTTAAATTTATATTGTTCTTTAATTTAATTGAAGAATAGAATTTTGTTGTATTATTTTTTATAATAGATTAAAATTATACAATATTTGTAATGAATACAATTATTTTATGGGTGTATAATAATACATATTACTTTTATTATTAATATTATTTTATTAATACGTATTATATTATTTAAATAATAATATGTATATTATATATATATTTATATTTATATTAATTAAAAATTATTATTGTAAATATAATATATATTATTTTATAGTATGTAATATATTAACTATAAAGTATAACTATATAAATGACTATATAAATATACCTATAATAATAAAATAATATGTACTATAAAATAATACATATTATTTTTATTACTTATTATTAATATAAATATCCCAATTCTAAAAAAGATTTTTATTACAAATTAATCACATCTTTAAAATTAATTTCTCAATTTCATACAAAAGTTCGTATCTTTCTAAATAATAAATAATTAATTAAATTAATTTAATTAAATAAATTACTAAATAACCAACCCCTTCTCCAAAAATAAGAAAAATGTCATTTAATAATTTTATCTTGAAAATGTTCTCGTCAAATTACCAGTACAAAAAAAAAAAAAGATTAAGATTGATAACATTCAAAAGAAAAAGAAAAAGAAAGAAAGAGAAAAAAAAACCCCACTAAAACAACCCCCCCCCCCAAAAAAAATAAATAATTCCAGACGAAATATTTGAACGAATAAAAGTAAAGAATCTCCCACGGTAACTTACTATACGTACCAATGTTGAATCCAGAAAATTGTCGAGCAATTCTTGCTTAAAAGAGAATCTTGAAATATCTTCAAAGAAGATTCTCCGCTGCGGCAATTTATAAGCGTGTCGCTTGGCTCATTAAACTTAGCCAATCAAATCCGAAGCTAATAGCCACCCACACTTTTAACCAACATACATTCACTTGTACATTTATATCCACTTAAACATACTTAAACAGTATGTGTGTGTGTCTCTCACTCTTTCACTTTTACACAGAACAGTTTCGAATAAGACAGTGAGGGTGAATGGGGGAGGGGGCAGGGGAGGGAGGGTATGTTATGTCCGTCTGTCCGTTATGTTTCCTCCGTTATGTTCTTCCTTGGTAATCTCAACATCGGAATCGTATCGTGTATGCTCAAACATAAGTCAACCACTGTACTTCTTAAGAGGACTGGCTAGAATTGGCGGTGCCTTTAAGTTCTACAATCGACTCCTTGTATCGACGAACTTTCTTCTTCTTCTTCTTCTTCTTCTTCTTCTTCTTCGTCGTCATCATCATCATCATCATCATCATCTTCTTCTTCTTCCTATCTCATATTCTCTGTCTTTCTCTTTCTGTCTTTCTTACTTACTTATAGTAATATTTTCTCTCTTTGCATAACCCTCATCCGTCTTTCTAGCAAGATTTCGCTTTTCGTTTATGCCGCTTTATATACCGCATGCGGTATAGTATATCGGCTCATCGCACGCAGTTATATCCTATCTCTTTCTTTTTACTTAAGTCGGTTATGCTTTTGAACATCGTTAAAGCTCACCGACTACTTACCCTTTAACTGTCTCTCTCTTTCTCTTTCTTTTTATTTTATACGTTTCTTTTTTTTTTTTTTTGGTTTGTGTGTGTGTGTTTTTTTTTGTTCTTTTTATTCTTGACCAATTTGGGTGGTCTTCACTGGACTTCATTTCAATTTATTTATTTCTATAAATGGTATTTTTTAAATTATTTATTTATTTTATGGAAAAAATTGGAAATAATAATTATTGCAGATGATTGAGAGAGAAACAATGTTTTGTTGTTTTATTTAGAATTATAAATTATTTAGGATTGATTTATTAGATTTATCTCAATTAATTTTTAAATATATATAATATAAAATATATATTTTAAATTATATTAATATAATTTTTTGTATATTAATAATAATATTTTTTGTTTATAATATTCTAGATAATTTAATGGTATATCAATTCTAAGTTATATTTCTAATTATAATACTTGCATTTAAATTTATTTAATAATCAATTAAAAATCTTATTGTATTTCTCACCACCCTTTATATTTTATAAATTTGACAAGATAAATAAAATAACGACAGTCATATATATCGATTATGTTTTATCTAATCAATTTCACATCAATCGTTTTGTGAAATCGGGCAGGGATTAATTTAATTCTAACCCAAATTCATAAAAATCATTTTTTTTACGGGAATAAGGTTAAAACAATTCGTATAAAAGTTAATAATTAAACGTTTGCAATTATAATAGTTTTTTTTTGTCTAAATAATAAATGTTGTTATATTATAATTAATGTTTGACAAATATTTGATTGAATTGATTAAAAATATATGCGTAACGCCTTCACACGAATTTGAAGATTCATTGATAACGTTAGATTCTTTAACAATATTTCCATTACATTTGATCGGTTACGTTACAAGATTAATTATGATATCCGATGATAAACCAACATCACCTATAGCACGATCAACCGAATATATTTCAATCGAAGAATCCGAATTTGGTTCGATCGATTACGAGGATGATTCAATTTCCGAAAGTTTGCAAGATAATACGGTTCCAAGTTTTGAAGTATTTTTAAAAATAAAACCATCCACGAAAAAAGGTATTTCCATTTTTCACGATAACAGCAAATATTACGAAGTAATCGATTCGACAACCTTAATTACCAAATTCAATTCTAATGGTTGTAAAAAAAATTCTAAACTATCGAGATTAATGAAAAATAATAAATGTCACGAGGAATATGAAAATTGTGAAAGATTTGTATTCACAAAAATATTTCAATCTGATACAAGTCAAGCAGAATTTTTTGATACAATTATGAAACAACGTATTAATGATTTTTTAAATGGACATAATTCAACGATCATGAGTTTTGGTACAACGAATTCTGGTAAAACGTATACACTTCATGGTACACCAGAACAACCTGGTTTGATACCACGTAGCATTGAATATATTTTTTCATCAATAAATTGCACCCTAGTACCATGGTACAAATTAAATCCAAATAAAACATTGATAAGTTTAGATGATAAAGAAAGATTGGAGGAATCTGAAAAAAAAGTCAAACTATTGAGATCACCGATAATAAATGTTGACAAATTTACGGATGCTAGAAAATCGTTGGAAAATTCAGAACAATCGATTAAACATGAAGACGATGAATTAAAAAGCGAATCAATGTATGCAGTTTGGTTATCGTTTGCTGAAATTTATAACGAAAACATTTACGATCTTTTAGATTTTGAGGAACCAGTTAAAAGTCGACCATTGAAATTAATCGGTGATAAGAATGGTCAAGCTTACGTTCATGGATTGACGACAATTTACGTGACAACACCTTTCGAAGCTTGTCAAATTCTCATTGCTGGACAATCACGAATGAGTTCGTCATTTACTAATTTAAATCCTAGAAGTTCAAGGTCTCATACGATATTTACGATAGGTTTGTTAAAGTATCAAAAAGCTTACGCACCCCACGAAACTGAGGCAAGTACTCTGACATTTTGTGACTTGGCTGGTTCTGGACGTTCCAAGGGTTTGGGTGAAAATATCGAAAGATTGCAAGAAGCTAAAAATATTAATAAAAGTTTATTGGTATTGGGTAGATGTTTAAAGTGTGTAGAAAAAATGCAATCAATGAAACAAATGAATGAAAATGTTGCTGGACCATTTCGTGAATCTAAGTTGACGAGAATCTTTCAAAAAACTTTGTCTGGAAATGAACGTTCAACTTTTATCATTAACATTGATTTTTCATCAGAACTTATTAATGAAATTAAAAGTATTTTAAATATTTCTACGTTAGCAAGAAAAATATCGTTTCATTTAAAGAGATTAGAAAAACTGAAAGAATTTAATGTTCATACTACGAGAACCAATGAAACTAACGAAATACGTCATGAATTAAAATCATTGAATGATACTAAAACGATTCATAGTTTGGAACAAAATTCTACAATTCGTGATGAAAGTTTTAATACTAATTTGAACATTGATGATCGAATTGACAGTAATGACAGTATTCATGACTTTACGAATGACAAAAAATGTGCAATTAATGATCTAACCTATAGAGAAAATGATAGCATGATTTATAATAATTTAAAATGTGAAATTATTACGGAAAAATCTAAGACAAATGATTTGAACGAATTCAATCAATTTTTTGATCAAACCAAATCTGATATTTCTAATTTAAATGTTACAAATGACGAATGTTTAAATAAATTCAAATATAATTTAGATGATAAAAAGATAAACGAGATTGAAATATTAAATTCAGATGAAATCAATGAATTGAAGAAACAATTATCAGAAAAAACGATGAACGTTGAGATATTACAATTGCAATTGAAATCCTGTGAAAGGACATTAAATGACAGGGATAATGCTTGGAAGGATGCTGAGAATAAAAATTTAAATTTGTTAAAAAAAATTGAATCCTTAGAAAATGTTATCAAAGTAATGGAGTGTGATAGGAAAAATTTGACAAAACCAAAATCACCGTTTTACTTAGAAGAAGTTTCATCGTCACCCTTGGATGATAAAATTAATTGTCAAATTGATAAGAATCATCTAAGATTGTCATCTATTATGGAAAATTCATTTTTTTGTGACGATTCGAACGAACCACAGGAATTTGTAGTTCAAGCACACGTTGATATTAAAAAAAATAAATTCAAGAATATTGGTAAAAAAGGTTTTATTGGAAAGGATTGTTCCAACGTTATGGAAATGGATACTAAAAATATTTTGGAAATTTCTGGTAATGATTTACGTCAGAGTAATGCAAGTAGTAAAAATGATTCTGGTATAATGATCGATGAATCTTTCGATAATAAAAATTGTTATTCAAGTATTAATTCGGACAAAAGTATTTGCGATAAAAAGGAATTCAATGAAATTGAAAAATTTATCAACGCACATTTGTCAAAGGAAATTCAATTTGAAGAAAATGATAACGAATTGAAAGAAAATTTCCAATTGAACGATGACAATGAATTTGTTCGAATGAAATGTTATGAATTTTTAACATGTAAATGTCAATGTTTGGAAGATTTATTGAAATGGATAAAGAAAAAACGTGATTTACAAAAAGAATATTGCAAAACGGAACATTTATTGAAATTAGATGAATTGAGGAAAGAATTGTCATTGAAAACGCAAGAAATTGATCAAGCTAATGAACAAATTTCACTAGCTAATCGTGATTTAAACAAATTGCAAGATTTAATGAAAAGATTGAACGATTTGATGATCGTCACTGCAGATTTTCAAAAAAACAACAACGATCTTTACGACGAGTTGAGAAAACGTAAAGAAATTCAATTGAGTTTAGAAACAAAATTGAAATATTTGGTAACATTGATGGAAGCTAAGGAAGATGAGATAAAACATATGAAAGATAATATTACGATGATTTTTCAAGATAATACTGGTAACAATGACAAATCTAAAGATTTGGGTCTTCGTATAATCGAAATAAAAGAGAGATTGAATTCCATTAAGGAAGAATTGATTGATTCAGAAAGAAAACGTATAGAAATCGATAAAAAATCGAATGAACAAATAGATGAATTGAAAAATCAATTAACAATTTATAAAAACGATTCAATTTTATTAACACGAACGGTGGAAGACTTGAATGAGAAGAATGAAGAATTGATTGAAATGAGAAGTCAATTAAATCGTAAAGAAGATGAAATGAATTGGTTTAAAACTAACAGAGATTCGACGATCAAGAGATATGAATATTTGGTTAAACAATTGCAAGATGAGATAGAAAAATTCAAAGAACAGTCGCGTCTTGAGACGTCAGAATTAAAAGAAATCAATCGCAACAGTTCAGTCGTTCGTACATCAAACAAATTCAAAGTATCTGAATCATTGAAAAAATTAACTCGAGTTGGTCGAAATTCTGACGGTAGTTGGAGGAGACCTAATTATTTGAGAAAAAAATCGATCGATGATAAATCCCTAGGATCGACTAGTAATTTTTCTGTTAAACGAGCTACGAGCTCGAACGAAACTATTGTAGAATCAATGAAGGAAAATAATCCGCAATTAAAACGTTACAATGAATCGATTTGTCAATTACCAATTGATGAAGATCAAATGTTAACCAGTCGAGTACGTAATGATTTAATATTTTTCTTTTAACAATTAACCCTTTGATTGTTATGAACGCAAATATGCGTTTTGTTAAAGTTTCATACACGTGTTTGTCAATATTAATGTAAAATAGTGTGAAATGTTAGTTTGTTTATTTAGTTTTGTCAAACGAATATTAAATAAGCCACAAAAATTTTAATGATTTATCTTTTAGGGTTTGGATAATAATATCAATCAAAGGGTTCATTAGAAATATTATTTAATATATTTTTGTATAACTAATACCAACGTTTCAGACAGAAAGCGACGTAGATTCGTACGAGTCGTATGATTCCCGTGTTGATACCACAACTGAAAGTTCGACGAAAACGAACTATTACGATTCCGAGGATTCTGATGAGAATTCATTTAGGATCAAAAGAAACAGAATGACTGGATGGATGAGAATAAGAAGAATCGATGGTAGAACTGTGTTACCTTCTTGTTCAGAGTTTCATTTGGAGGATAGTGATATATCCGATTCATAATTTTTCATTAGGAAACTGGATTACAATCCGAATGATTTATCCAATTTTCTTTATTGTTTTCTTTTCTTCATTTAGAAAAAAATAATCGTTTAGTTTCAATGTGTTTTTTGTTTATTTTTTTTTTTATGAAAGGAAACCGTTCAGTTGGATTTAGTTAACTAAAGTAATTACAATTTTTAAAATATTTCAATTAAATATGTTATGTATTAATAATTTAAAGATTTAAATTAGAAAATATTTAGAAACAATAACAGATTTCAATAATATTCATAAATATCTTATAATGGTAGTCCAATTTATATTAAATCATAAAAATAATGAGAAAAAAACCCTAATTATCGTTGAACACGAACAAATGTTAATTTAATCAACACAAAATAATCGAATTTATCTATTAGTTATCTGAAAGATTTTCTATCATTTTAAAAATATAATTATTTATTCCCTACATATTGTTATTAACTTAATTTCACGTATAAGGAGTTGGGGTATCGCGAGAGAAAAGAAGGTGATTATCGATCGGTGATATCAGCGTAATATCGGACATTCTCATGGGACAAGATTACCGGTAATGGCAAAACGTGGTTCCTACGTTCGTTACAATAAGCTAGCAATCCCCTCCCCTGAAACCCCCAATCCTCCTACCAATCGTGACCCCCCTAATATCCCCCTTTTCTTGCTCTTGGTGGTGGTGATGGTGGTCACCCCCAATGGACAGTAGAAAAGCATGCTTAACCGGCGCTGGCTATTGGGGCAAACCCTGCTTGGGATTTTATTGCCAATATGCTATAATTTTCGACATTAGACGCCGCTGACGCTTTTCTGGGTCCTCTCATTATATCTTATACTTTTACTCGTGTACATGTCTCCTCTGTGAACGTGTGTTTGAATCAAAATGTGTAAGTTAGATGGGTAGTTGTACGTGTGTGTGGGTGTTTGTGTATTTTCATGTAGAAAATCTTCTTCTCGGGATGGTTTCTACCAGGGTGTTTTTATATATCCGTTTGCGGATACTGATAGATGAAATTATGAGTTTAGGGGTGTGCCCATCGAAATTGGATTGCTTTTATACGTCTGGGTATGTTTCCTTTTTTTTCTCTATCTCTCTCTCTCTCTCTCTCTCTCTCTCTCTCTCTCAGCTTCCAACCCCTCACCTCTACTTTTTGCCTCTTATTCTTTCATCTTTTGATTAATATTTTTTTTTTCAGGATTCTTATCTATTTATTTGGAATTTGTTCAACAAGCAAGCATCAAGTTAATTTTGTTTTAAGATAATACTGTTTATATAGGAATTTCGTACATTTTCTAGGATATGTTGGTAGAGAAAACTTAGCCATTTTCGTTTCTACCAAGACTTTTTCGACGTCCAGGTGATTTTTCCAGGTAAACGTACCGCGAACCTTACTCCTTTTAATTGGCAATAAGATTTGATCGTTGAGGAAAATAACATCCAATTTTCTTTCTTTCTAGTCAAAAACGAAAAGTCTAATGTTATTTGAAAATCATTCTACTTTGATAATCTTTGTTAAACTTATTTTAAACATTTTTGCAAAAAAAAAAAGAAACAAAAGTAGAATACTATAAAAATATTCATTCCTGTTTGTTTTGAAGTTCACTCATGATAACCCAAAAGAAGGTTATTGAACTTGTAATAAGAAAATGTTCATAAAATGTTAGAAGATATAATAAAGTAGAAAATGTATGAGCAAGGTTCGAAGATCATAGAAACGGGGGATGGTTTAAGTATAATAATCGAGAAAGGTAAGGGGGTAGAAAGTCATTTAGAGTTACAAGTTTCCTCGAGACATTAGTTTATAATTCGGCAATCCCGGATCAGTATTTGTCACGATTAGCCGAACCCCCTTGTCGCTTCTTCATCCCAATGCACACCGTCTGGAATATCCGGTTTCCACTTTCAAATTTCATCCCTTTTCTCTAGATCCCCTAACTCCCACCCTCCCCCACTTCTTCCTTTCCTCAAACCGTTCCTTCAGTTTCGCGAAATTCACGCGTTCATAAGTTTTCATTAATTTAACCGATCTTAGTTTTAAGTATCGTCATAGTTATCAACTGTTTCGGTAAGACAATGTTCAAATAGATTGACATATGTTTAATAAAACTGACAAAGTGAAGAGAATTTGGAATAAGAAAGGTGTATGGGGTAGATTTGTAAGTATGTGTGTGTGTGTGTGTGTGTGAAGAAGTTTGTGTATTGGTTAAAACATTCACGGTTTTAGGTAAGAACTCGTTCCAGTTCAAAGGTCGACCTACCATGAATTATATTTCTCGTGTCATTTACTTTTAGAGTTAAAACCACCACTGGTTTCTGACTTTCCAACTAACGAAAGTTTGCCTTTTACGAAATCGGAATCAAGTAGTTTATTACTGTAAAATAGATATTCATTCATTTAATTAATCCTGTAGAAATTTATTATTTATCAGTAATCTTTAATATTGTTTTTTTTTTAATTCTAAAGTACTGTACAATCTATTGACTTTATTTTGTAATATATAATTATAGAAAAAGAAAATAAATTAAACAATTTACCATTAGAAAATCTTTTAAAATGTCGTAAGAATTAAAGAGAAAGATAGTAAATATAATTCACATTGTCGAATTACGAAAGAGAGACAAAGATAGAGAACATAAAGCAGAGTCAGAAAGTGGGGGAAGCAGAAGTAATGGTGGGAGAAGAAGTAGCAATGGTGGGGAGACAGAGAGTAGGTTGGGAAGTAGGATTGGTGAATGGTATAGGATGGTGGAAGGAGGTTCGCGAGGATCGTAGGATGCGAAGCGAGCGGTGAACAATAAGCAATAATAGGTAATGCAATTCAAACGTTGAGGCTGGCAATACTCCGAACTCGACGGGGTGGTTATAATGCTGGGAAATGCCTGCCTTGCATTTCCCGCGAAACGGGAGCGGAGAACGGAGACAATCGTACAATACGGGACGTTCAGGTAGTCTATTGCATATTTGCCTTTACGCAATTCTACTGGCGGCGCGAGCGCACTCGGGCAAGCACGATATTACGCAATTCCGATTTATCCAGTGCCACGTGGAAAGGTAATCGTGGATAGCTACCTACGCGGGTTGTATTTAATCTCAACGATTTGTTCTGTTACTATATACATTCAACCAGAAATTCATACTAACGTATTCTCTCCAAACCCTCTCCTAAGTTTCTCCCTTTATCTATACGAAACCAATGTTGTTTCATTCCTATTATTACTCGTTTATTATATCATTTGTATCGCAATTATGTTAGTATCTTTAATTATTATTTTTAATAATACTTTTAGAACTAGTCGTTTGAACATTTGCGTATCCTGATATTGAATTAATTTATTAACAATAACTAAACTTTAATATCGCTAATTTAGAGAAGAAATCTAGGTACAAAATTTGATATCGACTAAACGGGTTTACACACACAAACCCTAGGAAAGAAAAGATATAACGAAACACATAGAAATCCTGTTCAACACTAAGAAACATTCGAAGTCTAGGGTAACCAGTAGAACGGCAAGTATATTTTGGATGTTTCGGTAGGACATAGGGGAAAGGAAAGAGAGAATCTTGTCTTCGTGTGTAGTAGGCGGAATCGAGAAGATGAAATCGTTTGTTCTAATATCACGGGAGCTCCCTGCGCTTACTTGGCCCTGAAGCCCCGAAGATGGAACTTTGCTAGCTGGAAATTGTCCCGGTGACGTTGCAAATGGGTCAGACGATTCTAACCTGGTCTGCTTGTTGTATCTACGCTATCCTTGAACACCACACATGTTTTCAACATTGGCAGACGTTCCCTGTTGCTCGTAGTAGTTGTAGAAGTGGAAGGGAGGGTTACTTCTAGGCTGACTTTTCTCTTTCAGAGATCTCCGGGGAGTCATTCGTAAGGTTCCGTTCGATGTTCTCTAAAAGAAAGACCCTTTAACGCAATCGATCCAACTTCTACGAAGAATCATTTTTTAATTCAATCTTCAATTATTTAAAGATAAATAATATGTGATGTTCAGTTTGGTATACCTGGAGATTATTCCAGATCAATATTCTGGAACTGCATACCCAAATTTAACACAGTAAACATCACCAAATGCAAACTACTTCTTGTACTTAAACTTGTTATAGGAATTTTTTAATTGGATGGTAGTTACCTACAAGATAATCCTTAAGAATTGAAGAAGGCATCTTTAGATAGAAATAAAAAAAAGGATTAAAAGGATGAGTTAATGAGAGACATTCTCCCCAAGTATTCCAATGCCAGAGGCTACTTATTTCGCATATCAGGACTGGAGAGTTTCCGGTGGTGGTACATAACATTCCTATAGAGAATGGTGTGAGGTTTTGAGGTTAGGGTAGGGATTGTATAGGATGCGAGTAGCCCAGCCAACACCTCAAGGCAAAACGAGAGCATATAAAAACGTGAAATATCAGGGGCATTTTCTTATCGCTGAGAGTCCGTTGGCATATGTAAAAAGGAATAAAATCTAAGCGGTAAGTTGCGCTTGGGGGATCCCCAGGTGGTGGTGGTGGTGGTGGTTGGTTCCGCAGTTACTCGCCTTCGGGCCACTACGGTTGAATCAGATTCGTACGTTCCTGGCATGTAAGAGGTCCGCGAGAACAAATAAATCCTTGCTACGAGAATATCATTTGTTCCCTTTTCTCTCTATTATCGTCCTATTTATTACACCACTTCGTCTTTTCTTGATTTCTGCTAAGATTAGGTTGGTATTTTAAAAAAACATTCGAACCCATTTGAAATTGATCAACTATTCATTGAACTGAACCTAAATAATAATACTTCTGATAATCCAATCATGTTTTACAGATAAATATTAGTTGAACATTTGTACTTACACACAAATATAGATTATAAATGAATTAAAAAAAAAAAAAACATATTTCCAAATACAGTTTTTGGGATCATTGCTAACGCGTGCCCTGAACATATATTCGATCCCGCGTAACAAGACGGCACACGGTCGAAGCTTTTGAGTGGCTATTGAGATGATACTCGAGGTCTCAAGGTCTTCTGACATAAGAGCAGTACCAACCAAATATCGGAGGCAATGAGGCGGGCTACTTTTAACAAGACGATCTCCCGTCATGAAACTCACTCTCCACTTCACCGATCCCATCCCCTTCCTCTAGCTACTCCTCTTCCTACTCATCTTCTTCCTTTTACTCTTTACTTCTTTCTTTCGTATCATATCATTCGATATAGGAAACGTAAAAGCTGATGTTGGATACGCTCGACTCGTTGTTATTATGAGAATCCCATAAAATTACGAAAACCAGTGACAAAGCTCACAAGCATTGGTCGTGATCCCCGTTAACGAGCCCCTTCCCGATCTCCATGAACGAAACTGAGGAAGATTGAAGGGAAAAAACCTACAAGAATCTCAACCAGTTACCTCTTTGTCGTATTTCTTTTTTTTTTTTTTTTAATTCTTTAGATCGTCTTTTAGCAGGTTTATGAAAGAGATTGTGAAAAACAAGGCAGATGTTCATGTCTCACTCGCTAAAAATGATTCACGGTAGACTCGTTTCTTTAAGGAATCGGATTGCAATGGTTGGTGCCATTTGAAAACGATTTTTCTTTTCAACCGAGCACACCTCTAGTTCGCTCTCGCGATTCCTTTTAATTTACGCGGTTCGCATCGGCGGTGTTCTACCGGTTGATTGTCCCTCGAACATAACCTACAACAGATAATACAAACGTTTGCTTGCACCCCTTATTCTTGTTTTTTATTTTTCATATTTATTCTTTCCTCGACGATCAATGATGACGTTCCTCTTCTTCTTCTTCTTCTTCTTATTCTGCTGCGAATAATCGTTTCTGTGAACAACAAAATGAGTCAGAGTGTAGTTGGAGTCGTTTGAAATTATTATCCTCCTCATGTATTTAAATGTATGTGTGTGTTGAATAAATTTAGGTCAGAGTTAGCGGAACAGATATCAGTTGGAAGCTTTTGTCAGTCTCGTCCACTTCCTTTGAACTTGTTTTAGAAATGTTTCAGGTAGCTCAGGGTTACCCTTTTTCAGGCTACCTGGCTAACTGACTAACTCACGATTGCGTTGATGTAAAATTTGTGAAACAAAGCGACGATTTGTTGAAATTTATCGGACCAACCAACCAACCAACCAACCAGCCAGTCAGCCACTCGCGCAATTAGGCAAATAAGCAGTCTAACTGGGAATAGGAATGGTAAAAGTGTTAGAAAGAGAGAGATGGAATGAAAGTGTTGTTGGATGGAAGGGTTGTAACGACAAAAAATCTCTCTTTCTCTTTCTCTTTAGGTATTATCTCTGTTTCTCTTAAACTCCGTCTTTCACTTGGTGTTGATCAACCCCTTCTAGTTCGTCTATCTTTCTCTTTCTACGTTTCTCGTTCGTGAAAGTAACAACATTTCATTTCATTTGTTCATCCCTCAGTGTTCCCGTGTTCCCATCTCTTTTCTCTTTTACCACACAACCATCTCAGTTACTTCTATATCGAATCCTCGATCCCTACTCTCTAGTCGCTTCAATTCGAAACACCCTCTAATTTGCTCCTCTTTCTCTCTCTTTCTCTTTCGTTAAGCTATCTTTCTTCATCATCCTTTCTTTTCTAGCTTTTCTAAATTAGTTTGACCAATCCTACTCTTTGACTTCTGCAATAAAAACTTTGTCATAATTATCCAAACATATTACTGTCCATCATTTTATTGACTACAATACTAAGTTATTGATAAACGATTAAAAATTAAACGAGCATCCAATAGAAGACCATCCCCCTTAACCTAATCATTGACTCGTATTATCTGAATTCACACAGACATACACGCTAACAAAACATACATCCATCAAATATAATTTTTTCTTTGTGATCAGTAATCTTGGTCGACATCAACGACAAAGTCATGCTGAACAAAGTTCGCGAATGGGGTGATCGACGAGCGGCAACGATAAAAGGGCAGACATCGATAATTAGTGTTGCTTGTTTTTTTTCCCCCTTTTCTTTTCTACAAACGCCTACACGTTTCTTTTTTATTTCATTTCTTTCATTTTCTTTTCCCGTTTTTATGTGTAGAATTTTTGTTGTTTTTCTTTACATCCATACTTGGCGAGCAACGACCCCGTAGAAAGAGATCAGACACGATACGATACGATACGACACGAAATGAAACTAAACTGCACACGATGCGGTATGCGAGCGCGGTGTAGAGAGACGAAGATTTCAATTCTTGGAATGAAAATTGTCGATCAATTTAGCAATTGACCTAAAATTCCACCATAATAAAGCACAATCTACGGCCCACATGAAAACCGTCGGCTACGGGTTCGGTGTGTTTTTAGTTTACCGTGCCGCATTATATTGCTGCTCCCAACGCCAACGGCGGAATTACTCACGCCCTGATCGGATTTTATAACGGGTGATACTTATTCAACAATTCCATTACGATTTTCAATAGTACAGTCCAATAGGAATATTTATTTTTGACATAAATATTCATCATTAATTAATTATTTGATTCTGTTTTAATCCTTGTTAGTTAATCTACATCAGGTTTGTCAGTAAAAGACACTGGACGTGGATTTAACTAAGAATGTAACTAGGAATGTAACTAACGCTTGGCTTCCACCGAGCTCATAATTCAATTACCAACCACAGCGGCATACAATTAAAATGCAATCAGTCTTTTCTATGGAGAATAAAGAACTCAGTAAGTATACTTCCTCTTCGTTCGCGTTACGTTTACTTAAGGTACACGTTATTTTAACGTTAAATATTCTTTTTTCAACAGTTACATTAACATGTACATATGTTTCTCATAATATCGACAAGTTTTATAATACTTGCTCCTGTTACAACTTTATAATTTAATTTACCTTAGAACGATAAAACCTAACCTCAAAATAACTTCAAGTAATCCAAATCCAATTTATTTCTAATTCCAAACACATAGAATCATATCTGACACTTTTTCCATTACCTTTTCCAACATTTAACAAATGTTTTCCAACTTTCCCGACTACGTGAATTTTCAGATATTTCAAATATTTCTTGGACAAATAAATTTCTATGGAAGTAAGTAAATATTTGAAGATTAAATCCCATCGAAGTGTCTTTCACTTGAATGACTTCTTCGACTAACCTACTACTACCAACTCAACAACGGAACGGAACGGAACAGCACGTCTGTCTTGCTCTCGCAAACCACTCGCATCAATTTAAGTTTTTCTTAAGCACTCGCGCGCGCGCGCGCGAGTGGTCTCCCAAGCTACGAAAAAAGGCGCGCATGATCTTACGATTGTGTGAGCACAAAGTGCCGACCAAAGGGACTGTGTGTATTGCTATCTTTCTTCCTCTCTCATACTCCAGTTTTCTCTCTCTTTCTATCTTTCATTGGGTCCGTACCACTCATGTTCTTCTTCGATTCCTTTCTTCCTTCCTTCCTTCCTTCCTTCTTTCTTTCTTCGTTCCTCTTAACTTTTTCTTCTTTAGACTCTCTCTTCTTCTTCTTCTTCTTCTTCTTCACTTCATCCGTCCTACTCTCGCTCATCGTGAAACGTTTGATGTTTCGCGTTCGCTTTGGTCACTCACGACGTAAGAAGCACATTATAGACCGTAAACGTTCAGACCAGATGCTGAACTCATCGGGTATCCTTGCAGAATGGTCTGTTGACTTTTAGAATGGATTAAGAAATTCTTCAGATCTTTTTTTTTCTTTCTTTCTTTTTTTTTTTTTTTTTTTTTTTTACAAAGGAAAACTGTCTAAACAATTTTCTACGTTAATTTGTGAATTCACGGTTATGTTATACTTTTCAAATGGATCATCATGTGAAATTGTTTGATGACGTTCACTGTTTAATTCAACAACAACAAATATTATAGGATTTTAATCAAGTAATTTAAGTTGAAATAATACGAATAAACTTTTCTTACCCTCTGATTAAATATAATTTAATGCTTGCAACACTATCAGCTGTGTGCGTAGAGTTTGTTCATAAGAGAGCATCAATGCGCAAATAATGACACACGATGAAGGAGGGAAATAAAGCCGTTGTCTTTTGCTCGGCTTCCTTTCGTCCAAGTGCGACGGACAGCAGAAGCCACGAGAAATGAAAAGAAAGAGAAAGAGAGTAAGAGAGAGAGAGAGAGAGAGAGAGAGAGAGAGAGAAACTTAATTACTGTCTTTCTCTGTCCCTCTTTTACAACCCTTTTCACGCACGCGATCTTACTCATCGGTCCGGAAATAACGTACAGATACTGGGTGACGTCAAAACACTGCTGCTACAATGTTCACGTTTGATTCAAACGAAATGTAATTATGAATTTGAATTATAATAATGTAATAATATTATTTATTATCATGAATTCTAATTTTGAACTTAAGTTAATCATATCATAGTTCTTTTTACAAGTATTACATGTATTTAATTAGCACTTAATTATTGTTTTAATTAAAATATACAAAAAATAATAAGAAGAAAAAAAATTTTATTTCAAAATAATATTCGTAGAATTTTCTCATCGGTTTCTTCATACGTTTCTTAGCCCTTTTTTATCTGTGAACTTTTATTATGTTTTTTCTTTTTTTTTTTTTTTCTTACGTAGGACGACGGTAGTCTCGCACATGTTCCTCCCAAGTGCACCGTTTCGCGGACACAGCAATTCGTTTGCTATCCTTGGCGTCATTTGACGATAAGAAGTTCGAAAAAAAGGCCAAATTGCGTGGTGGCAAGGAGGAACGATAAATCACGAGAGAGGGCCGGGTCTTGGGGCCCCCTTTCTGTTAGCGGAGTTCCGTGAAAATCTATTATTCCTCGTACGACAGTCTTAATGAGGCAAAAAGTAGTAGAACAGTCAGGGAGTCATCGGCGCAGCTGCATCTCTTCCTTCATCCTACTCTTTCTTTGATACCAAGTCCAGTATTTCTACTTTATTGAATTAGACGCCATTGTAGTAACATCCGCACATACACATAGAAACACACATGTATATGTATATATATATATATATATATCACAAGTATCATCCTAGATACACGTTAGACATTTTTTTCTTTATTTTTTTTTTTTTTTTTTCATTTGTTCTTTTTCTTTACAAAAACGAAAGACACGACAGAAGAGTCCCCTTTGAGATGAACAACTAAAAGATTTTTCATTAATTAACCACATGGTATAATTTTTGTTCTGCTTTATACTTATTCTTAAAATAGAAAGTTGCATTATATACTTTGACAATTCTTCCGTTGTTAATCCCACATGTAAGTTATTGTCATATTAATATGTTTTACTTGCAACTATTCTCAACATACAAAAGTAAACGTTGTGATAAAAGAGAAAGAATTTCGTTTTACCGGTATTGTAGGGTCCAAACGAAGGGTGATGATAGGCTGAGGGGAAGGGGTTGTTTTGCGTGGCGCTAACGGCAAAGCTCGACTACGCGAGTGTTAGCAGATTTGTTTGGTGTCACTTGCCAGCCGGTCGTGCGAGTCGAGTACTCGGCCCGTCTCGTATTCGTTGCTCGTTTCACGCACACCCGGTTGCGTTTCTATGTACAAGAGAGAGAGAGAGAGAGAGAGAAAATCGCGTCACAACTTGGAAGAGAGGGTGATTCGGGGGAGTGTTTGAAGGATGAGTGAGGGTTACTGGGATGGGGGATGAATTTCGTGTAAAAGAGAGAGACGAGATCAACGACGAATCCGCGGAATCGGGCTACGCAACGAAAGCAGGGGTTTAACGATGCTCTTCTCTCTTTCTCTCTCTCTCTCTCTCTCTCTCTCTCTCTCTCTCTCTAACCCTAGTTCTCTAACCCTTTTCCAACCCACTCACCCTCTTTGGAAATATAATACAACCAACGTGATACTGACGGACTCGCTTGGACTTGTTTACACGCTGTCGTGTATTCCGGTCGCTGTGCTTCTGCCTGCTATCGACAGTTTCACGCTGGCACGCATTCTCGAAATGAGTTATTTCGTTGGCGTTGCTTCACGCAAAGCTAGGAAAGATTGGCCGGTTTGCATTTAATTCAACCAACCCAAAACTAACCATCAGCGAACTAACTTTAAATCCTATCTAGATTTATTCTTTTGACAATTGGACGTGAGTGTTGAGCATTTAGGACTCGTCAGAATTGTTTTAGTTTTACTTTTTAACAAACTTGCTACTCGATATTAATAATTTGTCAAAAATGGTTTTTTTATGAACTTTGAGATTGGTAAATAATCGAAAATACGATTAGGTTGTTGGACATCGAAAGATTCTGGTTACTTTTCTGTGTTAAACATGAGATAATCGTCAAGGGTGGTATTCCAGGGGAGAGACTGTAACTAACGTTATGATATTTTTTTAAATTCAACGTTGATTTCCCATGACACCCCTTTTAACCCTTCTTTTCTTTCCTTATACTCTTTTTCGACATACCTGACAATTAATTCCTACGAATTCTTTCCTTCTTTTCTACTCATCCTTCTCATCCTTTTTTCTCATCCTACGCGTATCCTCGTCCACTTGGCAATAATAATACGAATCGTACGTTCAACGAAATGATAATAAAAGGATAAAAAAAGAAGGCTAACCTACCTTTTCATACCAATTTTTATTTCACGACGTCTACGCAATACAACGGGGGTTGGTACATCAACTAACACCAACGCGGATTCAGCTATGGGAAGACGATGAAGACTATAGAGAAATTCAAAATTCATACGTAACCCGTTTAAACGAACCACTTTTCGCAAGTTTCGGAACACATACATACACACATACATACACCAGACACGCATAGACGCAATGGTATTTCGGATTTGAAAACGAACCTTGATTAAAATGTGAAGGCGAACGAACATTCAACTGAACTTTTTTAACCCCCGGACGAGGAAAAAAATTTTTTTCCCCCTTTTTTTTTCGTTTTATTATTTTATCCTCGTCTTGACCGAGGAGGAATATGAAAAATTTGAAAAGCAGCAGCAGCAGCAGCAACGGGTATTGTACGATACGGAATCCCATCCATTGGTAGACTCTTGTCCGTGAACCAAGGGTATAGGGTATTTTATGTTTTTCTTTTTTAATTTTATTTTATTATATTTTTCCATATTCCCATCTTTTTCCTCAACCTTCGTCGTTTTTACTACTTCCTTTTCGTACGAAGGATGAAGGTGGAAGAACGACCAGTACCCCCAAACCCCAACTACGGTAAATCCTTTCTACAATTTTGGCGAACCTTGCTCAGGTTGGAAGCGCCAAAGTGGAAGAAGATATGGACCGAGCCCCATTTCCCCCTCCCTCTTCACTTATAGATAGAGAAAGAAGGTCGGAGGCTAAAGCAAGAGTGGTGGCATAGCGAGAAGGGGTGGCTTGGTAGAAAAAGAGGGATGAGAAGGGAGTAGATCGAGGCAAGCATTCACGTTCATTACCTATATCCTTTCTGTCTTACGCGGCTCGTTAAACGCGACGCCGCTCAATACGAAAACGCAGTGGATCCCACCCGCGGCCCACTTCCTCCAACAACCACCTCCTCTCTTCTCCCAGACCCCCGTACTCCTACACTTAGCGATGTGCAGTTCGCAGGCTTTTAACCGACCGACCGTCGGCAACCCTCCTGCACCCTTTTCCACGTCTCGTCTCTTCTCCTTCCTTCAGCGCCACCACCACCACCAGGCACCAGCACCACTGCCACCGCTACCATCACCCTCCCCCACTGGTGGTGGTGCACTTCCAGATTTTCATATTTCACTTCAATCTCCACTTCAGGGTAGGCGCTGTGAGCGCGCAGCCGAGCCCCGGGAAAGGTCGGACACTCGTGTGGAATTCATAGGTCTGGACGATGTGAGGTCTTTGGTGGGGGGAGGATTGCTGCTTGGGTGAGCGAGCTACAGGAACAGGAGGAAGAGATGTTGGTGGAGGAAAAGGTGGACGGGGTGGTTGGGAGGGAGAGGGTGGTGAAAGGGAACTTACATTTGCCGCTAGACCGCTGGATGGCTCTTGTACGTCGAAATTATTTAGTAGAAATTACTACCTGCTATCCGTCTAATGATACGAACCTCGAGATTTCAGCCTCTTCCTCTACTCGATCCTTAAAACACACGTACAAACATACACACAATTTAAAATGAAAAGTGAACAAATAAAAAAAGAATGTCATTAAGAAATACAAAAAGGTTTTAGTTGAAATAATACTCAGGGGGGAAAGCAGAGCATGCAGGAGTTGAAAAGGTGAAGGAGTGGTTGAAGAAGGAAGAGGAGGGGCAGAGGAATATGTCGACAGGTCGATTAACGCGATTCGCTATCGACGATTATCGTCACGAAACAAGCGAGTCGGATGCGAGCACGACACGTCGACGGGTTTAGGTTGTGCATGCCTGTATATGTATTTCTATGTGAATGTGTATTATAGATAGGCTTACGTAGGCGCGTGCGTGTTATAGCAAGTTGGGCTTCACATTGGCATCATCCTCATCGTAGTCATCGAGAGTAGAGGTGGGCTGGAGGGAAGGGAAGAGGAGGTGATGTGAGGATGAGGATGAGGATGAGGGTGTTGGTGCGCACGCTCGCTCGTACACGTTGACGATCCGTCAGCGGCGCCATAACGTATAAGCCCGTAAGCGATGATAACATCAGCGGCACTTATAATGCAAATTAGCTGGTGACACTCGACTCGGTAGCAGGAGTAATGTAATGCGCGAATAAATAGCAACAACTGGTCCCCGGTCGGTTGGTTGTTGGGTTGGTTGGGTTGGTTGGTTGTTTGGTTGGTTGGTTGGTATCATTCGCGACTCACAGCCTTGTCAAATGCGTTCTGAACTCTCATAAAGCACGGCTAGCCAGTTTGGGCCTCCTCGGGAACTTGGTTGTTTGCGTGAACGTGTGTCTACTATTTGTGTGTTAGTATGCGGGGGCGTGTGAATTCGCTCGGTATGCTTCTGATGGAAATATTGACTATTACGTGCGAACGGGAAATGTGTATCATTGAATTGCCTAGCCATAAATATGCCGAGAGAATTCTGCCTCGCGCATTTCATACTTTTGATTTATCAACCATCCCTCCGGTTGGACAGAAAGGCCCCGTCTTGTTTCACGCAGTTTCAGTACTTGCGTACGAATCCTCTCTCACTTCCCCTCTTTCTCATACACATAAACACACACGCATGCATATACACGAAAGAGTAGTCCTTAAACAGAGTCCTGTCGATGACAGGATTACATACGTCCAACGTTTACGAACAATTTTTCCTACATCGAAAGATTATTATCGATCCAGTTGAAAAAAAAAAAAAAAAAAAATAACTGATCTTTCAATTTAAAATTTCTCACAAAATTACGTGAACACATTTCGTATTAATAATTCAACGTGACATAAACTGATACGCTTTCAAGGCTCACTTAATAGTTTCAATGAGATCATCTACGGTACTCGAATGAGAATTCCCGAACAACATAGCGAGTAGTAGAAAATCGGTATCCCGTTTAAAGGTTCGAAATGGGCTTGAAAATGTTGTGACGGTTGGGTTGTAGCGATCGTGACGCTGATGACGGTTACAGAATCAACGGGTGGAGTAGAAATACAAGTATATATCTATATATATATTTGAATCGTATAGCATGCTTGCAAAAAGGCAGTCAGTCAGTCCGTTGGTTTGATAGTAGTAGTTGTATATTTGTATGTATGTATGTATGGTGTATCCGTTGACTCGAGTACATTA
Source organism: Polistes dominula (assembly GCF_049000335.1). Taxonomy (NCBI): domain Eukaryota; kingdom Metazoa; phylum Arthropoda; class Insecta; order Hymenoptera; family Vespidae; genus Polistes; species Polistes dominula. The sequence goes on from NW_028301042.1 coordinate 1,115,176, forward strand.
CTAATTCACCGGGCGGCATAAATGATACGTTCAATCCCATGGCTGAATTAATAAACACAAATAAAGGGAGCCGGAACGGCGTGGATTTGTCGTAGTTGTTGGGCCACGAGACTCCGAGACTGGAACGGCCATTCCTGACTAATGACGTATTTACCGTTTCTCCGAGTTGCTAGCACTCACTCTCACTCTCTTACTTTAACCAAGGGATGAGGAAGAAGAAGAAGAGAGAGAGAGAGAGAGAGGAAAGGGAAGTATATACTGCTTCATTAAAATTTACCTTATAAGCCGACAGCGTTGATACATTCACCGTGAACATAATGAAGCGATGTTTCAATGGAGCCATCACCGACACCCCTTCTTCACCGTCATTCACCACCACCACCACCACCACCATAACTATCATCAACAAACTTCGCGTCCTTCTATACTTTCTTCAATCCTCTTCCGTTTACTATCAACCACCCCTTCAATCGTCTGCTTCTTTTCTTCTTTTTTTCTTTTTCAGTGCTAATTGATTGCAGTTATTTCGAAGATGATTGCACTTTGGTTCAGAAAGAAAAGGAACATCGTAATTATTATTCTCTTATTTTAAAATCATCCAACCCCTGGTCTTATGTTAGCTGAGTTTTTTTGTCGTCATACCTGACATTATTTGACGTGACAGATGTATGTGTACGCGTGTGTGTTGGTTTTCGATGAATTAGCGAGGTATCGATAGCACCAGGCACGTTGTTATTAATAGAGCAACATATGTTGCGGGTTGCTCCTGTCGTTATCGATACCTGGCTCCAATTGTGCATAAATTATTGGTACCCTGTGTCTGACAATACCTACGGATATTGATGAGATTATCAATAATTTCCTAAAGGCCGAATAGGTATAACTAAAACGTCAATATTCGCGATATCGTATTTTACACTCTCAACCTTTCAACACCCCTTTCTAGGATTCTGTACTTTAATTTTTATCATCCAGAAAATGAAAAAGATAAAAAACAAAATGACAAGGGAACAAAGAAAAGGTTTTGTTAATAAACGAATGAAAATAGAGTAACAAAGATATTATTTGTTAAAATACTTAAACTTTTCGTGCAAATTTGTTTTACCTTTTGTCTAACCTGCTTTTATGTCTTTTTCATCGTCCCTTCCTCTTTCTCTCTCTCTCTCTCTCTCTCTTTCACTTCTTCTAACGCTAGGAGGAGGTCAAAGAAAATGCATTGTCGTAACGACCGAGTTAAAGAAAAAAATAATAAAAATATAAAAAAAAAAAAAAGAAGAAATAACAAAATGCACTCGTTATATAAATTCTTTTTTATGCCCCGCAGAATGTTACCTTTTAAAAACGCAGTAATACGATGGTACACGAAGAAGAGGGATGGATAGGGGAGGGTGGAAAATAGAGGTGGAAGAATAGTAAAGTGTTAAAGGTAAAAAGAAACATTACTCAGGGATGGGTGACTTTAGAATAAATTAAAAAAACAAAAACCCCAATTTTTATTTTATTTTTTATAACAATTTACATTAAAAAACACAAGTCAAAATAATACAAAAATAGTATCTAATTTTTGATATATGTAACATTTGAGATAAATACTTACGAATTTTATTTTATTCAAAATATAAATATAATAAACTTTGCAACACAAGATCTGTTCGAAGTTGAACTAACAAATGAAAATATTTAAAACATATATGATACATTGAAACACATATGAATTAAAAACCCATTTAAATACGATAATTCATAAATCATCTGATAATCAACAAAACAAAAAACAAAAAGAAAAGAAGAAAAATATCCAGACGATTATTCAACGATATATATTAATTTGTATAATAATTAATAAGTGGGAACGTCATGTCATTCATGGGGATGGTACGAACGGGTTGAAAATAACAGTTACAAGGAAGAGACACCCAAACGCCGCGTGGTTCGCGTTGGATTCTAGAGGGGAAGGGGTGGTGGTGGTGGTAGTGGTGTAGAGTTTGAGGGTAGAGTTGGGGGATGAAGAGGAGTAAGGAGGGGGTCGATTGCAACGCGCGCGACAGTAGTAGGAGCGTCGGTGTCGACGTTGTCTGGAGGGTGGGGTTCGTTGAAATTTATACCGGATGCCAGCCACCTAATAACGTTATTGCGTTGTATAAACTTCGAGCCACACTGAGCGCGCACACTCGCACAAAATGAAAGAGAGAGAGAAAGAGAGAGAAAGAGAGAGAGAGGGTTTGTGTATGTGTGAGTGTGTAACGCATTAAAACCGCCAGCCATAGAACTGCCGGGAGTATAAATAATACAGCCGCGGTCATTTCCGATGCCGTATTTAGTTTATTAGCGGACGGCGCATAGGAATTTTTCAGCCCTTTCTCTTCTGGCCAGTACTCTAAGCCACTACCACCACCATCACCACCATCATCGTCAACCTACCTCCAACCAACAAAACCATCCACCCCTTTTTCCTAGACCGAATTGCACAGGATACAGTTTAGTACGTGCTGCGCGACAACGAGTCTAAAGTATTCTCCCCCCCCCCCAAACCCAACCCCCTCTTTACCTACCCCATCCTAGTAAACACCCTAACTCTTTTTTTTCTTTATCTGTTTATACGTGTTTCTATCTTTATTCGATTTTTGATTTGAATTATGATCATAGATGTTGTATTCTTTCAATGTACTTTTTATATCATCCCTGATCTCTTTATCTCTGTTTTCTCATTACCAACACATACGTATTTTTTGTATTAGGATTTATTTTAGTATCGATCAGGATTAAACAGATTAATCTTATTATCTTAAAGATTAAACTAACTCTTTATTGATTGACTTTGAACTTTGTGATTGTTAAATAGTTAAAGTAGGGGCTGATGAGAGGAAGGAAGAAGGATGAGAAGTGGGTGGGTGGTAAGGGTGGTTAATAGAATTTGAGGCAAATGTTATAATGGTATTTCAAGTTTATCATAGAGAGGAAGGAAGGAAGGAAGGAAGGAAGGAAGCAGACGTAAGTTTTCAGTGGCACGTTGATCCCCTACACCTCCTACCCTCTTCCCCTCTTTTAGTAAGAGGATTCCCGATGACTTTAAACAAACATCGTTTAATTTTAGAGCAGCACCTTTCATGGGTGCAGACGCCATTCGGGTATATACATGATCTCGTGTAAACATGTCAGGTCAACTCGAGCCACTCGAAATGTCCATGAAGGGCTGCTAGTTTTCTTAAGTCGAACCTTGCTACCGGCATCTTAGAATCTCTCTCTCTCTCTCTCTCTCTCTCTCTCAGTCTTTTACTCTCACTTTCACTCTCACTCTCTCCCACTAACTAATCGCTTTCGTTTCTTCTTTGAGTCAGGTTAGGGTAGTCACTACTTGACAGTGATTTATCCCAACTTGTAATCCTCAGCGTGTATTTAGTTTAGCTTCTCTTGCCGATAATGTCTTTCTTCTTCTTCTTTTTCTTTTTCATTTTCTTTTTCTTTTTCAGTGCCACCGGAAAGATTCGATCCGTGAGATCGTTCATTCCAATAGCGTCGCACACTTACTCTTTATTACCAATGCACTTGGTTTATTTTTTGTTGTTGTTGAATTTTCGAGCATCTGGTTGGGTAACTAAAATCATTTTATTTTTCCGTAGAAACTTTTCTATCTTCCCTACATACGTTGGGATGTGTGTGTGTGTGTGTGTGTGTGTGTGTGTGTATGTGAGCATTATATTTGTAATGTATATCTGGCATATATAAATACTACAGAAAGAGTGAGAGAGTGAGAAAGAAACAGAGAGAGAGTGAAAAAGAAATAATAATAAAACAAAACACCCGATATATAGGCAATTATAAATGTGTGTGTATATTACCAGGTATTTCTCGAGTCGATAACATAACGTAAACAGCCGATAACATAAATATAATAGCCGAACGTTCGACACTTCCGAGATCCCCTCTACCAAGGTTACATAGTAACGTATCTCGTATTCGTCTTCTATCTTTCAAAGAGACAACATAACCGAAAATAAAGCGTATTAAATTATTTCATAATTTGATTTCTAACATTATCGTTTTGATTTTAATAGTTTAAAAAGATTTTTATTGCATAGAATGGTTTAAAAACGGGTTTAATCTTTATGTTACTCTTTATTGAATTTGTTGATACAATTACTGTTTTATTTAGACAACTTTAAAGATTTTTAATTAATATTTTAACTATTATTACATACTTAGTATGCAATTTAATGCATGTAAATAGTTGCATTCTTTGATAAATTCCACAAATATTTAATAACTTTCACTTTTAATTATGACAATTCTTATAGATTATTAAATTATTTCTTTATATTTACCATTGAATATTTTCGATAAAATATTTCATCTTATTATATTTTTTATTTAATTTTTTTTTATACATCGTCATCCTAAGGGTAGGATATCCATCCCCCAATCATCAACGAAGAATAAAAGTAAATACATTTTACTATTAATCCATTCTATGATAATTACAATGGGTTTTTATTATAACGATGATATTAATTGTTCTTTTTCTTTTTCTGTTTTAGAACACCATTGCAATCGAGCGCGTAGGCAATGATGTAATCGTGTGTTGCATCGTTAAAACAACATTCAAAAAAGTCGGAGAGTAGAATCAGTGTTGTACGCCGTATGTAAAGATTTCGTTTTTTTCGGGTAAAGAAACTCCGTAAGTTTCTTTTATTCGGTTTAAACGTGTGCTCATCGTCATCCTAAGGGTAGGAGACCCATCGTGCATTCATCGTGCATTCATCAAAGTGAGTATATTTTTCTATTAAATAATTCCTCAAAAATTTTAATGCTTTTCTGTAATAGTAATGATATTAATAGTATTGTTTTTTATTTCTGTTTCAGATTGCAATCGTGCGCGAAGCAATATGTGCAGTGTTTATAGTGGTATCATCAAACTGCGTGCAAAGCAGTTTTTGAATTAGTTGTAGAATCAGTGATCGGTCGAGTAATAAGTTAAAATCAAACGCGAATTAGAGTCAGTGTTGTTCGTCGTATAATAAAATTTCGGTTTCGCGATAAGAAACTCACCTATAGTTTCTTATTTTCGTTTATACCGCGTTATTAGATTCACGCGAGGTGTGCATCACCATGATGCCATTGAGCTGCATCCCATTGGAATGCATTGTAAGTATTCATTTGTATTTACATTTCATTTGATTTTATTTTATATGATTTGTGACTATTTTATAGAAAAACTTATGTTTGTATTTTATTTTATTTTACAGATATGACAACGGATTTTCTTTCTTCTCAAAGATGTGGAATGAATTCTTCGATGGAATTTACTGTATCTTCTGCAAAAGTAAATCGAGGAACTCTGATCATCTGACTGCAATACTTGCTACGAAGTAGGAGTGTTTTGGAGCCACCGCAGAACTTCTAATGCCAACTGTTCATATTTCGTATATGCGTTATTTTAATTCTAAAATGTCACATGTATGTTATATAACGGTTGGTAACGAGTGAGTTTTTATTTGAAGTCCTTCCAGTGCTCAATTATGCTAAGAATGAAAGGTCCTAAACAGCACGAGTTTCTGGTTGTAATTATTTAAATAAATTATTGACGAGCACAAGAGTAATTCCTTTTTAGGAGTTACTCATGAAAATTGTATATTTTATTGTATGTTTTATTATTAATTTAGGATAGGTTTTCTTGTCTCGTCGGTTAAATTTATTTAATTATGCCTTATCATATTTTACGTAAAATCGTTTCATTTTTTTTAAATCACTTTTATTCTTAAGAAGTTTTCACTTGAAAAAAAAACAAAAAAACTATGATTTGTAACATATCGCAGGTAAAAAAAGAAAAAGAAGAAAAAGAAGTAGAATAAAGGAAGTAAATTATATTCGAAGAGTCTGCAACACGTGTCGGTAGGAGAGTTTGATATACATAGAGGGGTGGTCACCCCCGACGGTAAAGGGAAAGGAAAGCGTTCCGACGGCCTAGTGCCCTTCACTCGGCCAAGGACCTTCCAGTTTCCTAGACTGGCGCCAAAGCACACACACACACACATATAAATACACACTTACATATACTTACACATATAAGTTTAGGGTATATTTGTATTTTCGTGTTCGTCTGAACTAAACATCTTCTTCTTCTTCTTCCTCTTCTTCATCGTAATCGAAGAGTGCCGGCAAACTCGTCTAAAAATTTAGAAGGACTTTTTTGATTTTCGTTCAAAGCTAGGGAGGGAATTAGTCAGCCCATCTGAAAAAAAAAGAAAGAATAAAAAACACCACTCGAAGGTAGACGAACAGTCAGCTCGACAGTTCTCAATCCATCGACGCAATCTTGAAAAAATTTACATTATCTATATCTTCCCCATTAGAAAAAAAAAAAAAAAAATATATATATATATATCTAAAGATACACGACCCTTCTTTCTTTTTTTTTTCTTTTTTCTATTTTTCCGTATATGGATACATGTTTTTTTAAGAAGAAAGAACAGTCTAGTAAAAAAAGGGGGAAAGGATTTTGTTTACTCGATACTACCTCCTACCGATCTTTTACGACCATTTCCTCACCCTTTCCTCGAATTAGCTTTGGTTAGGATGTTACTCATCCCCAGTTCGAAAAATTTCAATCTCTTTTTTTCTCAAAAACGTCCTTCCCTTGTTCCCACCCAACCCCAGGAATGGTTTATATTCCTGTCTACGCTTAGGATATTATTTTCAAGTTAGATAAACAAGTTTTGTACCAACCTTAACTCTTCGTCTCATGTTATCCAGATTTTTCAACATGCACGTTTTACGATTTATTGATCAGTTTACAGATATTCCTAGGGATGTTAGTTCAACATATGGTTACCAAAAGTTTCGTCTAAATTTATTTAATATTAATCTTTCATAATATAATATCAAATTAAATAAATCAAACAAACTTCATGATAAAGTTACATGATTAAGAAACAAATCTTGAATTAGTATTTTTAATATTTTTTAACAATTATATTATTTATTTTATTAATAATAAATCAAATAAATAATACGATAAAATTTGGAATATTTTTCAACTGACAATGATCGTGCATGGTGAAATAAAAAGTCACTGATGGAACGAACTGAATAGACCCGAGTTCATTTGAACATATTGAGAATGTGATTGTGTATGTGTATGTGTGAGAGAGAGAGAGAGAAAGGAAGTTACACGGTCGATGAGAGAGCAAGTGGTCCCTAACAGAGAGATAGAGAGAGAGAAAGGGTTGAGAGATACAATGGTAGTCGATAATGCATGTGATTTGTGCAATAGGCGCCTATTGCACGCGTGCACCAGCCGGTGCCGTACAATTCGACTACGTGAATGCATCCTCTCTCTCACTCTCTCACACACACATATACATTCGAATATATACACACATATACTATCGTATTCCCTAACTCTCTCTGACTTTCATTGGACAGAACCAAGAACACACATTGGAGAACGGGAACGCACGTGCGTTTACTGCGATATCCGCGAACCCGGTGCATAGTGCATCTCGATGTTACGTGCACTCACGCTCGTCATTATCCCCGGGTATCTGACTACTCTAGAGAGAGAGAGAGAGAGAGAGAGGGGTTCTAATACTCACACTGTTATCCTCGATGACGTTATATATTTGATATCTATTGTGTTGAGATATGTGTGTTCGTATGTGAAACAAATTGGGATGTGTCCCAAGTTAAATGTAAGAAATATAAATCATTTCATTCATCATTTTTCTAACGCAATATCCAATTAATTTTTATATTAATTATTATTTAATAGGATTATTTCAATAATTATTGCTTCATGTTTCTTTTTATTTGTATATGAAATAAGTTTTGAATAAATTAATTCAAGTAATTAATTTCAAATTAATATATAATTATAATTGATTTAATATTCAATAGTATTATCAATCTTTATATTTCTAGAATAATATAATATCATATAACATTAAAATAACCAATTAAATCTAATAATCCTATTTAAATAATACATAACAAATTATATTTATTATACTTTATAATTGCAATTAGTAATTTAATAATAATAATAATAATAATTGAGTAAAATTATTGCTTAAATACTATCTACAATACTACGTAGGGTATAATAATCGAAAGGAAATATCGAGCTATCGAAGTAATCGCGCACATGGTCCGTGAAACGCATTTGCAACGATTCGCTCAATGGACGACGTTGTTGGGTTGCACACGCACGCGGTGCATCGCAGGGTGCTGCGGTTGCAGTGCATCGATGAGCTCCTGCCAGTTTCCCTTCCCTTCTCTTCCCTTTACCCTTATCCTCTCATCCTCTCATCCTCTCATTCGACGATATAAACACGTACACACACACATGGAAACAGAAGCAACGGCGTTGATCGCTCGTGCGCGTTTCGCTGCGTTACGTTGCATTGCAACGTGTATTGTAAAGCAAGACAGAGATAGATATATAGAAATAGAGTAAATGGTAGACAAGAAAAGAGAGAGAGAGAGAGAGAGAGAGAGAGAGAGAGAGAGAAACAGTGATAGGGGATAGGATACATATAATTACCGGGGGACCGTGCTCCATTTCACACATCACACACCGTGTGATCGCGTCACACGCTTAACGCCTTGCCATCCTGTGCTATTCTCTCTCTCTCTCTTTCATTCTCTCTCATTCTCTCTCTCTCTCTCTCTCTCTCTCTCTCTCTCTCTGTATTTCATTCTCTCTTACTCTTTCATATGTTCTGTAGCATTCGCGTGGTCCATGCACACCAACGGTGTCAAGCATTCTCCGTGCCGACCGAACCGATTTCATTTCAATGTTGCTCGATCGAAATTTACGGATTTGTCATTAATATATTTGAATGTATTTCTTCTTTTGACATTTTTTCATTTCAATTTACAGAATTAATTGAAAATCTTTGAATTATATATTTAATTACTTTGGTATATATTTTAAATACAGATGTAATGGTGTTAACAAAATTGATTGATATAGAACAGATTAGCATTGATTTTTATTTCTTTTAAATTCCATTAAGGTTTTAGTTTTTTATTTATTATATATATAAATAATAATCATCCTTTCATTAAATAATTTTTTATTATAATTTATGAAAAGTAAGAGAGAATGATACAAAGAAAATATAAAAAATGTGATTGATATGAACGAATAAGGATTGATACGGTTGGAATATTTCAAATTGATGTTGATAGTAGTAGTAGTAGTAGAAGTAGTATAAGTAATGGTCGTGGTAGTGGTGGTGGTGGTGATGGTTCAACGGATAACGGATATTCGAACGACGTACACGTGGTATAGGATTGAAACGGCGCGAAGTAGAATCGACACAGAGTAGGATGAGAATGATGAGGAACGATGTGGAGGTGGTTGTATGATGGTGGTGGTCGTAGGAAGAGGATGAGGAGTAAGAGGAGTATATGAGGATGAGGAGAAATACACGCGCGAACGCGTTCTTCGAACCCGTGAACGTTCGTATCCACGCGCGAAGCAATTGAACGGCGAATGATTCAATTTGTCAGACCAATGAGTTTGTCAGGTGCCACTCCATGCCGTTCTGTACTGACTGACTGACTGACTGACTGAATGAGTGAGTGAGTGAGTGAGTGAGTGAATGAATGAATCAATGCGATAGAGTGAGATAGAGATAGCTTGAATTGGATTTGATTTAACGTTGCGCGTATTGCCGCGCATTACACACTAGAAATATCGCAAATCTCTCGCACGGCATCCAATTACTTGTGCACCGAATACAATGCGGAAAACGCGTGCGGCCGTTGCACGCGTTACCATTTTCCCCCACCCCCATTCTCCATTTCTTTCTCTCTTTATATATGTTTATCTCATTCTATTTTTCGTTATATTCTGTATAGATACATATATATATATATATATATAGCTGGGAAATTCTCTCTTTTTCGACATAATGGAGATCGCTGTATCAACGTTCTCATCTGGCCCAATATTATTTCACTATTTAGGAAAAATTATTGCATGGTTTAAATAGGGAAATGTTTAAAAGGTTTTAAACGTATTTTAGTGATTTTTATGATAGTATATACTAGTCTGGTATATACTCGTTTTCCATTGGATATTTGTATTCTTTTCGTTTATAATTAAACAATATTTTATTCTATACTATTTTAGAATTGAAAAATAAAAATATATATATATAATTTTATCTAAAGTATTTCTAACATAATTTCAATCATATGCAATAATATTATTGATATGTAGGTTTATTAATTGCAATGAAATGGATTGCTTTTTATAAAAGGATTGAGAGTTGTCAAAGGAAGTTTGATAATTATTGAATAAATCTTTAAAATGAATGAACGAATATTATTAAAGATAATCATAAGTAGACTTGTAATAATTTATGTTGTTGTTGTTGTTTCTTGAGAATACAACTCTACTTCTGTCTTTCTCCTTTCTCTTTAGTCTCTTTAAAGTTAAACCCGTTCTTGTCCTGACTTAATTAAAAGATTTAACTTAGCAACGGGGAGAGAAGAAAAAAATCCCGTAAAGGCACGGCACCGATACCCGTAGCTCTTGAAAATATTTCTCAGTCGGATTAAGAACGTAAGCTTTAGAAAAAGAGGTTACGGAAGAGAACTCAGCTGAATCTGCTGCTGGTACTGGTGTTGGTTCTGGTGCTACCGGCTGCTACGAATAAATTCTAATGTGGCGGCATTATAATTGCGCGGTTTACGTTCACCATAGTCTTTCTCTTTCTCATTCTATTTTTCTTTCTCTTGTGAACCGGCCAAAGGAAGCTGAGTTAGCTGCTACTGCTACTGCTGTTGGTGTTGGTTGGTACTGGTGCTGCTACTTCTACATCCAGGAAGCCAAATTAGCGACGATCATTATTTATGTTTCGCGAGGAAAAGGGGTTAAAATGGTCCACTCGTTGGGTGCCCAGTACCCACCAACTCTCTTCGTACCACTTCCGTTCCACGCCTTTCTATAACGGACAAGACAAAGGGTAGTTAGGCTCGTTTTGGAATAAGGGACACGAATATTCCGACACAAATTATCCAACCGAGTTTCCATACGAATTATTTTCACGATTACTGAAAATTATTATATTAGATTTATTATTATCATTTTTATTATTTTACGAATTAACATGTATGATATTAACACGTTTTAACATTAACACATATAATAGATAGATTAATTTAAACAAAAGATAAAATAAAGTTACAGAAATACAATTCTATGATAAGATGATCCATCTAACATTTCTTGAAAAAAAAAAAAAAAAATGAAAAAAATAGAAAAGAAAGAGAAGAATCATAAAAAAAATATCTCAGGTCGTTAACCCTTTCGTGGTAAAAAAATATCACAAGTTTTTTATTACCTCGTCTCACGTTTTATCATATCATCCAGAAAGTGAAATCAAACGCTCGATGCAGCCAGCAAGCAAGCAAGCAACCGTGGTATCGGGTCTTACGTTTTATCATTATCAAAAAATCCGATAAGAAGAAACATTTTAAGAAGAAGAAATATTAAAAGAAAAAATAAAAAGAAAAAGGTACATAATAATCATTATCATCATCATCATCGTCGTCGTCGTCCGGTCTGATTCTCCTCTCTCTCTCTCTCTCCCTCTCGTAAAAAAAAATTTGTATGCATTTTTAATAACCAAGTATAATTTATAGAATATTGTCGTGACACATACCGTCTGAATTTTACGAGCATACTCTGTTTATATGTTTTAAGACAAACATAGTTTGTCCGATAAGTAGCTATCTACCATGTTAAACATATTATGCTAACGCGTTAACCAACATGTCTGGTACGACCAAAGGAGAAAGAGTTAGTTTAATGAAAGAGAAAGACAGAAAGATAGTGAATGAGAGAGAATGAGAGACAGAGAGAGATAGAGAGAGAGAGAGAGAGAGAGAGAGTCACAGATAAGCAACAAGTGTGCAACTCATGTCGAGCCGTTTGGGAAAAGGTATTGTGTATTCGTTTCTCGTTAATCGCTGCACGTTCCCTTCTATCGTTTTCTCTTTCTCTCTTACTAACACATACTCTTTCCTGTTCCTCCCCCTATTCCTCCTCCTCTTCCTCATCCTCCTCCTCCGCCTCCTCCTCTTTCTCTTCTCTACAAACCCCTTGTTCTCTATTTTTTATCGGGTGTTCACACCCCACAGTTTGAAGCACGCGGAAGCACGGTGCCTACCAATGCGAAACACATACACACACACACACACACACATGTATATTCGTGTAGGTATATATATATATATGCATGGATGCATGCATGCATGCATGCATGCACGTTCCATTGTGAAGTAACAGTTCCTCTTTCCCCCCTTTCTCTTACTCACTCTCTCTCTCTTTCTCTCTCTGTGTGTGTGTGTGTTAATCTCTCTCTTTTTTCCGTTTAATTTCATCCCATGGAGATTTGTTCGATTTTTATCGAAGAACCGAGGAATTGCATTTTCTCCCTCGTCGGTAAAGCAATTACCTCTTGCGTATGAAAAACGATTGAAAAAGAAAGAGAAAGAATGAGAAATATATTGGAGGGTGGGGAAAGGGGTGTATAAAAAAAGAGAACGCTTGTTAACGCATTATAATCTTCTTCTTCTTCTTTCGTTTTTTTTTTTTTTATTTTATTTGTTCAATCAAGTTTTGTTCTCTTTTTTATATTATTTAATTTATATATATATATATATATATATATATATATATATATATATATATATATATATATATATATATATCACGTGAATTTGGTAATAATAAATTTAATATTATTATAGTATAATTATATTAAATAATTATAGAATATTAATTTAATTTTTTATAATTCAATTTAGTTCAGGGCTTACAAAGACATAAAAAAAATATAATAATAATAATAATAATAAATAAATAAATGTAATTTTTTATAATTTAATAAACTAATTATTAAGTAAAGAAATTAATTATTCAATCGATAATATTTAATATATTTAAAATAATAATTATTAATACGTGACGATTAGGTTTTATAGAAATATATATAAACATTTTTTTATATTTCAATCGAGTTTAGGGTTTCCAAAGACATAAAAAAAAAATAATAATAATAAATAAATAAATAAATAACCCTAATTTTATAATATAATAAACTAATAATTAATTGAACAAATTTATCACTAACACCATAATATTAAAATTATAATGATAATTATTCTTACGTGACGATTAGGTTTTATAGAAATGTATATAAAATATAATACACGTGTGTATATGTGAGTGTATTATTATTATAGTGAAGAATAGAGAAGAAAAAGATAAAGGGTGGTGGTGGTGGTGGTGGTGGTGGTGGGGGTGGGGGTTGGGGGTTGGGGGTGAGTTAGAAAAGGAAAGGCAGACAGTATCTCATAGAAACTAAGCGGCAGGACCTTCTTATGGTCGGCAAATATAATAAACTTGGGGTCCATATATCCGCGCTTATGGTGGCAGCTGGCAAGGAAGAACCCTAAGGAAAAAGCACACTGGCACGTAGAGAGTCGTCCGTTCTCTTGTCCCGTTCTATTTTCTATAGTATGGGGTTAAGAAAAGCACTGTGAGGGAAGAGAGAAAACCATCCGAGATCGTCATATTTTCTGATTGTTCGCCAATAAACCCCATTACTATTTATCAGGCTAATGCGTCCTTATAACTACCATTAACAACAATCTATATACGTTTTCGAAGCATTAACGATACGACAAGTTACAGCATACACACACAGACACATACACATATGTGCACAGTTAGAAATAAATTTATTATTTCCTATAACCATTTATTCTAATTGCATTTTATACGAGATTTTTTGTTTGTTCATACATCTTTTTCTTTGTATATTTTGGGTTTTATCTGTTGTTTTAATTTGTATTATTTTTATAAACTTTATTTATTGTAATTTTATTATTTTAAATTATCAATTTAATTGGAGTATTTGTTTTATGGTTTATTAAAATATTAATTGTGTAATATTAAATTAAAAGTAATTGGTGTAATCTGCCGTTTTATAATTAATTAATATTTGTATAAAAATATTATTATTATAGTTTATTTTTTCAATAGTTATTTTTTAATTGTTAATTAATTTATAATAAATCCGTGTGTAATAATTTTTAAGAAAATATCAAGTATAATATTTAGCAAGTAAATAAGAAGTTTAGGATGATGGGTGTGGTGTGTGTTCTGCTTGGTTGTTTGTTTTCATAAATTAAAAAATCAATGATAAAAAAATTATGAATTTTTAGCTACTGAGAAAGATAGAAAGAGAGAAAAATACATCGATGATATACTTCTTCGAAAGTGTATAAGAACACAAGTCTTCCGAACGATAGCTCTTCTTAATGGGGAGACATAAAAACGGGAGTAAGTAATCTTTGATATATTAAAGTCATAAAGCGAGTTAGAATTATCGCAAAATTTGTTTCGATTCGCGTTGAGATTACGGGATAATGAAGAATGTAAGGACGTAGTTCTGCTCTCCTCGTTCTTTCTTCCTTCGACAATTAATAGCCCCATAAATCCTATGAAACGAAGATATCAAGATTCTACGGGGTTTTTCGGTTACCTCGTTCTATCTTTTTCTTTCTTTCTTTCTTTCTTAAATTTATGCTTTTAAAACTCTTAAAAACAGGCTTACGGCAGCTGGGAAAAGATAGCTTAAGAAAAAGAAAATGAAAAAGAAAATATGAAAGAAGAGGTCCTTGCAAAGGAAACCATTCGTAGACCCTTAAGGAACCACATGTTTATTGCACCAAATGTCTACAGTGCACTACTTATTTCTATATCTTAAGTTTATTTTAGATCAAAGTGTATATGTGTGTTTTTTCACGTGTCTTTTATTACGTGGAAATTATTATTTTAAATTATAAGGTTTAACTTTAAACCTAACGACACTTCATGCATATTTATATTCCTAACCTACAAAAGAAAGAACATTCACCTTAATATAAAATAAGATGTTAGTTAATTGCATAGTAATTTATTTCGAAACAAATAATATAAACTTGGTAACAAATCATAGGTTTCTTAAAAATTATCAAACGAGTGCATGATAAGGTTATGTTTAAAATCCGATGCATGAACTAAAACAATTAACCTAAATTTAACTACAGACTAAAAAACAAAAATGAAATATAATAAAATATAAAGAAAAAGAATAAAAGTAAAAGATACGAGGTTAAAGAAAAAAAAAATAAATAAATAATAGTAGTAGGATTCAGCATCCGTTGTACGAAGAAAAAAGAAGAAGAAGAAGAAGAAGAAGAGTCGGGAGCCAAGATTCGCCGTGCTGCTGCGGCGTAATATAAACGTCGTAAAATAGGAACCAGGTGAATCGTATAATTCGGGTAGGGACCCGGACTCCAAGTGTAATTCTCGCTCGTGCCGACGTGTCTCGTTCTATCCCTTTTCCTCCAATACGCGTTACCACGAGCCACCACGTACGACGACCGCACACGGCACACGTGCTGCTCATATCGCCTCCAGCATAAAGAGGGAGAAACCCAAACCAACCAACGACCCTGTGCAATATACGAACAGAACGCGTTATCATCCGATTCTTTATCCTTCTTACTCTCTCTCGCCCTCACAATTTCTTTCTTTCTTTCTTTCTTTCTTTCTTTCTTTATCGTTAGGTTATTTTTTCTTTGAGATATGATAGACGCGCGAGAAACTATACTGCTAGAGTGTTGTTCATTTTTATATTCATGTTTAAACAATGATTTTTGTTCAAATAAATCGTTCTAATTTATAAGAGAAAATTAAATGATGGGGCTTTTGACTTTAATAAATAAAATACTCAATGCAAATGGGTTTTACTTTGCAAAGATCAAATACTAATTTGTAATACCTGGATTCCAAATAAGATATCTCCAAAACTAATATCAAAGTTACTTTGATATTAGTATCTTTGGATTTATTTGAACGAAAAGAAAAAAAATAATGAAAGGATGGAAGAAAAAAATTGCTGACTGTTGTAAAGAGTCGTTTCGTTATCGCAGCATATTTGGTTTTCTCTGTGACGGTGAGTTTCAGCCCTTCGTTTGTCCCGTGCCCGTTAATGTCGCAGGTATCCTTCGGTAAACAACGGAGCAGCAGGTTGTTCAGATTTTATTTGTCGAGTCCCAGAGTATCGCTTGGTTGTATCCTCCTTCCACCATTACTTCTCCCTTTTCCTTTTCGCTTATCGTCACCGAACGGTTTACCTCGACGCATTGAGTGGTCCTGTATATTCTACTCTTTCCTATCTTTTCTCTCTCTCTCTCTCTCTCTGTCGTTTGTTTGTCAGAAATCCGTAACCTGGCAAATATTAAAGTTTCTCCCTTTGGACCCTCCTCGTACACCCAACTCCTCCTACTTTTACCCCGTGTCCCTTTTTTAGTCTCCTTCTGAGCCGAGCACCGATAACGGGGGGTCCCCTGTTGCGATACCATCTTTATTTCTCGCGACCATAAAATTTTACAGTTCGTGCACGGGCAAGGATTTTTATCGTTCCGGCAGCTCATCCTTTCCTTTCTTTTCTTTACTTTTCTTTACTTTTCTTTTCTTTCTCTTCTATCTCATCATCGAGTTTCAATGTTCTGGAAAATATCGATCTCATTGTTCTCTCAATGATAATTTAAATTTCAATAGATTTATTTAACTTTCCCTATCATTTCAACATCAGCTCGTAGGTTCCCTTTACATTTTTAACATTTGTAATTCTACATACTTCTGAACAATTAATGTTCAAATTAAACAAAACAGATTGTGCAGATCGGTTTGTTGGATAAACAGGTTAGGGATTTTCATGAGAACATTTGTGGCATAGTTCATCTCGTATAAAGATAGACTGACCATTCGCGTTCTTTGAAAATGATTAGCTGCATCATAGAGGACAATAGGTGACAAGTGGAACAAGAAGAGAAAGCAAATGAATGAATGAGAGGGAAAGAGATGGAGAGAGTGATGATAGAAGGAGTATGAGAACGGGAGGGCAAACAAGTTAGCTGTCTCCCGATTTTGCGGAGTGGCAAGCTCGTAATTGTTACGGCATAACCTCCAGATAATCGCGTCTAAAGTTTCGTAGGACGTTTCGCAGAGTTAGTTGGCGGTTTCTCTCTTGGAGCCGGGCGTTTAGCCCGTATTGTCGCGCATACACCGAGCGTGGATGTACACGTTCACTCGAACAGTATGAGGAGGAGTACGAGAAGGATGAATAGTAGGAGTGGCAACCAAGGGATGGTAAAGGAGGAGGTGGTGGAAGTGTAGACCTCTTTGCGTGGCCACGGGTAGCTCCCCCGTTGGCACGTTCGTTCAAACGTAACGTACGTGTTCTATTCTCTCTCTAGCTGTCTAGAAGCAACCTTGCGACAACGTTCTCCTCTTTACCCTTCCACACTTCGGTCCGTCCTACGTCGCTGGAGTGTCCGTAATCCGTTCATGACCGAACTCTCGCTCGTGACTCTCTTCATCGTCGTACAATCTACAAGCAACAACCACCCCTCCACCCCTAAAACACAAATACAAGCTTTACACATGAATACTACCAGCAAGACGGCTAGCATTTCGCGAACGTTCCCACCTAATTTCTCCAGACATTGTTTATCCATCTCCATTTTACTAATGACAAAGCTTTATTAACCGTATATTAACTGAACAACAGTACCACAACCAACTAAACCAAACCAAACCAAACTAAGGCCAACCTACCATTCGCTTGCCTCGGGATGTCTTGGTCATAACGTATTCATAATTACCTCGATCGAATTTAGGACACGTTGGAAAAGGGCTTAATTAATAATTCGAATGATAGTTAAATGAAAAGTTAACGTGATCAAAACATTTCTAAACTCATCTACGTTTCGTTTTCCCCGATATCTCAAAAAACAAAAATTACAAGAAAGATTGAATTAGATAGAGTTAGAAAAGAGGAAAAGACTAAACGGGGAATGAGGGTTTCGTAGGAAGCAAAGGTTACCGCATGAATTAACGTTTGTTTCCAAAAGCCCTAACGTGTTCACGACAATTCTTGAGTGCTGTCTACTGCAGAACTAGAAAGAGAAAGAGAACCTCCACCCGAAGAGAAAGAACAGAGAGAGGAAGAGATAGAAACACCACTCCCCCAATAACACCACCCCATGCAGCCGGTGTTCCTCTCTGCCTCACCCACCTTCTCCTTCTCCTCCTCTGCAACTACCACCGCCTCCTCAACCACCACCATAGTCAACCCCTTTCTCTGACCCCAGGGATGCGGAGCAACCACGTTAAACGTTGGTAATGTTAACGTAAATAGATTATAACACTCTGTTAAACAGCCGAGCAAGCAAGCAAGCAAGCAAGCAGCCCAGAGAGCCTCGACTCGACTCGACTCGTGCGAATTACTTACGGATCGTGTGACATGTTCCCCTGTCCTGCCAACCACCGCTTTTGGCAATCATCCTACGTTGACAACCCCATCTCCCTTTTTCAACTTATTTTCTATCCCAACAAATGTGCCACAATTTTTATTCGAGCCCCTGTAGTTTGGGTACCGATGTTTGATATCGTTATCTGATTTCGATTCGTTTTGTTGTATGGTTTAAAGAAAGGTGTCCAGGTACTTTTGAACCTTTTGAGCTTTGAGTCTGATTATTAAGATCTTAAAGATGAATTCAACCTACTTTAACTAGCAGAAATACTCAAGTTGCACGTCAGTGAGTGGCTTTGAAAAAGATATTATACTCCTCTTTCTCACACCTTAACCCCGAAATAAAGAGTACCATGAAAAAGTACCCTAAGGCACTAGTTTATAGTCCCTTAAAAGCTGACACATTCATTCACAATGGCAAGTACACACACACACACACATACATAGTGAGTAGAAATCTTCTTAGTGAGTCTTCACGCACTCGAATTTCCGTCTTTGTTCTATACACTTTGGTCTATCTTATCGTACGTGTCGCCCACCTTTAACGCACCGCTGCTAATGCATTTTTACGGGAATGGTTAAAGAAAGTATAGGGTGGGATCTATCGTAGGTGTCAAAGGTAAGGCTAGGTTAAAATCATTTATAAGCTATAAATGGGGATTATTGAGGGACGGCATTCCCCTTACGTCCCAATAAAACTACACTTAGTTTCACCTTAGACACGGCCAGTCACTTCGTCACCTATCTAGCACTACCCTCTTTTATATCTTATTTACAACTCTTTTATTCGCCGATTCCATCTCAATCAGGCAACCCATGCCAACTTTTACCCTCCACCACCCATCTCTTACGAAAGTACTGTCGTTTCGGAGATATAAGATCCACCGAATTAAGGTTCACACTCTTTCAACGCTATTTTTACCTTCTCTTAGCTTTTAGGATTTGCAGATATTGTCTAAAGAAAAAAAAGAAAATATTTCTCTTCATTGTACTTAATAATTGATATAATTTTTTTTTTTCTTTTTATTTATAATCTGTATAAAGTTTCCAAGCATGCCGAACTTCTTATTGAGACTTGAAATACATGGATAGATCTGTAGAGATAGATATGTATATTTCCAAAGTTGGTGTGGCACACGCATATGCCATTCGCAGCGAACAGTTAGACCCCGAAGCGATATCGCTAGCGCAATATTCAAATCCACGCCAGGATGGAGTAATGTCTGCTTCCCGTATAGATTGCTCAGCCTCCGGGCTTATGCTGGGTACCGCGAATCACAATAATTCCGATATTGCCTTCTGTTCTCGCTGATCATTCTACTAAGTACGACCCCCGCTTGCTATGAAACCTCGATCAGGAGATCTTTCAACCGTATTTCGTTCCGTTAAAGCATCACCCTTTTCCTTCTATCATCATTATCATCATCATCATTCTCATCATCATTATCACTATTCTTCATTCTTTCAGTTACTGTTAAATCGAACTGAAAAAAAAAATACAATGGGAATACCATTTTTTATCAGTTTTTGCTATTACAATAGTCAAATTTCTTAAATATTAAATCGTACTCTGATATTTCAACGAAGGTTTATTTTTTTTTTGTCTTTTACTTTTTTGTTCACGGATCATAGGAAGTGGTAGAAAAAGAGCAACGAGGAGTGAAACCAAGTTTTTAATTTGGCGCGTGTCACGTGACAGGTTGGACGGTAGTGGCTGGGAGAGTGGTTACGGGAGTTTGGGGGTGGGATTGGGGGATAGGAAAAGAGTTAGGGGAGGTGGGTTACAGGCATGCAGATGAATCTCTCTCTCGCATTGTCTGTGTCTGAATGGATATACCCTCCCCCCACACCCACCTCTCTATTCCTTCGCGGTTTTTGAGCGTTATTTTCGGTGACAAATATTATTGTGTCGAACAATGTGATCGCGCTCAATGCCTGTTCTATCTCATCCCACCACCTCCACCTCCAGCTCCTGGTTCTCTTCCTCTCCCTCTTCCTTGTCCTCGTCCTCCTACCAATCTTTATCTCTTTCTCCCTCTCTCTCTGTTTCTTTCTTTCTTCAACCCTGTGTTCACCCCTCATTCGTTCGAGCTTCCTTTCTCTGTTTGACTACAGCCGACTGGTACAACAGCCACCCTTGGCTGACGTCCTTGGCTCGCTCGGCCAGTAATCTTCGACATTGTCTCCCGGAAACGTGCCCGCGGCCATATTGGAATTGCTAATGCTTCCACGACTCAGACTACGATCCGATGAGAACGAAGAGGAAATCCGACAACGATGTTCCACGGCTCGATTGTCTATGACGTAAATCGTTGAATGTATTTTTTACGTTCTATACGGACAAATATTTTATTTCAATAGAAAATTGTTGTATTAATTTTATAGTTGATTGTTTCATTTTGATTGTTCATTCTTTAATTTCAATATCGAAATTCTCTCCAAAGAAATATGACGCTTGACAACGTTGAATGATAAAAAAAAACAGATGACAGTCTAGGGTTTTTTTTAAAGTCTTTAATCCTAGGGTTCGATTTCACTATAACCAGGAGAAAAATATTCCCGTGGGCTTAGGAAGGTTTCCATAAACTCTGATAGTTATCGAGATTGCAGAAGGTACGGTTATCAGGACGGAAAGAATGGCAGAATCCATCCATCCGGATCTTTAGCCTGAGGCATAGCAAACGACGACTACGACGACACTGTGGTAGAAGGAGAAATTGTGGTGGTTGAACGATTGTCATTGTCGTCATTCGTAGGAAGCATTAAAACTCCGGCATTGACTATTATTCCCGTACGACGTTCCCGATAGACATTTCTTTTGAACACATTTCCTTTCCACTAATTTCTTCTTCTCATTCCTTTATAAAAAATAAAAAAAAAATGGGGTTGATTGACAGTCCTGAAATACTCGAAGACTCATCCAACGATCGATGATAAATTTTTCTCTTATTTTTTTGTTCCGAAACTAGAAGAAGATATCGAACACGGTAGCAGAGTCTGAGACAACTAAATGTAGGGTATGAAAGGAATTGGGGTGTTGAAGGGGTTGAACGGGAGGGGAGGTATGAGAATAGGGGGATGCATCGTAGCTCGATTCGGCAGTCTTGTCCTCCTCGGGGCACGTCGAGGATCGAGAGACGGGCGCGTCTCATTCGCAGACTGCCGATATCGGTCCCTTTCCACCCTCAACCCTTCCAAAATATCTCATTCCCAAACGCCTCGAGCTCTCGATGGATTACAAACCTATCTATTACTTCCCTGTCCCATCCACGTCTATTTCTCCACCCCGATCCACCTCCCGAACACCCTTTCCTCCGTCTCTATCTAACTTGACATTCGACAAGAGACGAAACCAAACACGGAGACCTGTTTGCCTGGGGAAAGGATTCCTCAAGAAAGATTCTTTCACTTCGAAGATAACTTTCACTTCGATCGAAATTCAACTGACACTTCTGACATACCCTAACCCTCTTTCACAAAAATACAAAAACCTTATATTCTTGTTTTTATTCTAACGAACAGCTATGTTCAATGCTCATTTGTTGAGAATCGGATGCATGATGCTAACACTGCGTTAAATATTAAGAGTAACATTTCACGTTAGCATTAAGAAGAAAGGAAGGAAGGAAGGAAGGAAAAGGTTGATTAAAAAGCGAACGATGCTCTGGTGGTAGATTTTCGTGGTAGCACCCTTTCACAGTTAGTTCCATCATCTCCACCATGGATAGGCAGAAAGATCGTCGAGTCGTCGTTGCGAGAAACACGAGAGAAGGAAGGATCCTCTCTTCAATTTGGAATATCGTTGCTGGTTTGCAAGAAATAGAGAGAGAGAGAGAGAGAGAGAGGGTGGAAAGGGTGGAAAGTAAACGTTAAAGGTAGTAATTGAGAAAGAGATGATGGGATGAGTTGGGGTGAGTGTGGGTGGGTTTCGGGGTGTTCGGATGAAGGACGGTGAGATTTTGCCGTGAAGAATCTGCCACGTCTAGCTCGACGTAGGTTCCGGGATTGGTATATATACGTATATAGATATATATATAAAGGCTTAGCCAAGGAAGCAGTCGACAGTAGCACCAGTACCGGCACCTCTTAGTCTAATTGAAAAGTCGACAGAAATTGAAAATTGCTATCGCTCATTGCGAGCTGCTTTAGGCTCATGCAACGAAGACTCGTTCAAGAGTTAAAAAGAGAGAGAGAGAGAGAGTGGGTGCATAGAAGAAGAAATAGGGGTGGTGGTAACAGGAAGGTGATGCTGCTGTTATTCCTGATGCTGCTTCTACCGTTGCTGTTACTGCAGACGTGCACGTTCGAGAATACACGCTAGAATAAAGATTCAGGGTTTTGTCTTTTCCTTTCTGTTTAGCGCGGAAAAGAGGGATGGATGGCCGATGCGGTGCTGCCGGTGTTGTCACCAGTGCTAAAGAGGGATGAAGAGATTGAGAGTTGTAATAGTGCGAATCCAGTCTCATCTCGTATGGGCATTCTTTTTAAAGACTCCTCAATTGTACCGTTCTATATACTCCTTCTGAGGGTTGATTTCTTCTTGCTTACACCCACCAAACCTATCCATCAAAAACCCAGCTATATACATGCATATACATCTATCTCACTCACACAACTTTTAACACTCGGCTAACAACAACAGCAACAACTTCGTTCTGCTAAATTCCTACTACTGTATATGCTGCATCCCTTGTTGAAAGACACGGCAATGCAACGCGCATATATTCTCTCTTTCTCTCTCTCTCTCTCTCTCTCTCTCTCCAATTTTACATCCCCTCCCTGTACCTCCACTAACCCCCTTGCAAGTCATATTCCTGCTTTTGCTACACTCGAAGGCACTTCTTGTGCTTATTTCACACGACGTTCGCTAGAAACGACGTTCCGTGCGGTGCATCGAGAAGGAAACGCGAGATAGGGTTGGGTTGGGGGATGGGGTATGAGGGGGTTGAAACGAATGAACGAACGAACGAACGAATGAACGAATTGTAAACTAGAACGTCGGCCGCCACGGACCGCCCGTCGCATGAACTATAATATATCTGCGTGCTTTAAGAAGAACGCGCGAGCTTTGATAATAGTCCCGCCGCCTCAGACGCAAACATCACTGCATTTTTTCGCACCCTTCCCTTCAACTACCACCCCCCTCTCACTCATCGTCCCTAGAAGGAGAGATATCGTTTGTAAAAGACTACTTACAATATTGCCTCTACGTTCACACACGTTTTTCTTATTATTATTTTTCTTCTTCTTCTACATCTTCCTATTCTCGTACCAACCCCTCTTTCCTTCCTTCACCTGTCACGCCATCATCGTGCATGAGTTTTTTGAATTAACCGGTTTCACGACGACTCGCGACTGGTGGGAGAATTGAGAATAGGTGGATATTTTCTTTTCATATCTATCTTTCTCTCTCTTCTCTCTCTCTCTCTCTCTCTCTCTCTCACTCTCTTTCTGTTGTTTGCTTGTTTTTTTTTTCGTTTTGTTTTAACGTAGCTAAATCCTTAGGAAAATGAAAGATTCTTTTAAAAAAAGGGATTGCGCAACGCGATAGTCGCATTCGTGCGTTTGAATTATTTCTCCTCCATTGTCTCTATCTCTTTCTAAATGTATGTGTATGTATATATATAGTTTTGGAGAGAGAGAGAGAGAGAGAGAGAGAGAGAGAGAGAGTAGTATGAATTAACCGGGAGGAAGATTCGAAAAGCACGCTCTCGAAGGTACTCGTGCGTTCAACTTAACGAACAAGTGCATTTTGTGTGCCGAATATGTATCTCTTTTCAACGACGTTTACAGAAACGCTACCATCGAAATATATGTTTGTATAAATGTGTATTTGTACACGTATGTGTGAGTATTATATGTATATATATAGGTAGAGATGTGTTCCACTTTCTCCATCTACCGGAGTCCCCCTATTGTTTACGGGCGAAGATAAACGCTAAAACGCGCGGACGAGAAACGAGAGTTAGAATGAGAGAGAGAAAGAGAGAAAGACAACAACACATTTTTCGAAACGTCTCTTTCGTTGGGCCGGACGAACGAGCTGCGCCTTTTTATCGTTTCGCAGTTATACTTTGCGAGAGATTTTCAACGGATGTTACTGCGCGAAATAAACATGAGAACTAGACTACATTTTTCTAAAATACATTCTTCTTTTTCCCTTTCTCTTGTTCTTTTCTATTTGTTTTTTTTTTGTATGCATATGAAAGCATACAATTGTATTGGTATAGGTGCAGAAAAATAATTTTGAGTTTTTGGTTAGGAGATTTTGTTAGGTTATTATTACTTAATCTTGTTCCTACCCTCAAAATTAATTTAATTTTTTAACAATGTATGCTTCAAATAAGTGTTTTTATGAATTTTATTGTATTTTCATTCAACAAAAGTAAGTTTTACTTGGTATTGCATCTCAAATGGAAATTAAAATCAATATATTTTTGTTGTTTTATTATTTTTTGATTAAAAATGCAATGTTTATGAAAACACAACTATATGTAGTTTACTAAACTAAAGATCAGTGTTCATGTTTCATTTGATTTTTTGTAGTCCTCAATAAAGAATTTAAATGACAACAGAGTTGTACATCTTAAGGTAAAATTAGGAACGAGCCAGTAGGATTTAGGACGATCCTTCGTCGTTGCACCTGCAATAAAGTTCTATCAAGGATGCACGGAAAACGAGACAATGACTCTGTTGCGCGTCCCAGTAAGAAACTACCTAGAAACTATAACTCTCTTTTAGCGAATCTTCTACTTTATCGTATGCGTCAACTCTCTTTTAAATTTATCTGCAAACGAAATAACACCAACAGACCTAACCTTACCAAAATAAAAAAAAATACTTTATTAAAGTAAGAAAAATATAAATGTACAAAAACTAATTAAATTCAAGCTAAATGACTCTAATTTAGTCTCATGAATTATCATTATGATGTTCTAAAATTAAAACATTTAGGTTAGGCCAAGGTTGCATCAGAATTGTATAAAAACAGGATATACAATTTTATCAAAAATAATGTATATGTTAAAACGTTGTTAAATTTATTAAAATAATCGATACGAGATTCGAATTAGGTTGCAAATAGACGATTTGGATTTGTCAAAGACTACAAGCTGACTTGATCCTCCTCCTTCTTCTTCTTCTTCGTCATTCATTTGTACGTACAAGAGACAAGCATCGGCGTTGACGCGCGTAATTACACGCCGGGATTAAAGCGACACGTCGTATCTTCTATCTTTCTCTCTCTCTCTCTCTCTCTCTCTCTCTCTCTTCATCCTTCCCTAACTCCCGCTTCGTCATCCTTTTCTATCTCACAGTGTTCTCTTCGTCATGAAGAGAAAGGACGAATCGTGGGCACTTCGATAGATACTTCCCAAGCTCCCAGAGAATATAAGCTTTAGCGCGTATCCTTGAACGTTGTGTAGCAGGGTTCTCGATGTTCGCGTCGCCTAATTGGAGATTCTCGAAGTTACCGAGGCAAGAGCCGAATGAATTTCGTCAGCGACTCCAGTTGTTCAATTCTCATCTCTGAGAAAAGGGAACAGTAATGTTGAACGGATGTGAAACTGTATTAGTTCGTTCGTAGTCTCTTTTATTGATCCAATATACAACTCAATAAGAAGAGTTCAATTAAAATAAGATAATTAATAAAAAAAAAAAAAAAAAACAATACGAATAATAGATTAAAAAGTATCTTAAATTGAACAATTATTGAATGAAGTAGCAGTCCAAAAGTTGAAAGCTAACATTAACGATTAGAAGACCAGGTGTAGGTATAGAGTCTAACGACAGTTAGAAGGCTGACGAAAAGGAAGTAGAAGGATACGTTTTAATCACAGGACTACTGTTAGAGTGAAAGAGAGATAAAGGATAGAGAAATGCCTAGGTAGGCTCGGTTTGGCTTGCTTTGCCTTGGCTTTACTTGCCTTCCCTTGGCTCGACGAGCTCGCAGTTTAAACGTTCGTCGACTCCGAGAATGCGAATTGAGAGATAAAACGAGAAAGTTGCTACCCCCGGGTCTCTCTAATGTTTCTCTACCTATCTCTCTCTTTCTCTCTTTCTTTCTCTGATGCTCATCAAGTCTCTCATTGCTTTGTACGTTTCTCCACCCTCTCTCTCTCTCTCTCTCTCTCTCTCTCTCTTTCTCCTTCACACTCTCTCTTCTACCAGTTACCAGTTCCGTACCCACAGTCTACCGTAGCCACGCGAATGCTCACGTACTCCAAACTCTCCCTCGACTGTTCTCCTCTCCTCTCCTCTCCTCTCCTTCCACCCAGTACTACTCTCTTTCTCATTCTCTTTCTCATTCTCTCTTTTACTCGTTCACAACGGTTTGTTCTTTCTCTTCTACTCTGGCCAGGCGCCGCGCGACGCCTCTCTAATTTTCTTCGGAGTTCAGCTATGCGAACTACATTATGGAATAATTGCGTGGGTCGTTATTCCAGGCTTCTGTTTTCGCCGGCAGCAGCCACCGTTTTCATCCCTATATAGTCACAGAAATAACGCCGACACCCCTCCCCCTCCAACTCCCCAACCCGCCAGATCTAACAAACCCTCCTTCACCCCCTTCTTTTTTTCTCTCTTTCTCTTTCTTTTTTTCCTGTTCTTGCTTGTTTAAGGTAATGAGTAATAATGTTCGAATTCGCGCTAAGTTGATTTCTTAACAAATTCATGTATCATAACGATCTATACAACGTTCATACATGTGTCAGCAATTAGTCAAAATTCGGAATTATTTGATAGGATCGGAAGTATTGGGAAGGAATATATATCAGAAATATTACATAACACTTGATTTTGCTTATGATGTTACTGATCATCCAAAAATTGACCTAACATTCCCATTTCATCGTATCGTACAAAATTTGGTATTACAATATAATGAGCAATGAAAGAAATTAGACAGAAAAAAAATTTGCTGCTGCTAATGCTGCTGCTGCTGCTGCTGTTGCTGTTGCTAATGATGATGATAATAGTTTAGGGGTGGGGTAGGGGAGGAGTGGGGGGTAAGAAAACCGAAAGGAATTCAACATTAATAACGAACTGCTATTCACTGGGGAAATGAGTTCATGGCATGGATCCACATCTCAACGGTTCATCGCAAGAACGATGGTTGTAACGTTCGGTCGCTCGGAAGCTGCTGGACTGGAATGAGAATCTTAGTTCGAAGTAAGGAGAAATGGGGCTGGTGTGTGGGGGGGTGGGTGTAGGGGGATGGTTGAACGTCGAAATAAACGAGGGAACGCCACTTTAAACGTGCAATTGCATTGCCAGGAATCAGACTCATTCCACTTTCGTTCTCTCTCTCTCTCTCTCTCTCTCTCTCTCTCATTTCTCTATCTCTTTCTCTCTTTAACTCATTGACTGTAACTCTGGTGACTCTTCTAACGTTAAGGACGAAGAAAGGGCGGGTCGCAGAGTCAGCCTGAGTCCTCTTTGCCCGCGCGACCCTTCGAGATTGCTGAGCTATTCTCGCGAGTGAATGTTTCATTAAGGCCACCCGGTATTGCTCTTAGATAACTCTACGAGAGGTAAATGAAATTTCCGCCATCTCCGATATCGCTACTATCACCACCACTACTATATTACTACCATCACTGACGATATCACCCCTCACTCCTCCACTCCGTTAACCTCTTACCATCGGCTGGAGTTTAATCAAACGTCCATAGCTCGTTCGATGGAACGCAAAAGTCTCTCTCTTCTCCTTTCTTTACCTTTTGTCAAGGTCATTCGATGCGTCAAAGAAAACACGATTACGTTGGAGAAAAGTGAATAAAAAAAAAAAAAGGGAAGAATTAAAAGAAAATAAAAAAGGGCAAGATCGAGCAGCGAAAATCGAGATAAAGAAGGAACGTACGTATGCATGTGTAAGTGAGAAGAGAGAGAGAGAGAGAGAGAGAGAGAAAGAGAGAGAAATGAGAAGAACAGCCTGCAGCAGCCAGCCGTCCGCCTACCACTCGTAACGATCTCGCATCAGCCGTCACCCGTTAAATTTACCCGGAGAGGAAAGGGGAGCCCTATGGAAAGAAGATCTGCGCTCGAAGCAAAACCCGTAGAGGAGGTAGAGAAGGTAAAGGAGGAGGAGGAGGAGGAAAAGGTGGAGAGAAGAAGAGTACAGGTTGGTAGTAGATAGATATAGGTTTGCGCTCTTTCCAAGAGTACCGAGTAGGAGGAGGAGGTAGGTGGGTGGGTGGATAGGGGGATTGGGTAGGCAAAAGGTGGTGCAAGGGTAAACGAGGGGTCTTCTATGTGGCCTAGATCGAGACGAACTTGAATGCTCGAATGTCAGAGAAATGGCGAATCCTCATTTGCCGTTTCCGCGAGCACGTGCAGCATATACGCCACGGAAGCTGAGAAGAGTATGAGAAAGTGAAGGAGAAAGAGAAATAGAGAGAGAGAGAGAAGAGAATTGAGAGAGTTAGTGGAAGGGTTGGTTGGTTGCTGTTGGAGGTACCTACCATCGTTCCGAAGGGTAAAGCTAGAACCTCTAGCAGCAGGGTGCGCGCGCGAGCTTACGTGCACAGGGTGCGTGTGTCTGCCTGCCTGCCTGGCTGCTTGGCTGCTTGGTGCTCGGCTGCTGTCTGCCGTGCTCATTCCCGCGATCTTCAATTAATGAAACTCGGCTGCAGTCGCGTCGCATGTCAAATAAATATGTCTCCTTCCCCTGTACGACTCCTTCACCCTTTCCCATACTTTATACTCTCTCTCTCTCTCTTTCTCTTTCTATCTTTCTCAAATATCTTCTTCTTCTAACATTCACCATCTTTTCTGATTCATTATCTCTTTCTAACTTTCATATCTTTCTAAGTTTCTTGAACCATATCGTGTCCTCCTCATGATTTGTTCTTCATCGAGCTTGTTTCATTTGATTGCAATTAATGAAATTATTGTCCTATTATTTTTGATGAAACGTACAGATTTTTGTACCTCCTAGAAATGATCTATTGTATAGTGTAATGTAGGATAATAATAGTTAATGTAAAAGGGGTTGATTTAGTGATAAAAAAAAAAATAGAGAGCAGCAGGAGTAGCATAAAGTAGGTAGATCAAGACCGGCGCGCGTGCTAGTTTCTGATTAATATTTTTCAACTTTTGGCTAAAAGTGTATTCTATCTTCAGTAAGGTATTAAAAGTAAAAAAGAAAAAGAGAAGATAGTGAGTAGGAGCGATGATAGAAGGAGAAGAGAAGATATGGGCAGGGTGGGAAGGTAAGAGAAGTAAGAGACGGAGGTAAAAAGGGAGATAAAGGGTAAGAGGATGGAAGACGGAACGTTGACGCGGTTCAGTACACGGGTCGTCGACACGGTCGTATAATGTCGCTGCTGGCTGACGTTGTATCTCGCTCGACCGGACGAAAGAAAGAAAGAGAGAGAGATATAGAAAGAAAAAAAAATAAGAGAGGAGAGAAAACGGGAGAGCGTGCTGACGGTAAAGAGAAAAAGAGATAGGAAGAAAGATTGAGAAAGATGAAGAGAGGGAGCTTCCACGGAGATCTCTTTATTCTTATTAGCCCAACAGTGATTTCTGCAAAATTAAAATTGCCTAAGGAGGTATCATTTGCCTCCCCCACTAACCACCCACCCAACCTTTTCCTCCTCTTCCTCTTCCTCTTCCTATTCCTTCCTTTTTCGTGTCTCTCGTGCACTCCACTTTGGTTCGGCGTCCTTCTCACGCCAGGCACTTCTTTGCCTCCTACCAACCAACCAACCAACCAGCCAAGAGCTTCTCTGATGTTGCTCCTACAGATAAGTGGTCGGCTCTTGGGTTGCCTGCCTGCGGCCACTATTGGCCGATGCGTTTTTCTATCCTTTTTCAACTATTTTTTTCTTCATCTTCTTTTTTCTCTTACCTCCTCTAACCCCCCTGGCTCAGTTCTTCCAACCGTTCCTATTTTCACTGCCGGCTCTCTTCGTCATTTCTTCCTTCCCTACGCTTTTTTTCCATACCAACTCTACTACCATTGCGATCTTTTAAAACCAGCATTTTTACCTTTTCTGTCATTGATATACCCTCTTATCATTAGAGTCGTTTTGGAAAATTATTGAGGCGTATGATTATACTTCTTCGATTTGTTCCTCCTCTACCCTTTCTCGGCATTCTAATTTTACAGAAAGGCAACATTATCCTTTGATAGTTTCTTGTCCCGAAATTAGAGGCGGTTTAACCTTGCCGAACTTTTGGAGTGATCTTCAGTTTCCTGGATGGCACACAGAGTGTCTCCGATTGCTTCGAGGATCATCATCATCAACAGCAGCAGCAGCAGAAGCATCAATTATTAAATTGAAGTAGGAAAACGTTTTCATTGGCAGCTTGATCGTAGTCCGTCTTAAGGGGTTGGCTATGAAATTTCACTCGAAGACTTAGTAGGTTTAAGAGAAACTAACAAAGGTGGAGAGGGGTGTTACCCAAAAGTGGGTGTACTTTGTCAAACGTTGGGTAAGCAAACCACGGTATGTCTTCAATCTCAAACCGGACAAGGTGGTGATATCGATTAACTGGAATTTCCTAATACCAGTTAATCGAACCTTATCCTCATAATACTTGA
Source organism: Polistes dominula (assembly GCF_049000335.1). NCBI lineage: Eukaryota > Metazoa > Arthropoda > Insecta > Hymenoptera > Vespidae > Polistes > Polistes dominula. Next base: position 1,146,109 of record NW_028301042.1, read on the forward strand.
CTCCACTATCTCTGTCTTTATAAACGATACAAGACTGCAGATTCGAAAGCACGCAGACCTAACCTCAAAACCAATTAATACGAAACGCGTGTGTCGGTACGCTAGGAACAAGCTAATTAATCCTACAAACCTGGAGTATCCTGAAGGAATTTTCCTTCGTATTAGATCACTCTAATGGGATAGAAAAATGATTCAACAATTTATTACATGTTAGAATTTGGCTTGGGTAGATTGTTTAACGCTTAAATATTAATAATTAACAAAACTATCATTAAGAATGAACATGAAACTAATGGTAAGAATGACAATATACACTTTATCAGTTATTATGATTTAATCTTATACTTTGACTGGCAATACCAGCTCCTGTTGGTTGTACTAGCTTGCCTCTTTGCTTCTGTTTCCACTTCTAGCGACGTTACCTTCTACTGTGTACCTATAACGGGGCTTGAAACCGTTCTCATTAACCCGCGAGCGAATACCTAGCTACGTCTATTCTCTTCTATCTGCATTCTGCACCCGGGAGCATTCGGTGGATGCCTACTTTGATTTGTCTTGGAATATTGCGCTGTATTCTCTTATTCCATGCCGCGGCTCGTCTCCCAGCAACACTCATGCCTATCTCATCCTAACAACCCCCTTTCCCACCCCCCAAACCCTCTTCTTCTTCCTCAAGCAACCCTCTTTTACCATCTTACTCTCTATCTTTCCATTTACCCCTTTTACTCTGTCCTTTCCTAATCTTCCAAGTTCTACCCTAAATCGAGTCTCTGTTTGCTTAACGAAGGGTGATTAGACGTGTGTCTTTTCAAGAGGTTTCTACATACATGAATGTATAGTTGTACGCGTTTATTTATGTAGGATTTTAATGGTATCCCCATAGATTTTCTTAACTGGTCAATTGAATATGTTAGAAATTGATTAAATGTTTTTTGATTGCATATTGATTGCCAATTTTGAGGTTAGGACATGTTATCGTACGATGAATTAATTTTTTCCAATGTTTTATATATAAAATGAAAAAAAAAAAAAAAACTAGGAGAAATAATCTATTTAACTATTAATCTTTTTCTTAGCAATGGCTTCTCTTCTCGCGCTCTCGTTACCGTTAAATTTATTGTAATTAATTTTCTTATCTAAATCTCATATCTCGGCGGATGGACGTAACCGGTAAGGTGCGGTATACTTTCGTGTGTATATAAACGTCGTTCAATTTCGTTTATCCATGTGTTACCTATGTGTATTAAAGAGGAACGTTACATTGGCGTAGTATTCAGAAAATATCTATAACATTATCTTCATATATTTAATAATAATAATAATATTACAAAATAAAATATTAAACAAATATATTTTTCTAAAAATTCTAATGAAGTAATTGCATTATTGCAATCTTGTAAATTATAATTTAATAAGTTCTAATTTTCAATGAAATATAATTTGTTTGTTAATTAATTGTTAAAACATTTGAAAGTACTACGTCATTGTATTCATGCTATTATCTACGTCAAAAAGTTACGCAAGTTCGTCTTTTGCGATCGTCGTACATCAAGAAAATGAGAACAATCACATATAAGAAACATATGTACACATACACACATATTTATATATGCGTGTGAGCCTTACGCGTAATCTGTAATTAGCGATCCCGATTAAGGTTATTTACGAGTCCATGTGCACTAACACTGTGTTCATACCCATTGTATTTTAATGTTACCTTAGCAAAAGAACTTTTCGCTTCGAAAGAACGAAAGAAAGAAAAATGGATCGTAAAGGAACAGGACGACAACGAAAAAAAATGTTAGACTGTAAAGGAAGTTGGGTATCACGTTTTTAAGATAACGTACTTTATGTATTATTTACTATAATCGAAAAACATTTTTAACATTTTAATCGTTTCTAAAGTAAAAAAATAATAAACAATTGGTAATTAAATATATACATAATTGTTTTATAGAATATTTCTATAATTATTATACAAATTTTTATTGTTAATACGTGAAATTATTATACATTCATCATATTTAAAAAAAAAAATTTATATAAAATAAATTTTGTTATATTTTTTATATAATTAATATAATTATAATAATATTAAGTTACTATTATAACAATAGTTAATATATTTATTTTATATATTTTTTATAATTTAAAATATTAAAAAACAATATATGAACAAATCAGTTCCAGTATTATAAATTCTTATATTAATTAAAAAAGATAAATGTTTCGAATAAAAAAAGAAATGGTTTAATAATCAAATTCGTTAAATAAAATTTTAATTTACAAATGATTTCAATTTACATATTGTTTAGTTGACTCGTATACGTGAATACGTATATATATATATATATATATAAATTTGTGTATATGTGTAAGAATTGAGAATGAGAATTAATAGACTGGTAACACATGTAAATACATTACTGGTACACCTTTCTCACTTAATCTTTTTCTGCTTACAGAAAGGCGTAGGCGTATTCGTAATTTAAATGTCGTTGATCCGAGAATAAGATAATAGAATACGGTGCAAAACCAAACGTTATTCTTCGTTGCTTAAAGGCACCTTGCCGAACTCGTTGAAGTAAGCGTGTGCTGTTGCCGTGTTATGGTGTTTGTATATACTTACGTGCATGTAAGCGCAGGTGGTACCATCGATATTCGTGTATGTGACATCATCCTATACGGCATAGAAATTTATTTCTAAGAAAAGCACTGGTTAAAGGTATGTGTATGGTTATTCCTTATTCGTTGAGTTAATACATTAGCATATAATTATTTTATAATAAATGTTCGTCAAAAGAACAATATTTTATCATAAATGAGAAATTACTTTTTTTTTTAACATGACTGAATAGATTATTATTAATTTATCCGTAGTTAGATTATTATATCGAATGATTGATAATTAATAATAATTATTATACGTTACACATTAATTATACGAATACTTTGATCCGTGTAATACGATTCTTTATTTTATTTTTGCAGTAGGCAAAATGAAAAGTATTATATACCCCTTTTCGAATTATTAAATAATAATAATCGTAATAAAATCTATATTAATATTAATTAAAGTCAATGTTAAGCTTACAATGTAAGTGTATAATGAAGAATTAATAAGAAATAGAAACGTGTTAATAAGATCTACTATGTATACGAAGATATTGATCTTTTAGCATGAAATTTATATAAGAAACTTATGATTGTTTAACGATAATGTTTTCTTATTTCTTTTTCTTCTGTTTCACGAAAGAAACATCTAGATGGTTTCCATGGGTTTTTCTTTGAAATCAAGGAGGGTAAAATGATTGTAAGAGTGGAACGATATTATTCCTTGTTGCTAATCGTAATATCGCAACGTCGAAAATTGCCTTATAAATTAAAGGGAACGATTAACATCTATTAAAGCTCATGAACACCGGCAGGAAACACGCTCGTATTCGAATACTATGAAGGTGCATCGCATTCTACGCTTTTTCCCGTACTAAACACACGAATGCGTTTGCTTTTCCGTTTCTGATAAAGGTAAAATACATTGTATATGGTTACTGATTGATGTAAAGGAAAGAAGGTGGAAAAAAATATATTCTTAGAAATTATACACCTTCACACACACACACACACACACACACACATACATACGAGCAAATAAAATTCGATAGGTACATATATTTAAATAATTATTAATAGCTTTCTATATTTTTACAATTTTTACAAGTTTCACATATTAAGATATTTATTATAAATTTTAAATATATATTTAAATAACTTGTTTTGTAAATTGAACAAATATTTAACCATATCATTCAGTTATATATTTTTATAAACAGAAGTATATTTTTAGTTACACTTTGAGTGCAACGGTCGTCAGTGATTAAAGCCAAATTCAAGTTCAGGCCGTGTCAAGCATCGGTGACTGACACTCAACGTTAAGCTGCGTTAATCACCGCTTACTGACGCAAAACTTTGTTAGAACTTGTCAGTCATCGTGACTGACGGTATAAAATATGACATAAAAATAAAAAATAAAAATTTTTTTTACATATTTGAATCGAATAAATATCAATCTGTTAGTGCTAAATATAAAAATGTAAAGAAACATATTATATATATATTGAAACATATTGACTAATATTACCCAACCCCATTAATATACATATGCTTTTATTTGTAGCAGAAAAAAAGATAATAAAGAAAAAAGATGAACTTAAGAAGCATATACCGGGATATAATGATCTTCTTAGTATGGTTAACCAGCCACTAACTACACGTAGGCAATAATTAAGCGCATTACGATGCGAATGCGCGCTCATGCGTTTATTTTCTCTCCTCAACGTTCCTCTTTCATCGTCGTTCGTCATTAGACACGCGTCTAATAATTTACTTTTACAGGTAAATCTATATAATAAATCTATCATCGAATTTCTTATATATTATATGATATATATATATATATATATATATATATATATATATATATATATATATATATACACAGATATAATTATTTATTTATCTTTTTAATTGTATCTTTCTTACTTTTCTTTGTTTTTTGTTTTTTTAATAACAAAATACGTTTTATCAGCACTCTGATAACTTTTTTACAGAATTTTCGATAATCGTTTCATTTTTTATTAATTTAATGTAATATTATACCTTTGTTATATTTTAAATAGTAAAGAAAGTTTAATTATTAAAGAAACTTAAACGTTGCGCATGTAATTTAAATACATAGTATTAATAAGGCACAAAAAAAGATTAAAAAAAAGAAGATAGGGAGACAGATAGATAGATAGATCGATTGATAGTTCGATATATCGATCTATCGAAGTTCGATATATCGATTGTTCAATATATCGATCTATCGAAGTTCGATATATCGATTGTTCGATATATCGATATATCGAAGTTCGATATATCGATTGTTCGATATATCGATCTATCGAAGTTCGATATATCGATTGTTCGATATATCGATCTATCGAAGTTCGATATATCGATTGTTCGATATATCGATCTATCGAGGTTCGATATATCGATTGTTCGATATATCGATTGTTCGATATATCGATATATCGAAGTTCGATATATCGATCTATCGAAGTTCGATATATCGATTGTTCGATATATCGATATATCGAAGTTCGATATATCGATTGTCTCGATATATCGATATATCGAAGTTCGATATATCGATTGTTCGATATATCGATATATCGAAGTTCGATATATCGATTGTTTGATATTTCGATATATCGAAGTTCGATATATCGATTGTCTCGATATATCGATCTATCGAAGTTCGATATATCGATTGTTCGATATTTCGATATATCGAAGTTCGATATATCGATTGTTCGATATTTCGATATATCGAAGTTCGATATATCGATCTATCGAAGTTCGATATATCGATCTATCGAAGTTCGATATATCGATCTATCGAAGTTCGATATATCGATCTATCGAAGTTCGATATATCGATCTATCGAAGTTCGATATATCGATTGTTCGATATTTCGATATATCGAAGTTCGATATATCGATTGTTCGATATATCGATCTATCGAAGTTCGATATATCGATTGTTCGATATTTCGATATATCGAAGTTCGATATATCGATTGTTCGATATTTCGATATATCGAAGTTCGATATATCGATCTATCGAAGTTCGATATATCGATCTATCGAAGTTCGATATATCGATCTATCGAAGTTCGATATATCGATTTATCGAAGTTCGATATATCGATTGTTCGATATATCGATTGTTCGATTTATCGATATATCGAAGTTCGATAGATCGATTGTTCGATATATCGATATATCGAAGTTCGATATATCGATTGTTCGATATATCGATATATCGAAGATCGATATATCGATTGTTCGATTTATCGATATATCGAAGTTCGATAGATCGATTGTTCGATATATCGATATATCGAAGTTCGATATATCGATTGTTCGATATTTCGATATATCGAAGTTCGATATATCGATTGTTCGATATTTCGATATATCGAAGTTCGATATATCGATCTATCGAAGTCTCGATATATCGATTGTTCGATATATCGATCTATCGAAGTTCGATATATCGATTGTTCGATATATCGATATATCGAAGTTCGATATATCGATTGTTCGATATATCGATCTATCGAAGTTCGATATATCGATTGTTCGATATTTCGATATATCGAAGTTCGATATATCGATTGTTCGATATATCGATCTATCGAAGTTCGATATATCGATTGTTCGATATTTCGATATATCGAAGTTCGATATATCGATTGTTCGATATTTCGATATATCGAAGTTCGATATATCGAAGTTCGATATATCGATTGTTCGATTTATCGATATATCGAAGTTCGATAGATCGATTGTTCGATATATCGATATATCGAAGTTCGATATATCGATTGTTCGATATATCGATATATCGAAGATCGATATATCGATTGTTCGATATTTCGATATATCGAAGTTCGATAGATCGATTGTTCGATATATCGATATATCGAAGTTCGATATATCGATTGTTCGATATATCGATATATCGAAGTTCGATATATCGATTGTTCGATATTTCGATATATCGAAGTTCGATATATCGATTGTTCGATATTTCGATATATCGAAGTTCGATATATCGATCTATCGAAGTTCGATATATCGATTGTTCGATATATCGATCTATCGAGGTTCGATATATCGATTGTTCGATATATCGATATATCGAAGTTCGATATATCGATTGTTCAAAATTTCGATATATCGAAGTTCGATATATCGATTGTTCGATATTTCGATATATCGAAGTTCGATATATCGATTGTTCGATATTTCGATATATCGATTGTTTGATAGATCGATATATCGAAGTTTAAGGAATCGATATATCGAAGTTTTAGTGTTCGATATATCGAAGTTCGATAGATCGATATATCAAAGTTCGATTGTTTGATAGATCGATTGTTTCAAAGATCGATAGTTCATTTGATCGATAGATCGATTGACTGTTAGTGTAGAACAATAACTAAGTTATTGTATAACCCTGGCTATGTGGAATGTTTCCTTAGATCTTTAGTTTGCAAAATAAAATGAAATTCTTCATTAGTTTGATCACTTTTCACTTTATTAATGAAATCCTGAAAATTATTTTCTAAGTCCTCAAATCATAATTATGTTGATGACTTTGAGGACATTATCCCTGTATTCACGTTTCAGTAATGATGTCCTCAAATAAACCTTTATGTAAACGGTGTATACTTTGGGGTCAGTCCTTGAAGTATACAAACGTTGAATGAATCACGAGGACTGTCCTAGAAATAGCCAAATGTCCTCATACAATACCTTATATAGGAGAAAATGGTCTCAAAGTAACCAATAGACACATATATATTGAATAAACGATTACGAATTTCAATATTTTTAATCAACACCTATGTGTTTTATTTTTTATTTTATCAAAAGTATAGAAATATGTTCTTGCGTTTATCAACACGCGTGATCGTATCTGGCATACATTATTTATTAAAAACAGAGCAAATAATAAAAATAATACATTAAAGAAAGTAATGTTACACCCACGTTTACACCCACACCCGCATACGCAATAGTAAAAGTCGATAAAATTAGCCATGCTAATGGTAATTGGTCTTATTTAGAATGTTTCGTGCGATATCAATCGAATAAAAACTCGCCTTCAGGTTTTTTAAGCAAATCAACGAAGATTTTCCATCATAGTTGAATAATTATTTTTTAAGATGCGCTACGAGGAGAGAAAATAAGATAAAAAAAAGAAAAAATACAGATAAAGACAGACATTTGGTTGCAATAGGTTTTACATTTTACCAAGCGTCACGCATCTTTTATGGAGAAGAAAAAAATTACCTATACTGGTTGCTGTTGATGTTGTTGTTGTTGTTGAAGGGGGCGTGGCATTTTGTGGAAAATTAATGAGACACGAACAGAAGAAGAAGAAAATGAGTAAACAATTAGATTTTGGTATATGATAATTTCGATTATTTCCAAGAAATTCTTTTCCATCAACAGGAAATCACACTCATTTTCTTCCAACCCCATATAATTTAAAATACAAAAAAATAAAGTTGAGATAAAAATGAAAGAAAAACCAGGTGCAACTATAATATACAAAATAAAATTAAAAAAAGGGGGAAGTGGGTGGGTTTGGTGAAGAAGGTAGTATAGGATGAGAAGGGATAGAAATAGGGGTAGGTAGGTATAGGTGGGTAGGTAGGTAGGAAGGTGTAGGGGATACATCTTGACTGGTGGCAACGTCTTGTCACGCTCGTAGACGCGGCCGCTACGAAAACGGGCACTCACGTCGGAACTTTATAATTAGTATGCGCATGGCCGGACGGGCTTTGAATAATTCCATGGGAGCGTCTCGACTTGCCGCTATGAACTTTATCGACATTAATTAAAAACGTGGTGCGTCGCAAGCGCGAGAGAGCTACGCTCTCTCTCTCTCTCTCTCTTTCTATCTCTTTCTCGTCTTTTCCCTTTTCCACCACATTTTCCCTCATCATTCTCTCTCTCTCTCTCTCTCTTTCTCTTCATCCATCTTTCTCATTCACTCGTTCATCTACGTTGGGTAGTTGGCAGCAGCCTACCTCTTTCCCCCTTCTCTCATCTGCCCCACAACCTACCCCTTACGCGTCGCACAACCCTTTTCGTCTCGCTTATCGCAAGGACCGGACGTTCGAAGCAAACATTGTGAAAAAGCGAAAGACCATCGCCTATCCGTTATCAATCTCTCTCTCTCTCTTTCTCTTTCACTCTTTCTATCTTTTACATTCATTACGTATATCTTCTCTTCTATCCTTTTCCATCAAACTCATCCTCATCCTCTTTCTCTTTTTCTTCTTCTACTTCTACTTCTTCTTTTACATCCACCTCGTTATCCGATCTTCTCTCTCTCTCTCTCTCTCTCTCTCTCTCTTTCACTCTTTCCTTCTTTTTCTCCCATTACACTTTAGCTTCAACCCTTTCACGCCTCCGATTCAACCCTTCTCCCCCGCTCGTTTCACCGTTCTTCATCCCTCCTTGTCTTTTACCCCTATCCATCCACATCCAACCTTTCTCCGAACCACGAAAGCTTTCCTTACGAAAGGTGAATGAATATTCATGAACGTAACGCCATCCTCGGCCCACAGTGTTCGCCGATTGGACGTCAGTGGCGATCAACTGACATTACTCGAATGATTTCAGTGAAAAACTTAGTTTTCTATGTAAATGTATGGATATTTTGATATACATTAAATATATCAATGATAAGGTTAATAATCATGTGTGTGTGTGTGCCTGTGTGTGGGTTTCTTTTAATAAGTTTTTTGATATATGTTTTTTAATTATCTTCTTTTAATATTGATGATTTGAATTGAATTTATTTATTTATAAGATAATGAATTTTTCTTTATATTTATTTTTTAATATTTATTTGTACGATTACATTGACGTACGAATAATTTATTAATTATTTATCTGACTGTTGAATTTAAATATTAATAAGGAACGTTAAAAGACGGTATTTTTACTTTTAAGCTGAATAACAAATGCGATATTTTTTGTTTCGCTCGTGCAAAACACATGTATATGTGTATCTGTGTGTACGCATATGTGTTTTTTTTTTCAAGGTACTTAATTCGGATAGAAGGGGTGAAATAAAAATTTAAAAAGTTAAGACATGCGAGAGCATCGAGAAAGATTCTTTCATTCGCGAGAATATTTTAAGCACCCCCTTTAGGTTGGGCAATTTTTCTTTTTGTGTGTGTGTGTGTTTTTTTTTATTTATTTTATGATGTTTTTTATCCATTACTAACGAAGGGTGGAAATTTTAATATAAGGGAATGTCGATGTCCACATTACGATTCAACGTAAAAACGAAAGCAAGGATAAGACTTACTGGACTATGTTTATCCCTCTTTAGATAGATTATTTAAACGACCTGGATGTAAACGCGAATTTTTTAATGATTGTAGAGATCTGATAAAAATTGTCAATCCTAAAAGTAAACCATAATTAGACACTCTTATAAGATTAGAAGTAAAAAACCTTATTAAAATCATTTTGATGAATATGCTAAAATCAAATTTGGATTTACTTACAAATTTTATTACAAAATTTCTTTCATTGTTCAACTGAATATATATTTAAGTGAATATTAATTAATTAAACAATTACATTAATTAATTAAATAAGTAATATCGAAGGATCCAACCTTTCAATTAAACTAACCTAAAAAGTAAACCTTAAAAAACTAACGAAACTTAACCTAAAAACAAAGTTACATATCCATTGTATTATTCATGAAAAATTTATGGATTAATAACGAATACCAAAGATCTAAATAATATTATTAATTTAGGAATGATTAGTACAGAAATATAAAAAGAAAAAAGAAATAAAGTATGGCGAGAGAACCACTGTTTGTAAAATACTCTGTGGCCGATAACATTTATAGCGGTAGGAGGTACTCTCGATCCCCTTAAGTTGGAGACTCCGATAGGACGATAGAGCATGCTAATAAGAAGCAATAATAATGATTACTTTAAGGCTCTGATATCAGAAATGGAGGGGAACACGACTAGCCGAGCGTGACATCCGTTCGCCAACATTTGTCATTCTCGCCGCGTCGACGAACGATTATTATTCCGGGAACGATTCGTTTAAGTCATAGATAATAAACTCGGTTTTACCACAGTGGGTATAAACGATAACGAGGAGACAATTTTTTTTACCTTTTTTACCATTTTTTTCAAATTAGTCCCAACCCAATTCTATCGATTATTACTAATTTTCAAACGATTAATATAAAATACAGTTAATCAAGTGACTAATCTTATATTTTATATTATAAATTGAACATGCAAAGTTTGAACAATTGTTTTATTTTAATTACACAAAGTTTATCCTCTTACAACTTAGTTCAATTTGTAGGTTAAGTTACATATTGGAATACAATCTAAATTATATTATTTTTAGGTTAAGTTTAATAAGATTTCGATGTGCAACACAGTACAAATAAACGATGCAATAATACAATTTAATTTATAAATAATATTTTACAAATACTTTTTATTTATTATTCAATTCCAATCCAGTCATTCAATAGCAAAGTTGAACATTAATAGAATAGATGTCGTTGACTGTTGAATAAGACAACAATCAAGAATCTTGTAAGAACAAACGTGTGTCCATTGTTAAAACAAAACGGAACGGAAAACAAAAACAAAAGGAAGAATAAGAAGAAATAAGAGATGAAGGATTTGTTTGGTGGCGTAAACGGAAGTGGCATTATACGCGCGAGCAAGAATACTCGTCTAATTGTCCAGGTAAGATAATTCTTTTGGATTTGCATACGTTTCCTCGTCCGTTAAGCTGAGGTGCGTCAGGCCGAGCAATTAGCGATTACTGATTAAGTCAAACTACCAGAAGGCACCTAGGGCCTATTCTAGATAGTTGAACGGCGGTAAAAAGAAACAAAAACTAAAGCAACAAGGACGAAGGTCAAGAAAAAAAGTAGACAATGAAAGAAGAAGGGGGTGCTGATGGTTAGGGATTGATATCATGTGGGAGGAGTGATGGGTGCTACTCTTAGCAAAGTTTTTTCTGGCTTGACTATCATGGGGCAGATCCATTCCAACGATGGTTATTGTATGCTAATTATCAGTCCGACTAATCAGCGGCGCTATTACTCCAACTGTGATTTCTTCTTCTTCCTTTACATATGTCTACCAAGTCTTTCAAAGTGAACATAAAAATATACAGGTGGATACTGGCAGGTGACGCAAACCATTACCTACGTGAGTATCGGGTTGAGTAAATTAGTCCCTATGGTATTGTGGGATCAAGAATTTCCGTTTCAAAATAAAAAGAAATCTAACTGAAGACTCTGCATTGCTCAGTAGTTAACAGTAGTTGTGTAGAAAACGAACAACTTGAGTTCAAGTAGTTTAATCATCTAAAGACCTAATTTAGAACAAAATATATCACCTTTAGGGTGAGCGTAAGTGTTGGTTGATTGGCATGCGCTAAATAATGAGATCTTAAAATGATATGATTATAAATTACGAAACAACTTTCTCCCGAACTTAACATAAAGATACACATATTCTTAATAAATGTAAAAAGAATTAATTGGCGTGCTAAAATAATTAAATACTTGGATGTTTTTTATGGAACTTGATCATCATTGTCATCTGTTTCTTTTTCAATTTCATTCAATTGCGTTAGGAGAAATCTAAAAGGGGTTCATGAATTCGACTTGTTATTTTCTTTTGTTCATCCAACTAATTCATCTGCATGCTCGCCTATTTCACATAATTTACATCTATCCTATTCTCTTTCTCTTACGTGTAGATTTAAAACAACGTACGATCAGGAACCGCTCGAGTAAAGAAGACTACTACTATTACTATTACTATTACTACTACTATTACATGGTAGAAGTTGGTAAGCGTGAGAATTAGAAACCGTGCGCGTGAATATCAGACACGCATTAATTAGACGCAACATTTCCTTCGTCGACCTTCGTTCTTACCTAAGCGTAAAAGCAACTTAATGATTTATCATTGATAAGAATCTTTTTCTTATTTCTTTCTTCCTCGATCCATTTTCTTTTTGGGTTAATACTCAGCCATCTCTTTTTTCCCCTCTCTCCCTTTATTATTATTATTATTATTATGATTATTATTAGTTCTTAACATTCAACCCTGGAATATTGCAAATCAACTCTTCCCAGAATGGAGAAGAATTCTTAACGACTTTTTCGTTTTATTTTCTTTCTATCTTTGTTTTTCTTTTTTCTTTTTTTTTTTTTTCTCTAAGGCCAAGCAACGAGTTATCATTGATAAATGATTTTGCTCGTGAATTTATCGCCATGAACGATCTAATGGGTTCGAATGTACTACCGAGTATCGAGGACCCTAGCGTTTTCACGCTGAGCTACGATTTATCAAGATGTACCATACACTAACTACAAGAAAAACGATGCATTTCTATAGTTTCCATTCCTATAGTTCATCGGGAATATTGTAATAGATTATACAACAGACGATAAGAATTTATTAGTTTAACATTGCATAAAAGAAAAATCAATATCGTCATTGTAAAATAAATATGTTAAGGTGAATGATCGAAATTGGATAATGTCAAGATTCACATGGTGAAATGTTAACACTTATCAAATATGTCAGTGAAAGACCGATTATGTGATTTTGTTCTTATACTTTCAAGTTCCCATGTGAATCCAATATGGGTCTTTCACAGTAAAGGGTATAAATGATGAATATAATACTTTCTTGATGTTTTTTAAATCCATAATGCTAAAACATAATTAGAACTAATTGTAGTTTAGATTGAAACACTAAAAAATAGAATTAAACCTAATATACAGGATACTCAAAACGAAATATGCTCAACATACAATCCTGCATCATACAATAACACAATAAAATATATTTGTAATTATTTATTAGAATTTAGATTATCTACAATCATTCTTTAGGAACTGTAAAAAAATATGATATTAAAAGAAGAAGAAAAGAGGGAGACAAATGTGAGAGACAGAAGGATGAGCAGCTGTGATCGAGCAAGCAAGCCCCTTGTCCACGGTTCATTATCGCGATAATTATCGTGTCGCATCCACGCTCGGTGGGTTTTCAGCTTGAAGGCAAACGTCCTTTTTAAGCAGGAAAAGCAGAGAATATCTATCGCAAGTAGGTGGATAGGTAAAAGGTGTGTACTTCGAAAGGGAACGCCAACGGGCTATTGGGTTGGTTAGCTCGAAGGGGTTTGTTGCAAGTAACAGTGGGTGGTTGAATGAAGGAGAAGATGGTGGTTGGAGGAGGAGTAGGAGGAGGAGGAGGGTAGGTGGGTTGGGTTGGTGGGAGTTAGTATATGAGGGTAAGGGGTGGATGGAAAACTCGAGTACCACCATCGCCACCATACGGCATCGTTTTATTTGCATTTTAGTACGCTTTCGCTGTAAAAGTTTTAATTGCGTCCATCATAAGAGTCGGCACGGTCCATCCGTTTGTTTCCTTTCTATGTATTGTGAATGGTTTATGTATGTATGTGTATGTGTGTTGATAGGTAGGTAGGTAGGTAAACGCGTGGCCAACCCTTTTCTCTTCCTCTATGGAAAACTCTTTCCAACGTGTTATACGTTCTATGTTGAGTAGATCCTACCTGCTGCCTTACCCTCAGGGATCTCTTTTGCACGATGCATGGGGATACACTAATCGGCGACCTGCCTTCGGCTTAAATAAAAGGGTCAAGGGAAGAATACCTTTTCACGTGGACTACGATAGAATCTTTTTTCTTGCTTTTGTATTTTTATTTGTTTCACGATCATCTTCTTTTTCAAATGTGCATTGTGATTGAAGACAACTATTAATTAATTCTAGAACGATTTTCAAGTAGTGATCAGATGTGTGAGTCATTTGTTAAGATTATAATATCATAAGTGGTTTAATTTTTACAATCGAGATATTTAAATGAAGTTCTTTTTTTTTTATTTGTTCTCATTGAAAACTCTTAGGGAATACTTAGAACGTAATGGAAAGGCTCGCGTTCTTTTTAAGAAAACACGAAACTGTATAAACTCGTTCGCCGGTAAACCGAGCACATCGAACTATCCATATTCATGAGTTGTAAGAACGCGAACGACTGGCGACTGGACTCGTTAGTTCTTCTAAGTGATAATTTATTTATCTTTCTGGAACAGTCTCGACGCGCGGGTGTGTTTGCACGAAACTGGAGGATTTCCCCTAGAACAAACGGTGCCCGAGTTTTCGACCATCGGTTAGAAGTAAAAGGAAGGAAGAAAGGAAGGAAGGAAGGAATGAAGGAAAAGGAAGAGAAATAAAAAAGGAGAGTTGGTGGGGAAATCATTGGCTATTGTTAAATTTTTATGGCTAATTATGTAAAAATATGGGACCTATTTTTTTACATTAAATGGACTATAAACATTGAAAATAATTATTGAATTCAAACTTGTCCGTGTAAAACGAATGTATGATCAACCTATATTGAATTGAACGTAATTAAGTAATTAAGGAAGAACGTTGTGTTGTTTTAATAGAAAAAAAAAGTAGGTTTCCCGTGATTAATCCGAAAGTGTTATCATTTGAACATCATTGGGCAACCTTTTTATTATTCTTCTTCTTACATGATCCCCATTGAAAACAGTAGACGTTATTTCTCACGTGCTGAAATATAACTTGCAATAAACCAATGTGATAGTAGGTTAAAGTCCTACAAGATGTTATCTGTCCTGGGTAATTGCCGTCAGCGGTACTCTGGTGTGTACGGGCCAACACGATCTACGAGAGTTACAGGATTCTGTGGTAATATGTCGTCTAGTGTGTTGTCCTCGTCCTCCATCCCGTTGTTGTCATTTACGTTGTCGTCCGTTGAGAATAAAGAACAGTAGTGCGATTCGTTTTTTATTATTTCTCTATTCTATACTTTCAATTTTGCATTCATGGTATATCAAAAAAATGATTTTACAGTTATTTAAATTAAATTGTTTTAGGTGTATCTGTTGATATTATAATTGATCACAAGATTAATTGTTCATCAATATTTAGATTATTTATAATAAAATATTATTGTTTTTATATTAATATCAAATAAATCCTAGAAAAGGAAGAAAATGTCATGGTTGTCGATAACGTATTGCCAAAAGTCCCGGTATAATCAACAGATTAGCTGAGGAATTGATCAAAGACGATGAGTAAAAGAGAAAATAAGAGAGAGAAAGCAAAAAAAAAGGGGGATTGTGCAAGAGAAATATAGAGAAAAGGGGGATGGATGACTCGGTTAGCTAAAAGCCTTGGCCAAGCGGCCATTAACGAAAAGGGAGGCTTGATTTCGTTTCTTTCATCGAAGCTGAAGCTCTCACATAACACATATACTCTTACAACTCATACACACGGATACTTTATATATGTGTATTCTCTTGGAGAGGTGGGAAAATGCAATTATAAGTCAGAGAGGTGTCGTCTTGGTGTCCTTTGCTATCCATCTGACATCCTGGGATCGATCGGATATAACAGGGAAAATGTTTCGAACCCAAAACCACAAGTAACAAAGAACCACCCAACCATCGTCCAAGATGAAAGAGAATAAATCTGCTTTTTCGCGTGACAAAAGAAATTCTATTTCTTTTTTTTATAACCCCCTTTCCCCCTCCCCCCTCATAAAAAGTATTCGTTTTGTCGACGAGATTCTTCTAACAAATATCCTTTTAATATTTATAAGAATACTCGTAATTTGTATAAATGTAAATCAAGTGCAAAATAATTAAATATTGTTTTTTTAAATAAGTAATAATAATTAGGAAAAGAATTAATCTGAAATTACACTAAATTTGACGAAATTCAGTCACCCATTAAAAAGTTAGTAAAAAAAAGGTGTGTGAAGATTTTGAATTGTGATCAATAATTAAATTAAATATTACAAACAATTACAAACATCTAAACGTGTCCTTTGAAAATTAGTAGGAAAATAGAAAGGGTAATGTTGTAAAATTCGTAGTTTGCAGTTTGGGACGATTAATCGGCATCCATATTTTCTCTCCGTGCGAACGAAGAGAATGGAAGATGTGTGGAAAGAGAGATTGAATCGAAAGCTCCCCCCCCCCCCCCCGACTTTGGAAAATAAACCGTTTCATGCGAGAACGTCGTCGTTCAGCGGATGCAACGAGGACGATTTGAAAGGATTTGCGCGACACTATGAAACATCGTCGTTTCTAGCACGCAATCGAGACAAACGTACTTACAACAACCTGAGCGTTTCCTCTCACAAACACATGCACTAACTCAGTCATTTACTCACTCATGCAGGTACGCATGAACACATAATTTCTATTATTTCTATCTATGCATCTTTCATTTTGTTACTTTCTTTATCTATCTATCTAACTATCAATCTATCTTTGTCTAATGTTTAAATTTTAGGACAAGAATGGGTATGACAAAATGCACGCGCGAATTAATGCTTACACGTAACCAAACTGGGGACTAACGACACCCATGGAAATGGAAGAAGACTCCATACTCGTGCGTAGATATTCCAGAGATCTCCCATCGAGAGATTAGCATTTCCGCTTTTCTCTCAACAATTCCTCGTTCCCGTACGGGATTATCCGTTAATCCGTACCGGGCCAACCGTAGAGACTATTCCCCTACTCTTTTCTACTTCTCCTATTTCTCCTACTTCTTCTTCTTCTTCTTCTCTCTCGTGTGAATGTGTGTTGAATAAAAAGAGAAAGAGAGAGAGAGAGAGAGAGAGAGAGAGAGATTTGAAGGAACGAAAGGACGAATTTAGTTGGTGGAAAAAGGGGGTGGGTGGTGTGTAATTCGGTAAAACGAATCTTCCATCCAAGTGTCTGTATCAAGTATTATTTCAGTATCGTTTCGTGCGAGAAAGATCCTCTCGTGTTTCCTAAAAGATAGAAAGAGATAGAAAGAAAGGGAGAGATTGTTTAAAGTAATATCAACCTAAGGATTTTCTATTTGTATGTATGTGTGTATTAATAAAATCTGCACACAAGAATGATTATTTTATTCTGAATTAAATGTATCATCACCGATTCTAAAAAAGTTTTCATTTCAAAGAAAACACGGAAATGAAATAAAAGATCGAAATTAGAAATTAGATTTAAAAAGAAAAATGTTTTTCACGTCGTAACTTTTGATTTGAGTGTACATCAGACGACTACTACGATGACGACGAAGTAAAACGTTTGAAAATATACAAGGTGTGTTCCAAAAGTAAGTACTTTGAAGGATGTCATAAGGCAGACGACGAAGAGTAACTTCGGGAGAGAAATATGGAGATAGGTCAGATACTTTTGGGACACACCTCGTATATTCAAAAGTAGTAGTTTAGTTTGGTCACTCGGTAGCATCGTTGTATCATCTACCCTTTGAAAGATTTTTTTTACATGTCTGTCCATCACCCTGGGTTACAGAATTACACCCTGGATGTTTGCCTGGTTATATTTTCTCATTTCTCCGGTACCTCTTTACAAATCAAAGCAACGTGGAGTAATAAGCAACTACTAGGAGGAAAACCCACCCCTCGTTGCATCGTACGTTAACGAAAAGAAAAAAGGAAAAGATAGAAATAGGTGAAGGGTGGGGGTTGAAGTGTGAGATAGAGAACGGGTAAGGGAGGGGTGGGTCGCGTACGAGGTGAAGAGACTATTAGAAAGAGTAAAAGAACGAAAAAGGAAAAAAAAAAAGGTAGGAGACTTTCAACGAGTGGTCATACGTGTCGGATGGACCGGAGACGGTCTGGTTGATGCCCGTAGTGAAGGTGGAGAAGGTGCTCCGACGAAGAGAAGGATGATGCATTATTGAGTGGACTGTTGAGAGGTAGGACGTTCTCGGGGGAAGTAGAAGGTGAGGGTTTGGGGTTGGTTGGTTAGAAAAGGGGGTGGGAGGTTGGATGAGAAGAAGGAGGGATGGTGGTATATAATCGCATACATACTCCCAGTTTCGCTAATGGACTCCATCCATCCGTCTCAGTACGTACCCCTATTCCACCACCCAACTAAACCCTCTCCCTACTTCCCCACCTACCCTTCTCGAGTCACCCTTACTCTGCTACTTTCTATTTCTTCTTTTCATTTCTTTTCTTTTCTTTTCTATTTCTTTTTCTTTTTCTTTCTTTTTGTCTTTATTCGATCCCTTCGTACGTTCATTCGCTTTTGCGCTCTTTTACGAATCGTTGTCAAGATATATCTGTGTGTAAGTGTGTGTGTGTAGTAAATCGTGATATTTTCACACTGTCTCAAGATTTATCCATCCATATCTCTGCTATAGTATTACGTGTAAATCTTTTATACTTTATACTCGTATCCCTGAGCGTTAAACATGGTTGGAAATATTAAAAGAATTCTTAAGATATTTTTTTCTACTCATTTTATTTTGATTCTTTTCAGATAGAAGTAAAAACGTAATGTGATATTTACATTTAATGAAATTATAATCAATGATCTAATCATTAATTAGTATTAATAATTTAATTGGCAGATGATTGAAAACAAACGTTTGAAATTATACGAAATTCGTTATATTCATTTGTTTATTATAAAAAAGAAAACAAAGAATCAGAACAAAAAAATAGTAATTTAAAAATTCGTAGCAAAATAATTAGAAAAAGTGATTTCTTTTTTCCTTCACTCACATACACACAAGAAAAAGAAAATATATATATATATATATATATATACATAAAAATATCCACGTTAGCTGAGGACAACTACGACTACGACGACGACGAAGAGGAGGAGCAGTCACGCGATATGCGTTTCTCTTTGAAGAGTACGAGAGAAATAGAGAAAGAAGAAGGGTAGAAGGAAGAGAGGAAAAGGGAGGAAGGGATCGCGAGGTAGAAAGTCGATCGCGTTCTCGAGTAACCTGGTTATATCTTTTTCCAAGAGACGAATGTTCGCGTTGCGCCTTTGCAACTCTCATATCCACACAACTATACATATACATATTCTATATACATCTACACACAATCATCCACCTTACTCAACCCACCCACATACATACATACATACATATATATATATATTAACATACACACGTGTATTTATTAATATATAAAACTATACGCGTTCTTATACGAATATAGCAATCTCCAGTATATATAAAATATAATACATATGTGAAGACTAAGGTATATAGGAAAACGTAGAAGTATATATATATATATATACATATACATATCTAGCTACGTACTACTCTTCTCTACGGACACCAGAGACGCGTTATTATTGGATTACATTTTTAATCCGCCCTCTCTCTACCTCCGGCAACGGCAGTCTTCAGTCCTGGTCCTCTTTCTATCTCTCTTTCTCTCTTTCACTCTCTCTTTCCTTCTCTCTCTAACTCTTTTGCGACCCCTCGATGCCCAGCATCGTCGTACGTACCTTCCTAGTATATATAATACTACATACGTTACGTTAACGTTACCAAGAGGAAAAAGGAGACTAACCCTCCTCCTCCTCCTCCTTCTACTACCCCCAACCTTCGAACTCTCCACTACCACCACCATCAACCGCCCTCTTCAACAACCTCCTACAAGCTCACTCCCAACCCCCGCCGGCGGCGCATCCTCTCTACTTTCGTATTCCGAATGGAATTACTATGCAGGAGATTTCATTTGTTATATATGCGCCGCGCTACAAACGAGCGTATTTTCGTTTAAGTTAATCGAATTATGGACCACGGAAGTGTGTATGCATTTTTAATGCGTTACGTCTTTCCATACCAGCTTTTCGAATCCACCCTCTTGGCCCCTACACCTCGAACCAACTCAACAAACCTGACCCCTCCTACCCCTATTCTTTACTTCAACTCAAGCCTACACACTATACTTAAAAAAGTCTACATCAGCTAGGATTTGGAATGAATTGTCAATTGACAATTGATCAGTCACTTTTCGAGGATATTAGATTTATATTTTTTTCTATTTTACTATTATAAAGATTTAATAGTATATTGTTAAGAAAAGGATAAGGGTTGGATAAAGTCATTTGATAATATTCTACTACCACAACTACTCTTCTTTTAGACGATCGTGAATCGTTAAATTGTTGCTGTTAACGCGGACAAATCCTTGGCAGTGTGCAAAGATCACGCACACGATCGTGACTGCGCTTCGTCATTTCAGGTCTTTCAATTCTCTGCAACATGGTGTTGGTATAGGAAAGAGAAAGGAATAACAAAAAAAAAAACGAATAAGAGAAACAAGAGAGAAAGAGAGATGAGATCTTTCAGTAGACCCCGGTAGACCGGTAGCCCGCAACACGTCATCGTTTTCTTCTCTTCCATTCGTGAATGATCACGGCCGATCGTATTGTGACAGAACACCGATTGGTACGTCGACGGTAGCAAGAACGAGTCATTGTCCTGGCATCACGTGCATCAGAAAACGACCAGTCATCGTTCCACTCCTGATACAACGGAACGGTCCGTTAACAGAAGCAAAAATCTTTCCCATTTAAAAGACTCATCCTATTCCCCCATACCCCACTGTACCTTCAATCATTTAACACTCTTCGAAAGATCAAACACTACAATTATACTTTTGTTTTTTTTTTCTGGTCAAGTTTTATTTCATTTGATTTTGGTTCTGTAGGGTTAGAATAGTTGCGACTAAGTCTAATAACCTAGGGATTTTTTTATTTAATATTTAATGGAATAGAATTGTAAAAAATGAATAGTCTTCTATTGGCCTTTTATATTTTCTGACGAATGTATATTTTCAGAAAGCGTGCAGTTAATATTACCGAATGACCATATACAAATTACGATCCCACTTAATTCAACAATTCCCATTTCTTCTTTTATTCGGATGAGAAAGAGAGAGAGAGAGAGATGTGTCCGAGGGTCCCATTTATGGTCTGCTCCTTCAGCAAATTATTTCTACGCGTTATTGTCATTCGCGAATGGGGTCTCTCTTTCTCTCTTCTTTCCCATTTCTCTCTCGAAACGAAAACGTCTACTAGGCTTGCTCGCAAGGGTAGACAGGATATGACCTCTCTCTCCCTTTTAAAGTGTCCCTTCGTCGTGAACTTCCCCCACTCCTCTTGCTTCCCCTTTTCCCCGTTCACTCTTGATACCATACATGCCGAAATGAGTCCACTTTGACTGTTCAGCCACTATTGCAAGTCGGCCGGCGCTCATCTCGGAAATTACTTCCGGCCCTACCGTTCTCCCCCCAGTCTCCCTGTCCTATTCCTGTTCATAGCCGATGTCACCGTGTCGTGCGTCGTTGTTCGCATTCGGCCACTCTACCTATGCAAAGAACCTTCTTCATCGTTGAACAACTCGAGCAAAGGAGATTGGCGGCACTGGCATGTCTTTCTTGTCTTGTCGAAAACGCTTTCCAATTATTACCGCTTCCTTTTCTATCTTGAACGAACAACACAAATCCCTTTTTCGTTTGACTTTAACGAAAATTGTCCCCTTTGTCTAGATACTTCAACAATTATGTCATTAAATTACATTTAAATTATTTAATAAACAGTTTAATCAATTTTTTCTTTAGTATCATTGAAATAAATTAAAATTTAATGATAATTTTATTCTTAATTGTTAATTATTTTTTTCTGTATTTGTAATAATTAGAAATGTTTAATGTATGAGTAAGATTATTGATTTGTAAAAGTTTCAATTGATAGTGTGTGTGTGTGTGAGTGTTTCTGTATTTCTTAATGTGTTGGAGGATGAGAATGTTTAAGTCTATTCGTAGAGTTCCGGTTCTCACACAGCGTAAAACAAATAACCGGCGCTAACGAGGGCCAATCAATAACCAGAGGATATAACGACCGGTTTCGCGAGAGAAATCTCAGTCGCGATCGAGGAATAAGGTTTGTGCCGCGTGCTCGAAACTAACTCCGCCCTTGAGATCTTGCAGACACCTCGTTCGTAGAAAACGAGCCTGGAGTTCCTTTTTTATTTTTCCTTTTTTTATTTTCTTTTCTTTTCTTTTCTTAAGTCGAAACACATTTCGCAGTATTTTGCCGTTGGTCCTTAACGAGATTCGGTTAGAGTCTGAAAGTTATCCTTTCAAATATTTCTACTTCCAAGTAAATCATTATCGTTCATTTTTCTAGCTAATAGGATTCTTAGAATGTTCAATAATCTGTTCGATAGGTAACCTAACCTCAATCTTTATCTTGAATTGCATACTAAACAGAAAATATATTTAATACGATGTAGGTTTGACGATACTGTTTTGTTATTTTTGTTTTTTAAAGAGAAGTAGGAGTAGAAGGTTGAGGTTGAGGATAAATATTCGTTATAGGAAAAAAGAAATGAAGAAAGGAAGAGACTCACGCACCAGTGACGATTTATAGAGGGTAACGGGCATGACTATGAACACAATGGTGAACAGGAATCTGTCAATCCATGTTCACGTCTTTCATGATGGTGATTTCCGTCTTCTGAGTTTAGAGAAAAGGACAGGGAATCCCTATCACAGCTAATGACATGCACCGGGGATCTTTTATCGTCAAACTGGATGCTTCGAAAAATGAAGGAATCCTGTATGGTTCACGAATTCATTTTATCCGCGCATTTAACAACAACAGTAATAATAATAATAGTAGTAGTAGTAGTAATAGTAGTAGTAGTAGTAGTTTCTTTTCCTTTAGTGGATCTCTCCATCTTTTTTATTCTTCCCGAAGCCAGTGTGTAAAACTCGAGCGCCCTTCTTCCTGCTCGGAGCATGATTAATATAAAATAAATGATTGTTTTGCATCCGGTCTCACAGAAAGAGAGAACCCCAGACGATCCTGGGGTCGTTTCTTCTTCTTCTTCTTCTTTTTCTTTGACTTTTCCTACCTCCCCTCTCAACAGTTTCAATGTTCCATTCTTTCCTTTTTATATTCACGATCATTCCGCGTAATTTGTCGGTCAAGTCGCCATGGCTAGTTTCACGTCATTTCATGGTTATTGTCCAAGGGAATTGCCGAAGAAGCAAGCATTTCCGAATCAACGACCGATTCCAACCTGATCGTCGTTTCACTTTACTGTATTAAAGCCAAATTGGACATTACTATATTCAGATTGTTATCTTTCATTAAAATCGATATCAAATAACCTAGAAAGTTACTGCCGTTTATAAAATTTGTTTAACATTGATTTAACTGGATAAATTTGCTATAATTTTTTGTTAATGCGACATGAACGGCAGAAACTTTCTAACAAAACGGTATGCTCTGTTTTGACAAAATTCTATTGGAAGTGACTAAAGTCAGAAAAGTTTAGGTACACGAATAGATCACAAGAAGAAGAAGAAGAAAAAGAAGAAGGTTGAGTAGGAGGAAGAGGAAGTAATGACGTTAAGAGTAACATCTTGTTCCAATCGACCCTTTCTCACCCCTTCGACTAGGACGTGCCGGGAGCATTGAGGTGGTGTGCTGGCTCGCCCGAACGAATTTCCAATGGCAGGAAATCCTTTTTACCCCTCGTAACCCGTGTTCGAGTTGGGCTCGTCTCGCCGGCGAGACGTCGAGTGAGTCAACGAGAATTGGGGTGGTTGTGGGAGTCTTAGGGATAGAGGGTGGTTGAAACAGCGTGATTGGAAAACGTGCAAAGCTTGTCTGGGCTAGGGTGAAGGGATGAAAAGGGATAGGAAAAGGAAGAAATAAGAAAAGAAGTAGAAGAAGGTGAAGATGGTGGTGGTGGTGGTTGGGAATTGGGAAGGGGTGGTTTTAGGAGGTTTTCTCCCGAAGGAGTTCACTTTCTCTGTTAACCCTCGCGACCTCAAACCGAACGGTGGCTAGGTCGACTGATGCTTGCTGCTGCTGCTGCTGTAGATCCCTTAAAAAACGGATTTACAACCTGTTGCTGGTGCTGTTCGTAGGCACTTAAAGGTTTCCCCTTCGATATTGAAAGAATATCCGAAAAGGAGGGCGAAATCACACCCCTACTACTACTACTACTACTACTACTACTACTACTGCTACTACCTTCGTGAAAACTCACGAATCTCGTAACCCACCTCGAATCTTTTCCCACCCCTTTTTCTTTCATTTTTCTTTCTTCTTCTTTCCTACGAAATTCTTCCTTCGTCGTTCCTCGATGCCTTGTAAATATAAAAGTCCGGATATTGAGTGGAAGAGTCAGGCGGGAAAGTCGGAAGGGTATAACGGCCCAAAGTCGAGATCCCTTTTGTCACCTTCCCTTTCCTCCTCCTCTTCTTCTTCTTCTTCTTCTTTTTATTCTCTTTTATCTTCTTTTTTTCTTTCCTTATTTCCGATCCTTACCGATTTATCTCGTTTTCAATAACACTTTGTAAAGCAAGAACGAGCTCAATTAGGGGTAGAAATGGTTCATGTTTTATTCTTGTTCTGATATACATTGTTTCTGCATTTAAAAATACATACAAAATTATAGAAAAAATTGTTTGTTTAATTTCTGATTAAAAAACAATTCGTATTTTTATTTTAAAATATAGTTAAATAATAAAATAAATTATTATCAAAGTTTATTGTCAAAACACAATAATTAAGTGATCTGAGATTATCAAATACATCTGCAATCGAATAGAATCAAATATCAAAGTTTGTAGTTCATTAAAACGACGAAAACTAGAAACACCATGCTATTCGTATCTGTTGGTAACTGTGAAAGCTCGTAAAGAGAGAGAGAGAGATAGATAGAGAAAGGGAATTGTCGAGAGAAAGGATATATCGGACGATAAATCAGGAAAACAGAATGTTTCAGCGATTTCCGTTGGCCGTTCATCTTTGATGCACGATGCAACTGCATTCATCCGTGTAATTTCTCGAGCCTCGGAGTCTGTCAATGGAGCATGGGTTTCCATCCCTTTACCATATTGGTGATCACACAAACACACACATATATACACATATGCATCATTGATTACATACAAGTTTACATATATACATATATATAATGCATTCGATAAAGACTATGTGTAAGTGAATGAGTGAGTGAGTAAAACGGAATCGGAGGAAGGACGCGAGTAACGCAGGAGTGCGAGAGCTCGATTTTGCTATTCATTAGAGCCGTCAGTGGGTAAACAAACAGTGGGTACTCGTGTGTGTGGATATGTGATTAACGTTGAAGCTACGCGTAACCACCACGACTCGATATCGCGAGGAATGGGGTAGTCACACTCTCCATTTCCACCCCCTATTCCCTACCCAACCTTCCTCTTTATATCACCGTGTGTCTCTCTCACTCTCTTTGAATTGTACGTACGGTATATACAAGCTATCGTTTCTCCAATCCTCCCCCCAACATTTGCTCTTCCCACCAGGACCTAACCCCTTTCTATCTATCTCTCTTTGTCTCATGTACGTTCTCTCTGTCATTTGCTTTCTCAACGATCGGCAACAGAAATCAAGTGCATCGATTGACTTCAAATCTTCATGGTATTTCCCAAACTCTTTGGTATCTAGTAATGGTTTCGAACATACGTATGATTTGATCGAAATCAAATTGTTAATTAGATTAACAAAATCTATCACTTGCATATAAAGTTATGTTAATTACTTTGAAACAGTTCAATAAATGCACGAGCTTTTGGTTGACCCTAATAAAAGATTTAATTTTATGGTATTACCTATGATTAGTTTTAGTATCTTTTTAATGATACAATTTAGATACTTTTTAAAAGAATTTATAACAGAACTGATATAAATATTAATTGGTATGAATATTGTTAACAAGCTAATATTATTGTCGATACATTTGTATATATGCATATGTATATGTGTGTAAATGATCGTATGGTTAAAGTTAGGTAAAATGATGTTTAAGTGAATTCCTGAAATAGCAACACCAACAAGAGAGAATGTATTTAACATAGAAAGATAAAGAGAGATAGAGATAGAGAGAGAGAGAGAGAGAGAGGGAGAGAGTAGGATGTGTTGTTACCCAATGGCGACGGCAATTAATGCGCGCGAATTCCTATCATAGTTAATTTGATGCCCGCTTCAAAGGAACGAACTAACGTACGATGTCTCCCTTCCTCACCGAACTTCTCCTCATCATCATCCTCATTTTCCTTTCTCCTACTCCTCTTCTCTCCTTTCTTGTTACTAGCATCCAACATTTCGATATAGTTGGCACTTAATTATAGTGATGCGTTTGTACCTAACCGAGGACAATGAAAAGGTTATCAGAATATTCCCACGTACGGAATGTCTAGGTGATTTTAATTCGTGCGAGTAATAGAGTGTTGCTATTGGTGGTAGTGGTAGTTGTGTTGTTGATTAACATGACCAACGAGAAACTCTCCAAGACCAATTAAATCAAACATCCTATCTTACCTAAAAAGATAAACCTTAAGTAGAAATGTATGTTGATTTTAAAATGATTTTGTTTTTGTTTGTTTGTTTGTTTGTTTGTTTGTAGATCAACTCGTATGATTTTTGAAAATGATTAATCAAATTCAATTTATAAGTTCATCTTTTTATTCTATAGATCTGATTTATGTATACCTTTCAAGGATCTTTTCGTGTCAAGAATAATGTTTCAATTATCCTTGAGAATCAAGCGTGAATCTAATTCCATGGTAGAAGAATTAAATTACATACTTGCAAATATTTGTGTGTGTATGTATAGGGAGAAGGGGGATGGGTGATTATATCGTCAAAGGTACATTTTCGTGGACGGGAATTTTCTCGCAAATTAGCCTATCGATTTGCCTAATTAACAACGTCAGATTAATGATATTCGATTAAATTGAAACAGCTTGTAGTAGAAACTAAGAGTATTTAGTAACACTGTGGGAATTTTCGGTTAGAATGAGTTCGTTCGTTTTAATTTGTGTTTTATCTTACAATAGATTTTCTGCTTTTTGTTTTTTTTTTTTTTTTTTTTTTTACATGATTAATATCAATTAACCAAGAAAGTTCATGCGAATCAATTAATTAAACATAAGTGACACCTAACATTATCAGTTCACTTGATAACTCAGAAATATAATTTTATTAGTAAATTAAATAATTTAAATATGATATAAGAATTGATTAAAATTATATTCGTATTTTATATTAAGATTATTTAAAAAAAAAAACACACACACACACACACAATTAAAATTGTTTATAATAATTTTTAAAAACACATTAATAAATTATATATCAATTATGATGATATTAAAGTAAAACAATTTCAATATAAATGATAATAAACATTAGGTCAAACAATTTTGTAAAATGAAAATCGGAAACGGTACGGAAATCGGTAGAGAAGGAAGGGTAGGGTAGGAAAGGGAAGAGAAGGGAAGAGAAGGGTCGCTTGTTCGTAGATTGAAAAGCACATTTGGGACGGTTCGTAGCCATCGTTCCCTCGGGAAGCTATCGGCTCGCGTATCGAGAGGAGGGTGAATGCTTCCGGAAGGAGGAAGGGAGGAGGAGGATGAAGAGGAGGTGGAGGAGAGGTGTTTAAGGGGTGGTGAAAAGGGAGGAGAAGGAGGAGGAGGAGGAGGAGGACATGCAACAAGTAGTTCGGTTTTCAAAGCCCATTGAAATTGATGGCTTTCCCATACCATGACAAACTCCTCTACCGGTTCGCTTTCAGTTGTGGTATGGCATGGGGGTATGGTGTTACAGTTCGTTCCTGGACGACGAGCTTACAATACGCCGAAGCTTTTATCGATATTTCCTATTGGATAGAAAGAGATGAGAATGTGAAAGAAAATAAAAGAGAGGAAGATGAAGAAGCAAAAGAGAAAGCGAATGCATCGATGGAGAATGGGAAGTTGAGAGAACTGAGGTGGTATGATAGAAATACACACCCTATGGTATATGTAACGGAAAGAGAGGATTGGATAAAGGGGGGTGGAATGGATGGAAGGAAGGAAGGAAGGAAGGGGTTGAATGAGGGGTGAGTATTATCGAGAGGAAAAGAGGAAACTCTCCTCTCGTGGGCTTTTATTACTGCATTTTCACCTTGTCACTTCTCGCTTCGACACTCTTCGCGTGCCGTCGAACGTCACTTCGTTTCATTTTCTCTTCAATTTCTATCCCCCACCTCATCCCTCACCCTATTCCCGGATACTTTCAACCCCAACCCCCTTTTGATTCCCTCCTACTCTTTTTATCTATCTTTCTTTCTCTCTCTCTCTCTCTCTCTCTCTCTCTTTCTCTCTTATTCTCATTCTCTTTCTCTTTCTGTTATTTTTTTTCTTTCTTTCTTTCTTTCTTTTTTTTTACTTTTTTCTATTCATTCATCGAGTTCTATCTGCATCCTTCGTTTCGTTATACTCTTCTCACTCGTTCGCTAACTCATTCCCTTTTTTCTTCTTTTTTTTTATTTGGAATAAGCTTGTACGTGATCCCTCGGTGCATACGAGCTTACCGAGTGTATTAAAAGCATGAATTTACGATTAAATGTACCGATGAAAAATGTAGGAAAGAGGGAATTAGTGTTATCGATGAATCGTCTAGAACCGTCAGCGGATAAATTGAAATCCACTCTCTTTTACTTCATTTTATTTTTCTTTTTCTCTCTTTTTTTAACGTTCACGCGTGTCGAAGGATTAGTGGTTTTGGGGGAAGGGGAATTAAAAAAGAAACGTTTCAATAGTCCTGTTGGAAAGTTGCATAAAAATGCATATTGCCCCGTTCAGGAATCCACTTTTACTTATTTTTTTATAAAACCCTTACGATATTGTTCAACTTGATTTGATTTTTAATTTATTTCACTAAACGTTTATACATTATTTTAGTTTGTATTTTATTAGTGCATTTATTATTATGTAATATAATTAATGTCAAGTTACATTGACCCTTTGAAAGTTGAATACTTTTACTTGCAATAAAATGTTTTCTAGGAACGGAATAATTTATTAACCAAATTCTAATAATAAATTATATTAATTAATTAATGTTTTTGTTTTAAAATATAATATAATTTAATTAATATAAATGTTATATTATTTAATATTAATATTAACAAATAAGTATATGTGTCGAACGATTACACTAGTAATTTTTACCAAACGCAAAGGTTTAATTATATTTAAATTAAATTGAATAATTAATGTTTTTGTTTCTAAATACAATTTAATTTAATTATTATAAACTTTATATTATTTTATAATAATATTTACAAAAATAAGTATATATGTCGAACAACCACACTAGTAATTTTTATTAAACGCTAAGAATTAATTATATTTAAATTTTAGCAAATTTTGTTGTCCTACATTTGTCGTTTCAATTTTTTGTTTTTTGTTTTTCATTTTTTTTAAAATATTTTTATTAGCAAGTATCGTTAACGTTTCATGAAAAAACGGTCGATATCAAGTTAACGTCAAAGTATCACACAAACTATAGTGCGTCGGCTTGATTCTCTTCTGAAATCTTAGTACGGTCGATATTACTGCTCACCTCAGGGGGTATTCCATGTTTATCGGCAGTGGTTCGCAAATCTAAACCCTTTTTACATATTCCCTTATCCTTCTCTCTCTCTCTCTCTTTCTCTCTCTTTTTCCTTTTCTTCCAATAAGTAAGTTCCAACAGGTTTTATTAGATAATAAATAATATCGATACCTTTTTCCAATCATCTTCGTATTCCTCCTTCATTCCCCTCATTCTGAAATCAAATAAATCTATGAGATTACTCGATGATAACTTGAAAATTGGAAAATGATATTGATTACTTAAATATAAAATAGTTAAGTTTAATTTCGTACTAACTAATTAAAAAAAATAAATAAAAGAAAGTATAAAACATATGTTTGATTATTTCTTAAAATACTAGTACTAATACTATAGTAACTAGTAAATACTAGTACTAATACTATAGTAACTAGTAAATACTAGTTTAATAGTATAGTAACTAGTAAGTACTAGTTGAATAGTATAGTACTAGTAAGACTAGTATATAAAATACTAGTTGACTAGTATAGTACTAGTAAGACTAGTATATAAAATACTACTTAAAAATGAAGATTTTAATTGATAATTAATCGTTTGAAAAAAAAAATTATTATATAATAAAATATATATAAATATAAAATCAAAGGTTTCGAAATGATGCAAAAGAAAGTTAGAATGAAAGATTTGAAAGGAGCACCACGGCGTAATACGTTTATAATGATAAGTTGTCATTACCCATAGTATAAAGTATCCATAGAGAAGAGAGTAAGAGAGATGGAGAATAGAATAAGAGACTAAGAAGAATATCCAAGTAAGGATAGAAAGAGATAAAGAGATGAGAAAAGAGGAGGAGACGAGAAGAGAAGAGAAATGATGATCTCGGTGCTGCAGGCTAGGCAATAGCTGGCGGTCGAAGGCTTCACGATTATTGATTAGTTCAGAGTCCGATCGGTGCCGGTGATCCATCAAGGGATAAGGCCCAAACAGGGCCGGTTTATACTTTCAACTGTTATGGTTCCCTCAATTTTTTTTAAACAATACAAATAATTATTGTATCATGTTTTAAACATTCCTTGTTGGCAAATGCATGTTAAATGAATTTTATTTCATTAAATTTGTTAATTATTTATCTAATTTTTTAGATCAATCCTTAATAGAGGAATCAATCTAAATAATTTCTAATTTAAAGAACAATTATTAATAAAATACTATTAATATTGTAATTTGTTTATCGAGTGTTAAATAGGTCACTATATTTATGAGTTTATAATTTTATTTCTATTTTTTACACTGTATAGATAAAAGGTTTTAAATGTGATATAATTTATAAATAATTTTAATTTACATATATTAATATTTCTAATATTCAAATAAAAAAGAGAAAAAAGGGTGAACGAGGGTGCCAAATACAGTACAGACGATCCTGAATGAGAACAGTGTGTATAATACCGATTCGTTATTTTCTTCTTGGCTTTGAAGTTGTTCGACCATTCGAATGTAGCACCCACCTATGGGAATGGGAATCCACCAAGCACAACACCAAGGACGGGTCTTTAAAAACGTATTACCGAACCTGCAGATCATCCTCCATCTTTATCTCTCAACACTTTGGATTCATCTCTTTTTAACTTCCATACAACAGAATAATATATACATATATACATGTATATGTATTTATGTATGAATACATTTGTATTTGTATATGTATATGTATAAGTTTGTGTATAACCCATTGGAATCTTTCAAGTCTTACGTCTCGACCAATCAGAACCGATAGGATTCGAGAAGAAGGACTGATCGTAAGGTTTCCGTTCTGCCCCGTTCAATTATTTTGCAATCAACGATCCAGGATTATAGGCACGAATCCTCTTCTTTATTATCCTTTACCTTTATTATCCTCATCCTTTTCTTTGAATTTCTTTTTTTTTACCCTTCGGAAGCTAACAAACGATAAGATTATTGTTTTTTTTTTTTTTACCTTTAACTTTCATCAATAGGGATTTTCTTAATATTACTATATTATTACTTAGTATATTTTAATCAATAATTTTTATTATTATCTTTAAAACAATTCACACGAGCAGGATTTAATTTTTTAATAAATATTTGTTGTATAAAATTTTATATTAATATATACTGGACGCGTATTTTTTTTTCTTAGCGAATGACGAACGTTGAATGTAAATTTTGTCTTTCCCATCATCTTTTTCTATCTCGTACTAGTTTTATTTTATACTCTGCCATGTTTTTCCTTTTTTTTCTTTTTGATCCCCCATTTCTCTTTGGACATTTTTTTTGTCTTCTTTTCCTACCCTTTACTCTTTTGCGTTAGCTAGCTAGCTAGCTAGCTATCTCATGCACGAGGAGGTGGAGATGGTGGTGGTGGTGATAGTGATGGTGGAGGAGGGGGTGGACAACGAATCGCGAGACTTTTCCTCGAGATTCATCAAATTTCGTCGAGAGAGCAACGAGCCAGCCCTCGAACGCTATCAAAGTGGCATTCTTTAACTGATTGTCCCCTGGAGGTATACACGTTCAGTATACCACTATAGTGGTGGTAGTAGTGGGGGTACGTACCCCTACCACCCACTCTCTTTTTTTCTCTCCAACTTTTACGATAATCAACTGGAAATAACTTCGTAACTTTATTGCGACCCTTTTTCTCTCGTATTCCAGCTCAACACATACACACACACACACACACACACACACAGAAAAAAAATAAAGAAAAAGTTAAAGAGAGAAAGAATACTATTAAAATAAAAAGAGAGAAAGAGATAGAGAGAGAGAAAAAAAAATAAGAATAGAAAAAGATTTCTGATGCATCAAACTGAGATTTATTTGGTTTTTTCTTGTTGTTGCAGTTTTTTGTTTATACAGTTTTATATAATTTATATAATTTCTTTTTTATATAAATTATAAATTTAATATAATATATTATATAAAACAATATAAACAATTGATATCATATTATATAAAAACAATATAATATATTACATAATAATAAATCTCAAATAAAAATAATAATATTAATATATAATTATTATTATTATTAGTAATTATATATTATAATAATAATATTGAATAATAATATTAATTTAATAAAAAAAAAACATTAAAAATAAATATAATAATAGGTTTTTTTTTTTTAATTATAAAATCGACATCAGTGTAATAAAATTTGGTTCAGTTTTAGTTTCATTTCGATGAATAATCATCATACCCTAGATGTTATCCTAATGTCCCAATCATTTGGTGTACTTTTGCCGCTATGGTATTATAATTTCATCAAATCGGCATTAGGAGGCCACAAGTCGATTTTGACGATTAACTTTAGTTATATATCACACACAAATTTCCAGATATTTTAAGTAGATACTCTAGTAATATTATACTACGTTATTATTATTCATTATTATTCATTATTATATTGATAAATTCTGTGAAAAATCTTTTCTTTGCGTTGGTAAAATATGAAGTTAAGAATGAAAAATAAAAAAAAAAAAAAACAAAAAACCTAACTTAGATTACGAGTCACAGAAATTGGATGCCCCGAAGGATTTTGAGATTCATGCGTGCATTCTCATTAGTATCTCGTCATTAGTTTTTTATTCGTGTGTGATACGTCGATCATTTGGCAAATGACGAGTTAGATTGCCTAAAAAGATTTCGTGTGTGCAAATTTATAAATATTTATTTCATTTAATATTTTTATTAAATCTTCAATTAGCATATTACCTTCAACATTTAGAAGTTTATAGGAAAATGAAATAATTTTAGATACAATAAACATTTAACTATTGATCGATCAAGTATGTTAGCAATAAAAAAAATATGATAAATTAAATCTTAAATAAAATATTAGTCAATTTGACATAACTTTGATATCCCCTTATAAATTAATAACAAACAAAAAACAACTCTACTATTTAATTATAAAACCATAGATAGATGTATGAAAACTAGTATATACATATATATATACTCCTATTTAATTACTTCCCGTTTGTGCGTTATAATCGATAGGCAATAAACGAGAAGAAGAAGAAGAAGAAGAAGAAGAAGAAGAAGAAGGTAAAAGGGATGAGTAAAATGAAGTATACGAGAAAAGAGGGTGAGGGATAAGGTAGTGTAGTGAATGTTGATGAAAGTAGAGGGGATCGGTGATAGGGGGGGGGGGGATGGTAGGGGTAGGGTTAGAAAAGCGAGGTCGACGCGCCAGGACTGGGAATTAATAGATTTAGTGATCGATGAAGATTATCGTTTCGTTCGGTTGCTATCCTCGATGGTCTTCGAAACACACGATGAGCTTTAAAGCGTGAGTCACTCGCGTGCAGGTTTATATACAACTAGTACACCACCATAGAGGCCACGATATACTCAGGGAGTTTCTACTCACTCTCTCTCTCTCTCTCTCTCTCTCATTCTCTTTCTACAGCACGACGTTGATAATCAAATTCGTCGTCGGATGACGAATCGACCAATTAAAGCCCGATCGTTCGTCACGATAAGGGCGGCCTGGCTTGGCCTGCCCTTCCTCCTCCTCATCCTCCTCTTTACTTGCCTTCGCTTAGCTTGGTTTAGCTTAGCTTGACTTCACTTGCCTGGTCGATGAACCAGACTTTTATTTAAAGTATACCAAACACTCAACTATTGTATAAGCTTTTATAAAATTAAGCTCATCATGATTGTTCTTCTTTTTTTCTGTTCTGATTGTATTTACATTTAATGGGGATTTGCAAGTCTTGAGATTACTGTGAATATTGTTATGGTGCATGATTCAAATGATTAGTAATATTTGAGACACCTTGTATGCTCGATAGGATACTCGTTTGAATTTAAGTCTTAATTAAGGATCATTGGAAAAAGAAAAAATAATAATAAAAGGGAGATGAACATCATTATCCGTAGTCTAATCGATAATTCTCGTGATGCACTTTAGGATGAAAATTTGTCTACCGACATTTTTGTTGTCTACCTTTTTTTTTCTTTTTCTTCTTCTTCTTCTCTACTCTCACTTTGGCGTCCCGATGACAATTATATTTCCATTAGCGAGTCTTCGACCGACTACAACGACGACCCTTCAAAATTTCTAATAATCGTCCCGAACACACGATCCATCGGATGGATCCCACGGATCCTCTAATTCCTGTCCATTAAAAGGGATCCGTAAAACCGTTATTTTCACGTCCAGTAAAAACCTCCCTCGTCATTCGAAAATAAACCAAAGTTCAAATAATCGATTAGTTCGAATCTAACTTTTGAACATTTCGTGAATTACATCTAATCAAATATTATAAAATGTAGAAAAAACATATACCCATTAACAAACCCCTATATACACACACACACACACACATATTGAATGTCTTAGTTTTAATTATCGACTGGCAATATCATCAATCAGTTCGTCGTCCTCCTATAAAATCCAGACAACATTTCTGGAACCCCTGTTCTTTTATTTTTCAACACTACTACCACCACTACTACTACAACCACCACCCTCTCTGTCTCACTCCTCTCATTGATTTGTTCTGTTTCAGGTTTTTTTTTTCTTTTCGTTTCACCATCTAAAAACCACTCACCATCGATTCCATTCGTAGAGGTCGTACACTAATTCGCCGGTCATTAAGTCCGCACGATCGTTACACTCGGCACGATAGTTCGCTCAAATGTCCTGGACTTCTTTTCCTCGGTTAACTTTTTCTTCCAGACCGAACATATTTATTTCTCATTCGTTACGCGTCAACGAAATCGACGAAGGTGAGGATCACGGACGAAACATTTCTTCGTTGGACGTGTTTTACTTATAAGTTCTTTTGTATATGTATGTGTGTTGTAGTAGAGTAGGATTTTTTTGATTTATTGGATTAACAAAAGTAAATTTGAAATATGTATTACGATTTTTCTACGTCACGTGTTGTAACATTCTTTTTTTTTGTTTTGTTTTGTTTCATTTTCTTTGTCTTTTTTTTTTAGGTTTGTTTTTAGAAAAACAATATGGAAGATGAGTTCGAAACTAATGCGTATGAATTTAATTAATTTTTGGTTGATTAGTAAAACAAGGGTTTTACTTTGTCGTACGATTTTTTATTTAAGGATGAGATTGTTTAAGATTCTGTAAAATTTGATAATAAGTTTGTCTTTTAATTATTGTAATATTAATTGTTAGTCAAAGTTTCTCGTTGGAAGTTTAAAATGTGGATGAAGCCGAGAGCTGGCGCCACGGTTGCCGATAGCGGATCTTTCGCTAACTACTCTCCGTAAGATTAATATTGCTCATTTGTAAAAGATAAAATTACGATTAAACAATATATTATTTAATAATTATTA
This sequence comes from Polistes dominula, assembly GCF_049000335.1. Taxonomy (NCBI): domain Eukaryota; kingdom Metazoa; phylum Arthropoda; class Insecta; order Hymenoptera; family Vespidae; genus Polistes; species Polistes dominula. Next base: position 1,182,377 of record NW_028301042.1, read on the forward strand.
ACATTGGAAATAATCATCGTACACATATATATGCCAATTATCTTGTCTAGTCAATTTCAAATTTATTATTTAATCTAATTAAAAACAAATTACAATTAAACTTAACCTAAATTCAAGAAACGTTGTATTTCTTTGCTCGCAATAAAAAAAAAAACAAAAAACAAAATTAATGGTTAAGCTTGAATTAATCACTCGTAATGATTTCAATTTAAGGTTAATTGATTAAATTAAAAAAAACGAAAACAAAAAAAAACAATTCGTAATTTATAAACCAACCAAAGATGGAAATAATTTGTCGAAGACTTGTATTAGTATTTAGCGTGGACTTTGTTTGTTGAGAAGTTAGCGAACGTATGTTGTGTAGAATGGGACGGTAACGAAGTAGTTTCCGTCATTTATCGGTGAGAGATGAACGCGGTGAGCGGCGCGGAACGTCGCTTCGGGAGATAATGTTTTGCGGCAACAGGTGAGGCAGGTGCTCGACCTGAATGCCAGTGCTGCACGCGTCTAATAACTTGAATCTATGGATCAGGTGTTCCTCTATCTCACTCTCTCTTTCTCATACCTTTCTCATTCTCTCTCACTCACTTTGACAGAAAGTTCAAACTTACGATTGACAATAATTACAATTGGACAGATAATTGTCACTATCATGAACAAATTTTTTATCCTTTTAAAGACCATTTAGAACTGTACAAAAGATCCCAATTAAAAATATAAGTTTTTACGAATTAAACTAACGTGAGAAAATAAATTCAATGATCAAACTGTTCGATCTGTCATAAAAACTGCAAAAGACTTTAAGAAATTGTTGGAAGATTCTTAAATAACGAGTTCGCACCTGTAGTATTCACCGAGTGTCCCTTGGGAGAGTAGAAGGAGGAAAAGGTTGATAAGTGGGGAGGAATGGGAAAGGATCTCTTTGAAAAAAAAATTTGTCTGCTCGAAGCCGAAGTACATAATCTCTCGGAGACTCTAACGAGTCGAACGATTCGTGCCGTCGGTAAAGAATAATAAGAAAAAGCATGGACAGGCGCTTCTCTTTCTATCTCTTTTTATCTTGGCTACTCACTTTTTGACGTGAAATAAAAGTAAAGAAGAAGAAGAAGAAGAAGTCGAACGATTATCGAGCCTTTACGAGTTTGTGTGACTTGTGCGAGCGCAAAACTTTCTTGTCTTTACTTGGACCTAACTTCCCCCCTCCACTTTTCCACGACCACCACAATTCCAAAAAACAAACACACATACTCAGACTATTATTTATACTATGGTTGAATTTTCTATAGTATCGTGAGGATAAAATAAAAATAAATCACACAACGTGAACACGTAGGAAAGAATCTTACCGCATCGTATCGTATCGTATCGTATCGTATCGTATCGTATCGTACCGTCAGAACGTGGCTCGAAGTAATCAAGAGCCTATAATTTAGCCTGATCGAAAGGTACAGGCTTAACGAACAAAAACGATCCTGCTTTTTCGTGTTAAAAATCATTACTACGATCACGAAATTGTCTGCGTGCTGTCGTTGTTGTTGTGTTGTTGTTATCGTTGTTGATATTCCACGTGGATAAAATCGTTAGTCTCGTTCGTTTCAAATTTGCCGTGTGTATTAACGATCAAACGATTCCGCGGAAGAACAATTTATAAAACATAAACTATCTCGATCCTTTTCCTCTACCATCATGACCACCACCACCACCACCGCCACCTATACTGCCATTCTTCTCATAACCTAACTTTAAACGTTTGACGTTGATAATTATTATACGATATTAAATGGACTCTAACAATTTGCTATTAAGGATACGGTGTAGAGGAATGAACAAGAAGAATAATATAAGAATACAAATATAATTGCTCGTTTTAATATAGGCTAAAAAAACAAACAAATGGCTACTTTCAAAACTAATTTTTATTTATAGCGATCGTTAGTCCGAGGGCTTAACCTTGAACAAGTTGCTTTTTTTAAAAATACTTTTCTTTTTTTAGAAGAGAAGGATAATGTCTACCGAGAATCGGTACAAGGACGATGCGAAATCGATTTGGTTGACTCTCTCAAAGGCCGCACGCTTAATGGTAATCAATCTACCATAACCTAAAATAATAATAATCCTAATTACGACTATCTTTCAAATCGATTTATATATATTTTTTTAAATATAAAAAATACAAAATAATAAAGTCAAATATCAAGCAATCAATATTGGGTATAATATTTGACTAGGAATACGTAAGATTTGTATTATTGGTGGGAGGAGTGGGTGGGAAAAAAAAAACAGTAAAATTGGTTCTCTCTTCTTCTCTCTCTTGCTCACTCTCACACATTTTTTTCTAGTTTAAAGTTTCGTCAGAGACAATTCATGACGCGTTTCCTCTTCTTACTCGTGAGTTCAGTTCTACCCTTCGAAGATTCCCACGCGATTACTATGGTGTTCTGCGTCGGTGGTATTTGCATTTCGTTATATTCAATCGCGTCCGGGAAAAAGAGAGGTGAACAATGCGAATTACGATATTTGTTTGTTCTTCGTCGTCGTCGTCGTCGTCGTCTTTTTCTTGAGAAGAAAAGAGAAGAAAAAGGAAGAAGAAAGGGGTGGGGGGGGGGGGTTAAGAGGAGGAACCGGTGAAAGAGGAGATGAAGTTTGGTTAGGTGTGGGGTGGGAGGAGGAAGACTCCCCGGGGCGAGTTGCGACTGCCACAAGATCACCATAGACCTTAAATTTATCCACACAAAATCTCTACACCCGGTACAACCCAATACCAGTATGATACCAAAACCCAACACCAGGATGAATAATTATTATCGGTATAATATGCGTTTTCCTAAACCTCATAAATATTTTCATTATTCCATTTTCTTATCTTTTGCATTCCAATCATCCTGTTAAAGCAATTAAATCTTCACCATTATTCCAATCACGTGAACTATTCAACCTGTCAAACCCTGAAACGATTGGATTTTATCGATCGTACCTAAAAACATAAATTTTCTTTTGACTATGAACATCAGACACACATATTTTGTTCTTATCTTTTTATTTCACACGTACCAAGACAAAATTTATCGTGATCGTGATAATAATGTTTGGGTCAAATTTACAAATTGAAAGTTAACAGAAAAGAAAGAAATATCATTAGATAAAAAATGTCCCAGGGATGCTGTTAGAATACAAAATAAAGTTTAGGTGGTAAGCGTATAATATCGGAGTTTCGCGGATTTTAATCAAGCACCAATCTGACTTTTCAGGGTTGGGGGATTGGGTTAGAGTGTTTGCGAAGGTCTCCTTTACCGATGGGAATAGCTGCGATCGCAAAGATGGTGCCGAGTCGCCACAGGGGTTCGACACGTACAACCCGAACGTCGCGTTGGAACGGTAAAACGGTATCTTTTTTTTGTTTGCGTTGAACGATAAGGGGGATCAAGAAAGAAGAGTTGCAACGAAAAAAAAAACAAAATGTCGTGGAAGAAGAGTATTGGTTTCTTTATCTTGGCACAGTTTATACCTGTTCTTCTGATTCCAACAGTTCCCCTTCTATTATTGCATGCACTTATTCTTCTTCTTCTTTTTCTTCTTATGTTTCCTTCTCTCTCTCTCACTCTCTCTCTCTCTCTCTCTTACTATCTCATTCTTGGTGTTTACCTTTCTCTTTTTAACGCGAAATCGGTGATTTTATGGGCCACCTTCGACGTTTAATGAAGGAACTTTACGAGGCGGGATTTTAGTTTTAAAGAGTATACCAACCTCGTCGATAATTTTCATCTAACGACTAACCAACCCCTCGCCCCTTTCTTCTCCTTCCCTTCCAGGATACTCCAATCCCTCTCTTTTTATGTATGAGTGTGTGCTTGTGAGAGAGGAAACGGGGAGAGGGAATAATCTTTCGATAAAGGTCTCTACGGTCAAGGTCGAGAATATTAGCACGATCGTCTTTGATCGTGTGCCATCATTTGCGTCGTTAGGCTCATTCGACTTTTACGAGGTCATAGAACCCTTTCATCTTTTTTTAATCCTTTTTCTTATACGCACACACATATATAAGTATGTAAAAAATATTTATTCGTAGACTAATTAGATCTACCTAATCGAGTACGATACACCTGATTGAATGTTTTATTTTATTTTTATTTTTTTTTTTTTAATGCAATTACGCAAAAACATTTATCGTATTTGTTTTAATAATCAATCATTTCGATAATTGCATATTAACGAGAGTTGGTACTCCAATTAGCCGATCACCAATTAATTTTCGATATTCTATGAAAATCGAGTGAATTTCTTCGAACGTTTTGTATAACATTACTTACACTGACGCATTAACTAACACTATATGTAAATATACACGTTACTTAGGCCCTTCTTCTCAATGGCATGCGTCGAGAATTTCGTCAGAGGCTTTGATAGTTTTCCAATTAATACTTTAGCGACGATTTAATTAAAGTTCGATTAATCAACCAACGGAAAGAGGGAAACAGAAAGTAAGAGAGAGAGAGAGAGAGAAAGAGAGAGAGATGAACGTTCGCGTATGGGATGAGAAGGAGAAAGGGGGAACATAAGGGGGTTGAGGGGGAAAGAGAACTTGACTTCGACCGGTGTTGAGTGACGTAAGTAAGTTGCCGCGGAATGAAATTTTAATCCCCGTGGCGTATTAGTCATGGATTTACGTTTGTTACGAATACCAAAGCTTCTTTACATCAACTTTTGATATGAAAGTGCAAGAGGAATTGGAGAAGTGAATAAAAAGAAGAAGAAGAAGAAAACGAAAATCCCACCCGCTGATCTCGCCACCCGGTGTATCGAACGAACAAACAAATTGTCTTGTTTTAAAAACACCAAATAAAACTGAAGTGAACTCTCACACGCACAAATAATACATAAACAAGCAATGTATTAGTATTGATTTAAATGATGCTAGTGGTTTAGTTGGTATTTGTCAGTTAGTGTTAGTGTTGTTGCTGATATTTAATACACGATTCGTTGCTGCATATTTATCGTATCGGACTAGGAATCCGCATCGGGGCGAGGTGAATCGTGTTCCTGGTAAACGTTACACGATGTCCGTGCTCGTAAATATATTCCTGCATCGATATTTTAGCACCGTGGCAATATGGGAGGGCAAGGAGATGGTTAATAAACATTCGAGTTTACTAATACCAGTTCCTTGTTCTATTCAATCATTTCTAACCTATCATTTTTCATAGAACTTGAGTTATCGTATCTAAAATACTAGCAACTTATGATTTTCAAACATTTGTACAACTTTCAAATATTTTTTTTTTTGTAAATCGGAAACTTTGAACAAGTGTTTAAATTTATTTTATGTTTAATATTTTATAGAATGTTTCAATTTTGTCAAATATTCTTGGGAATTCATTTGCATTAAATAAAGAAACTTTAAATGTTAAATAAAATGAATAAAGTGAACAGATTTGAGGGTGTTTGATATATCGAATAGATTTTGGTTGATGTCTGGCATGTCGGAACCGGTCGAACTTGAATCAAGCACGTCCCCTATTTAGCAGCTGTCCACGAGTAAAGTGCCCTCTCTTAACTTCGCGCACGATAATACTAGGGTGGAATTGGGGGTGGTTGTAGGGTGTTTCATACCCCTAGCTAGCTCCTTATTGAAGAAAGATGGAAAGTGAGGGAGAATTCGAGGGTGAGACAAAGTAAAGGGAGAGTGAGTCCTGTTTATATCTGTATGTATGTTAGGTGTGTGTAGATTTGAGTGTGTTGGGTTGGACGTTGGTGAACCGGAGGTGGTGATAACTCGACTCGATCCATCACTGCCCCTGGACGCTACTCTAAAGGGGTCGAAGAGGTAGTCGAAGGTGGTTTAAGAAGCTTTAAAGGTGTTTCTCAACCAATTCTCACAACTATTACTTATACTTTTGTGTGTGTGTGTGTACATATTTTCCATACTTATAAAAATCTAAGTTTCTATCTTTCTTATTTTCTATTTCTTTTTACTCGTATTACAATCGATACTCCCTACTTATGGCCTCGACCCCAACTCAAAAACAACTTATGATCAAAGACGATAGTGTTTTATAACTTGACCATTGGTTTTCTCAGACTTTCTTTGATATAACCATGTGAATTTTATAAAAATCTCTTATATTATATTAACATTGTATTCCAACAATTAATATCAAACGAACGTATATACTCAAACTTATAAAAATTGATGATTACATGTGGGCGCATATATGCGTTCAGTTTTATTGATCGATACAGACGACTTAGAAAATTCATATTTAAAATTAAAATCAATTATGTATTAATAAAACGATTGAACAATGTTGATTGAGTTTAAGTATAATAAATGTTTATTGGAAAGAACGATTAACGTGACTCATTCGTGCCCATTGATCTTTAACAGCTAGAAGAAAAACGAGCTGAGAGAAGAACGAACGAACGAACGAACGAACGAACGAACGTAGCAGGGACCATGGCAAATGATACGCGAAGCCGTTTGAGTTACAACCGAGAGACGGTTGTAAAATGTCCCGGTGGACGACCATGGTGTAAAATTGTAGAGAAAGGGTAAGAGTGTGTGTGAAAATGAAAGAGTGAGAGAGAAAGGTAGGAGGGAATCCAACCCCTCGATCGGAGTAATATCGCGAGACCACGCGAGTTTTAATATCGAAGGGTGTTTTCTCACCTTCGGCATAATATTACGCGACAAGTTTTAAATTTAAAGGTTAGCCCTTTTTTTTGGTGAAATAAACTAAGGAGACTCGTGGAAAGGGGGTTAGAGAGGTGTATGGGAGAACACCATTTATCCTATATGCTAATGGTGCAATATTCTACGACGGAATGTCGTGTCAATAATTCAGACCCTTTTTCTTTCTTTCTTTTTTTTTTTTTATGAGATCCCATAAGTAGTGAAGGATGGATCATATATATTCTTCTATATGTTTCTCATAATCTCGTATATTTTCTTTTTAGTATATAATAGTACAGTCAATGTATAAATGTATAAATTAGTGTCTTATTTTATATTTTATCTTAGGTTTTGTCAGGGTTATGTCAAATTGAAATATTTGTATGAAATTGAAATTTTCAAATAGTGATTTAATTGTTGAGAAAATTAAATTGTTTAGTTGGTACGAATTATAAGAAAACTCGACACGGTTTGTGCCCTCAGTTTAACCACCACTGGTCAACCCCATGTTTTTTCTTTTTTTTCTTTTCTTCCCTTTTCTTTCCTCTCCACTCTTTTAGTTTCCTGATTGCGTGTCGGTAACTTGCTAATCTCGAATAAAGTTTATGCGCTGCAAATCGTATATACCACGACATCTTACACACCTATTAATAGCCCTTTGAGCAACTCATACAACACACATACACACACACACACACATAATGAAGAAAGAAAGAAGTAGAAATACAGAATAGTAAAAAAAAGAAAAAAAAAAAGGAAAAGCCTATAAATGTAAAATCGAAGTACTCACGAAAGGGAAGAAGTAACATGTGTATGCACTTGCATTTACGAGTTTGAGCGTGAAAGAATAATGTAAATAAATCATTGACCATAGCAACGTTGTTCAAATTGACCATCAACGCTTATTTACAGTGTCATTTCAATTGAAAATTTATTTTATTTTTAATTTGAACTTTATTCTTTATTCAACCACGACATGTTACTTGTCATAGGTGCATGCCACTCATAGGTGTTGAATATGTTGCACAATCTCGGTACACATCAATATATACCAGAACGCATATATACGTCTACCGATATTACTTTAATCTATAGAAAACTTTATATTGATATTAAATCAATAAAATATGATTATTATAGCCTATAAATTTACTGCTAGCTGTAAAATTTCATAAAAGATGATTCATACCGATCGTATTGGAACAAACATCGACACGCGCATTTAAATATATAGTAACTAGTAATAAATTTGTATTCTTATTTATCAAGAATTTATCCCACCCATAGAGAAGAATAGTTTGAAGTATGCATTCATTAACCTTGAACAAAAATATCGTTGAGAATATAACCGAAATGGTATGGAGAGATGCTTAACTCGCGAGCTAGTAAATTTGTCAACCGTGTGAAAGACGAACTGGGGACTTTTAAAAAAGTAGGGGGGGAAAGAGAAGATAGAAAAAGACAAAGTACCAACGAGAGAGAAAGTGAAAGATAGGGAGAAAAAGAGAAGGTAGTTTATTTTGTTCTACAGTCGTTATATAGTATCCAACGATTGATTTACATCGAGCGAGCAACCAGGGGAATGTATTTATGGCTCTTATTTGTATGCCGAGCGAAGGATAATTAAAAAATCTCTTTGCTCGTGGCTCAAGGCCCACCATGAAACTTGATAAAAAGTAACGAATAACGAGAAATATAATAATACGAATTAAAATAAGTGAGCAGTTTGTTTTTGTGGTGGTGGGGAGGATTGAGTTAAGTGATAGGAGTGGGGGAATAAGATGAGAGCCAATTAAATTGAAGAAACGAATGATTGATAACTTTCTTATTGGTTTTCCATGTCTTTTGTCAGATTCAAACGAAGCTACGTTCTTTTTCTTTTTCTCTTATGCAATCCCTGACGTAAAGGTTGAGAGAAAAAAAGAAAAAAGGGAAAAAAAAGGAAGGTTGATTTAGATTCGTCCAAGAAACGTCAAAGTTTCAAAGTAACATTGTAAAGAAGTAAGAGTAAACTGTGGCAGGAGTCAACAACAATGGCAATAGGGAACGAATAGGAGAGTAACGTCAAGTGTAATATTTTGTTTCTTTCTTTCTTCCATTCTTCCTTTCGTTTCGTTTCGTTTCGTTTCGTTTCTTTCTTTCTTTTTTTTTCCTGTTCACGTATCTTTTTTATTTCTCTTTCATTTTTTTTTCTTCTTCCCTTTTCAGAGAGAAAACTGACAAAGGAGAAAAGACGTCATATGCACGATTCTGAATAGAGAAAGACGGAAGGGATGGGATGGGAAGGAGAGGGGTGGAAAGGTTGAAGATCTTTGACTCGCGTTCTGCCCCCCTTTCCCTGAATAACCCTGAACAGAGTGGGAATAGTATGCACGTGAAAGAGAAGGATAGATATAGTTATAGATATAGAACGAAAGAAAGAGAGAGAGAGAGAGAGAGAGAGAGAGAGAAAGCCCAGAGGGAAGGAAATTAGAATTGAATACTTGATGAATTTTAGGAGCAGCAGCCTTCTAAAATTCATCAACTATTCAATTCTAACCCGCCCTATCCATACAGTCTTCTGTACATGGGCAATACACGGTCGCATGCCCTTGAAACCACCAAGTCGCCTTAGGATTTAAATAATCGATCCCATTCGTAGCTTGCTTTTCTACTCCTAACAACCTGAATATATTTCTAACCTTTCTCATCCTCTTTACGATTTTATTATAAATTCAACTCTTCTCTTGTATAACCCAACTCAAATATTTCCTATTCGATCAAAATTCTATATAAGAGAAAAGAAATAGAAAAACAATAGCATTATTTTATTATTATTTTAATCCTTTGAGTAATTCTCAATACTTTTTAACTACAATGTTTTGTGAAAACGGAATAATTTATTATTAACTAGATTCTAGTAATAAATTATATATATATATATATATATATATATATATATATATATATATATATATATATATATATATATATATATAATTAAATTAATTAATATTAACAAACACGTATATGCGTCCATAGCACTCTTACAGTTTAACGTTTGAAAGTATTGTTAATGTTGTTTTAAAAACACTTGTAGAATCTTCATAACAATTTCAATCAAACCACGTTCACACGTTCATGGAATTCATACGATTTCTATCAAATTGCAAATTTCATTTTCAATATGATCAATTTTTGAGGTATCAATTATAATAAACTTCCTAGGATGATGAGAAACTAGAATGAAAAGGAGACACGAATTGAAGTTACGAATCGAAAGGATACATGGGGGAAAACGTGAACGAGAATAAGAAGCAGAAGAAGAAGAAGAAGAAGAAGAAGAAGAAGAAAGAGAGAAAATATGAGAAAAAGAGAGAGAGAGAGAGAGAGAGAGTGAGAGAAAGGGAAACGTAGGAACAGCGGAGGCATTATCCTTTAATCAAATACATTACGCAGAATTTATCGCGGCCCGTGAATTAATTAAACGCCGAAGGATAAATTCTCGCCACCTCTAAAGCCCGAGAGTGCCTGCATGAAATTTAACATTCGATAAAATAAATCGCCGGCACTCCCGTATCGTTCGTATTTCCATTCCTCGAACCCTCACTCCCTCTTCTCCACCCTCTCTCTCTCTCTCTCTCTCTCTTTCTCTTCTATATTTATACGTATACATACAACGTATATATGGTCGTACAATTACGTATGTACTCTGTATAATCTACATATACATTGTTTTACTATATAGAAACTTATATGAAAACCACGAGGAAGTTCAACCCCTCTCGTCCGATCGTCTCTTTCCTTGTTCCTACCCTCCTACACACATACATTTATATATATATATATATTATATATACTTTAGTAGTATATATTCTCAATGTCCTTTATTGCGAGCGACGTAAATCATTACGTTTACTCCCGCGGAAGAATCCATTAAGCTTACGAACAAATCGAATTCAATTCCGGAGGAAAACGGTTCCTCTCTTTCTCAAAACCTCGACCAAGGGTTTTGTGAACAAACTCCTACCCCTTTTTACCCCCCCCCCCTCTTATTTTAATACCTTATCGTTTTCCAAACTGTAGTAATACTCTATACTTGATCATAAAGTATAGTATATTACAATACATTTAATTTAAAATAATATAATATAATACATTTTTTTTTTGTTAATATTTAATTACCAATAATTTTTTAACATAGACACATAAAATGCAATAAAGAAGGAGACTGAATACTAACCTACAGGTACAACAGGGGTGAGTTGGTGTATGATGAAAAAACGTTTGTGCAAGTGCGAAATTTAGTATGCGGTAAAAGAAGACTAGAAAGAAAGAAAGAAAAAGAGAGAAAGAGAGAGAGAGAGTAAGAGAGTTGAACTAAAGGAATGAATATTTAAATCGGACCTGTGAAAAAATATACGAGCAATCGAGTTCGGTCTTATGGTGAACCCGCACGTGAACTAATGCAGTATTTCTGCGGAAGAGTTTTGCAACGAGACACGTTCAAAGAGGGTTGACTCCTCCTTTTCCTCCCCCATTCCAAGCCCTCCTCCTTCTTCTGCTTCTTCCTCTCCATTCATTTTCTTCTTTTAGTTGAACCATTGTCAGTCGAAAAAAAGGGGTTTTGCGTGTGACCAGACCGTTTTGTCGGTCAAGTTTACAATTGCATGCCAGCGTAAAAAACGAAGTTGCAGTTTGTTTAAAAATGGGGATGGCAGAGTGGCACGTGACTATCAACGCCTTGAATCAAATACGAAAAAGGAGAACTTCGGTTTTAACACGTTAAGTCATCAGTGACAAAAAACAGAAAGTTACGTTCAGGGTCAGTCATGGGTCCATGACATTTAACACTTAGTTGCACTAGTCACCGCTGACAGACTGTTGTAAATCATCTCTAATGCAATTAAATGTGCATCTTAATGCAAAACGATTTAAAATCAAATAACCATCAAACGATTCGCGTGCCATCCAACCAAATGGAACAATTTCAACCTTGATCAATGAGAACAGGTGATGGATAAGGGAGGGTTGCAAAAAAAAAATGAAGAAAAAGATGACTAATAAAAATAAGAAGTATTAATAAAAAAAAATAGGCAGTTTAGGGGGAGAAGGGTTGTCTGAAATAAAGAGAAAGAAAGGGGTGGTTTAGAGTTTGGGTGGGTTGAAGAGAGGAAGAAGGTTGCACGGAAGCACATCGGGCCTCTTCTACATCCATCATTGTTCCTCGTCCGAAGACTGATAGGCCGCCATTATCTTCGAACTCATTACGATCCCCTATTGATAAAGGTACGATTACGCCGCGGGGTTAATTTGCCCTCCTCCCTCTTTCCCTGGACGGTTCACCCTCACCCTCTCTCTCTCTCTCTCTCTTTATTTCTTTCTTTCTCTTTCTCAACCTCCAATTCGGAAATTGGAATTTCTGGCTCTGCCAGAGAGACGTCAGGAGGCTTGAAGGATCCACCTTTCCCCCACCTCAACCCCCTTCACCCACCTCTCATTTTCTTCTTCCACCGAACGAGTCAGTTGCTGCCTCCTTCGTGATTCCTCTTTCGATCTTTTTTTTTTTTCGTTTCTTTGCTTTCTTTAACAGCTCCTCATAATCTTACGTTCTCTCTCTCTCTCTCTCACACACTCACTTCCTTTCTTTCTTTGTTTATTTTTTTTTTTTTATTGGATGCATCAAAGTTGCTTCTTCTTTTTCAGTCGGAATCAAGTTTCGGACTCGTGATCCAAGTTTATCGTTTTTTCTCTTTTCACTTGATCGTTCCTGTACTATTAACTTTATGACACGACTTTCGAGTAGGTTTCGATGTTTGCGTGATAGTCTTCCCCCCTCCCTGTTCCTTCCAAACCCTTCCTACTTCTCGACAAGCTTTACGACATAGTCATCGTCAACCATTGGAATAATGAAATCATCTTTCAAGACTTAAGCAACATTCCAAAGATGAGAGCTTCCGAGGAACCTTCACGACCTGTTCAAACGAAACACGCATGGGCAGAATAAGGGGCAGGGGTAGAGGTAGGAGGGAAGCAAAAGGGAAACATGTTGTTTTCGATTATGAAAGTCACGATTTTCTGTATCTCCAGTTGCATTCGTATGGTCAATTCGAGATTGGTGGATGGAAGAAAAAAAAATATCTTTGTAGTATCGTAAAAAGAATCTGATCTGAGATGTTAAAAAAATGAAGAACAAGGATTATAATTTAGCCTTGAGCATATTCGATGCTTAAGCACCGATCGAGTGTAACTTTAGAACCCCCATGTGTTATCTTATTCCATTTTATTTTTATTATACGAGAATTGAAAAACAACGGGAGACCATTATTTATTTTTTGTTTTATGGTTCAAATGAATTTATTGAACAATCGGTTGATCCTATCGATAAAGTTGTGTCCCTTTTCTTTCTTTCTTGATTATTTATTCGAAAAGAAAAAAATAATAATAATTTGAGTATTCGTTGAACAGGTTAAGTTCATCGATTCCTGAGTTGAGATTTGAGGATATTTGGGAGAGGAGGAAGAAACAACGAGGCTCGGAGGGTTTTTGGAGAAATCGGTTAGAACGATCGCAACAGGAAATTACGAGAAACCGGGCACCCTTTCCGATCGTTTCTAGATTCACTCACTCACGCGAACCCCTTCGAAAGGTTGCTATCCCTTTCACAGGTTGAGGTATGGTCTAGACAGTTTTCGGACTTCGTGTGGCCGATTGAATTTAGTCTCTTTAGTGGTTTTGTTTTAGATTTCTAAATCTGATTTGTATCTAGTTAAATTTACTTAACTCTACTTTTAATTCGATTGTAACAAATTAAATGGACTTTCAAATTAGGGTTGAATAATTTATTTCAAGAATTTTAATTCGTTTTTTTTTTTTATTTTTATTTAGGATATTTCTCGATGAACGAATGTCGAGAAATATTACTGCAGTTTATCGACGCTCTTTTCCTGTGCCTCGGTGGATATCGTGTCAATGTTAAATATAGCTTCCACATGGTAATATAAAACATTAATATCCGCATTGCGGATGCACGAAAGGAGATAAGAAGCTTAAGGGGTGCAACAAAATAACTATCAGCTGTCAAGCCTGACATATCGAGAGAAGAAAATACTGAAAATATACATCGATCAGAAATAATATATCAACTCCGAAACAAACATATAAAACAATTAAATTCTTCATTCTTCAAAATTCCCTGACAACTCTAACTTTTCAATAATTTTACAAAAACAAATATAAACCATAAATACCAAATTGAAATAGTCAAATGCTGACAGTTCCAAAATTTTAAACTCATGCACTGCCAAGGAATAAATTGTACAGTTCAGATATCAGTTCAATAGTCCATTAACCCTCAAACGAATCTTAAAAAGTAAAATACGAATAATCCCTATAAACAAAAAAAAAAAAAAAGAAATTAGCAAAGATTGAAAGAACAAAAATGAAGAGATATGGGGTAGGATTTAAAAGAACAGAAATTCAGTAGTCCAGTAGTGTGTAAAACATTTTCGGTCCTTTTAACAGAGGGTCCTCGATAATCCCCTTAGTAGAAAGAGAGAGAGAGAGAGAGAGAAAGGGAGAGAGCTAACTCGGTTGATAAAATCTCTATTTATAAGTGTCCCACGGCCGCAATATCGAAGACCTGAGGCTAGATAGAGGCCATTCTTAGTCAGGGGGCCTAGGGTATACGGTATCAGGGACGGTGGTGGGTATTACTCGTAAGCACGCGACTACTTAGCATGCAAATGCATGAAAGCAATAAACTACTCAATACACTGCAGGGAATTTACCACGATCGATTTAGGTTTTAGCCTATGCCGGTTGCTGCTGGCTTTACCTTAACTCCGACTCCGAACTTTAAAGGCACATACGATGCCGCCAAGTACCAGCAGCCAGCCCTGTGTATTCCCAATTTAAATGGCCAAGCGTGTTCTCAACTACCAATACCTACGTTCCTTTTGATATTCAACCTCCCACAACCACCCCCTTCAATCCTAGCCCTCCTCTCCCTTCTTTATATCCTATCGTTCCGTTTCTTAGGTCAACTAGTACACGACTTACTTACTTATGTGTGTATGAGAAAGATCGTTCCTGGTTTAGCTACTTTATGTGTATATTTATATGTGTATGTGTGTGTGTGTGTGTTTGCTCCACGCGATAAACGTAAATCGTCGACCGGTTGCCCCCTCGTCCACCCCACCTCTTAACTCCCACCCTTCCACCTCTTTCTCTTTCTCTTCGTTGAACATGGTCGACCTTTTCTTCTTCATAGGTTGCCCCCGTGACGTTCGAGACGCCTTTTCCGAACTGCCTGGCTACACCTAGCGAATACGATGCAATCGAGTCCTCGGTTACGGTTATCGATCGAGTCAAGGACGAACGGAAACTCTTAACTTACATACGCCTCAGACTTTTTAATGTTAGCAATAAGTTTTCCTCTCATGTATTTCTTTTTCTTTTCTTTTCTTTTCTTTTCCTTCTTTAGATTTCTTTTTCTACATATTTGTAGGGGAACGTGTTTCAATGTGTTGGTGTTTAAGATGACGTAGATTAGATTACTCGTTTGATATTTATATTATATATGTGTTAGTTTTTTTTTCAAATAGTAATTAAAGGTATCGATTGAGGTAATAAATAATCAAATTTAGTATAAGGGAAATTCTAAGGGAATGGTTTTTTTTTTTTTTTTTTTGTATAAAAAGGTCTACAACTTTGAATTCTATGTGAAAAAGGAATAGAATAAAAAAAAAAAAAAGAGAGAAGAAAGTTATGCGAGTCACGTTGAATGGGAAGGTGGACTTGTGTTAAATGAACGGGTCGGCTTACGGACGTCTCTCATTATATCGTTAGATCTACATTAACAGTTGCCAGATCACGACCTCATCGATCGTTACACCTAATGCATTTTCAATTAATACCACGACTAACTCAAATGGATCATTTTTCGTCCACGTACTTTCATTCTTTTTTTATTTTTTTATTTTTTTTTCAACTGCAACAACAACTGGCAACAGTCTCGTTGAATTATTGAAAAAGTTTACACTAATTTGTTTCTTAAATAATAATCTAACGATTTATCATAATTACAATAAAATTTTTCATTAGCAAGTTAATTTTTTATTCTTCTAAGGATATTCCAAAATTTATTTGAACAAAAGAAAAATAGAAATAATTTATCAAACATTCGAATATTCTCTGATCGTTCGTCAATTAAACGACAATTTCTGATTTATATCCTTCCAAAATTGATGGAGAAGATACAAAAAATTAATCGATAGTAACCTATGGTTTGATCGATCGATAGTAATCAAAATTCGATCCAATGAATTGCCTACCAGGATCCAACAATGAGACTCGATTTCCAATGAAACCTCTTTCCAGCAGCGATAAAAGCCTGGGAAGAAGATACTCAAGCTTTGCATGCATTCATTCACTCACTCATTCATTCATTCATTCATTCATTCATTCATCGCAACGTGTGTATAATTTCGTACAGGGATCCTTTTCGTTTGCGAATTTGTATACAACATTGTGAAAAGGTAAAAGAAAACAGGAGTGTATAGCTGTGTTCAATGATGATAATGATTATGATGATTATAGTTGGTAGTAGTGATGATGATAATGATGATGATGATGATGATGATTGGACCTCCCGCTCATGATCGTCGATGAGGTCGACCTTTGGAAGAGAAGATACAGAAGTATTTTCTTTTCTTTCATTTTATTTTTACCCCCTCACACTTTCTTCTTCTTTTGTATCCCTCCTTAAAATCCCTTCTCTCTTCTTCTAAAAACCTTCATCCCTTTTTCTTTTTATGATTTCTTCCTCTTTTTATTTCCTTTTCTACCATCTTGTCGAAGTGGCACGGCGCTGGGTTGAAAAATTACATCGGCAAAAAATAAAAAAAAAACAGTCGCACGATTCCAATTCCGATCGCGAATACTTTACCCCCATAGATTTATATTGTATTTACGACGATTACTATGTCAATCTTCATTTGCAACATCTGAGGAGGTCTTCTATAGTATTATCTATAGATTTATTTATTAATAATTCAGATTTTCTTTTACTCCTTTGTGCTGTTTTCTGTATCCATGGTTTATTGCAAGTTGATTCGAAAAGTTTGTTATTTAAATAATGCAATAAAACATCTCATTTTTATGGTAGTAGTTAGGTTTGTTATAAATTACAAACTCTTAATATTTTTATAAAATTAATTAAATGTATTTATTTTATATATTTTTAATACTATTATATATAGTAAATCTATAACAAAATTATAATATATATTTTTTATATAATTATACTTAATAAATTGTTTTTAAATCAATATTTTTATATTATATTTTGTATATTTTGTAATATAAAAAATTATGTAAAACGATTATAATACTTATTTTTTATTTTATAATAATTCTGTTTAATCTTTTATCTCGTAAATACAATAATTATACATTTGAAACGAAGATAATAAAAATTGACAGATTATCATCTCGTCAATGTAATATTAAATTTTCATTATATTTTATTTTATTTCCTATATTTTGTTTTCATATATTTATCATGACAATATATCAAATAGTTGAAAGATCGAATATACGACATATGCGATCGGTTTCCATTATACATCTTTAATATCAGCGACGTTTCCTGGACTCTAGTTAGTGACTCGTTATTTCGAACACGTGTTAGTCATAAAGACAACGATCATTTTTATTATCCGCATTATAGCTGACCATGTTTTTCTTATCATCCAACTGAACCGTACATCGCACGTAGGTTTACTTTTATCATACCGATCTCTTCTCCACCAACGGGGAGTCCGTTCCAAAGCTTGAAACAATCATAAAGACATACTTTTACCTTTCTTTCACCCCACTTTTTTTATTTTTTTTTCTACAAAGATTTCCTATATAAATATCATCTACATTGTAATAATTATTTTGTTGCATCAAGGTAAATGAATGAGATCGGTAAAATGTATTTAAAAATAAATCTGTCATTAAGGTGATCAATTCAAAGTTCAAAATGTTTAGAACGTGAAAATCAATTAAAAAAATTATTAAACAAAAGTCAAAATATCTTTCATACTAATAGAAATATAATTTCAAGATAGACTAATACAATCATCCCTTATTCACAAAAGTATCACATGAGTAGTAGAAAGATCGGTAAACGTTCAACGATAAAAAAAAATATAAAAAGATCTGAAGTATTTAAGAAGATAAAAAAAAGATGTTTAATATCTTCAAGGATATTCAATAAAAAAGAAAATGGTTGGAAACAAAACAAAAAAATATAAAAATGAAGTATATTTCGGTATTGGATAAAATGAAAATGTGTTTTTTATATGTGATTCCCCGGTACAATCTGGTGATTAATATCGCAATAGAGGAAATCCGTGAACAAGAATAAAAAGCTTATTCCCAGATCGCGTCTCGCCGATAAAATAAATCAGTCGGCGGTAGGATTCTCGCTATTAGCCGAGCGAATCGGTTAGCACGAAATCGTCGCGGGGGACAATAAATTTAATGCTCGAGAAAGCCCCGAGTCTGCCCGTCCACGCGGTGGCTTGCGTACATATACATATAGATACACATATATATATATATGTGTGTGTGTGTATTATACAGAAAGAGAGAGAGAGAAGACTATACTATAATACAGAGAAGTGTTAGAAGAGGTCCTATAATGTATGTGTGTGTATAGAATTGCTTGAAGAGTGAGAGAGAAAGATAGAAAGTAAGCAAGCAAGCTCGTTGGCGAGGCAGCATTAAGTAGAATTGCGCCGGCGTATAAACAATTGGATCGATAATTTAAGATCATTATCAAACCGGTCGCATACTCCTCTATCCTCGTCCCTCAACTTACTCCTACTACTACAACTAAACTACCTTTATATTAGTGCCAACATCGCGACTGTAAATTTGCTTGCTATACAGCAGCGGTTCTCACCTTTAAATCTAACTAAATTGGTAGTTGAGTTAGTAGGTGTAGAACCAAGTGATTGATTATAGCGAATGATCGGTAAGACTTATTCCTTCTTGTCGCCCTTAGAAACACCTTAACTATCCCTATACTACCATCTCTCCATTTTTACTCATGAACAAAAATTTATAAACTAATTCCATTATTGTTCATAAGAATATTGATAATTATTTATACAACATTTGATCGGTAAGAGATCTCATTAAAAAATTCATGTATCTATTCAAAATATTTGGAAATTGTTTTATTAATAATAAAATTATAATAATCTTATCTAAAAATCGTGATGATCGATTTTAGTGATATAGAACAGTCGAGTTCTTATCGGAAGTTCGAAGTATTAGAAAACAGGGTGGAGAAAGGTAGGTGGGTGGTGGTTGTTCGAGGGTGAGAGTAGGCAAACGGTGTTTGCAACCCTTTGACGGGTGCGTGCACGCGATCCTTAGGCCGCCAGTGACGTCATAATGAAGAGCGGTGTGTATTATGGGGTTTGCGCGTATGTAAATCAAACGTTAACCACACGCGAAACGACGCGTAACCTGCTTTTAAATTGCTCCTGGGGTCTGATTGGTGGTGCATTGCCGCGTGTACTACGTTAATCGTTCCTTCATCTATTTTGTTTTTTTCTTTATTTCTTTTTCTTCGAGAACAGAACGTTTAAAGGTTCGATCGCGATTTTTATTATATTTATAACTCCCATTGTTAAAGTAATGTCAATTGGAGAGATGTTGAGAAAAAAAAAAGACAAGAAAAGAAAAGAAGAATTTGATTCATTTTCATCGTACAGACGAGTTAACGTTGAGAGTGGGAAACAGTTGAACGAGCTTATAAACGGCAGAAAAGATGTAGTTGAGTTAAAAGCAAAAGAAAATGAAGGAAAGAGGATGAGGTTGAAGGATGAGTCGAAGTGTTCTTATCTTCGTTCTTCGTGGCAACATTCAAAAATCATCGGCACGTTCAGAGAGCATCCATACGAATTTTTCCAGTCGAGCCGGCAAACGCGAACACGCGCTTTTTTTCTCGCACGACTGGTAAGGAGTTAACCCGATGGGCTTGAAGTGGGGGCGTTTGCTGCGACGGCGTTTGCCGGAAGTGCTCCTTCTTTCCTTCCAACTTCCCTCCAGAACCCAAACCACCACCCACTCATCCTACCATACCACAAACCTACTCTTCTCTTTCGTGCAACCACCCGACGTTCTTTTCTTTCTCTCTTTCTCTCTCTCTCTCTCTCTCTCTCTCTCTCTCTCTCATTCCATTTTCGATAACGCATGAGCGAATCGCGTCAAAATTAGAAAGGAATCCAGGA
Organism: Polistes dominula; assembly: GCF_049000335.1. NCBI lineage: Eukaryota > Metazoa > Arthropoda > Insecta > Hymenoptera > Vespidae > Polistes > Polistes dominula. The sequence goes on from NW_028301042.1 coordinate 1,202,318, forward strand.
GAATGAACGAGAGCAGATTAAAAGCAACCTAACGCTCGAGTATTTTTCCGCAATTCTCTGCTCCTGTGCTTATCCGACCAACACGACTACCCTTCTTCTTCTTCTTCTTATTCTTTTTCTTCTTCTTTTTTTTTTCACTTTCTGTAACCCTAAACTTATAGGTTATGTTTGCTACGAAAACAAGTGACTAATGTACGACAGTAAAAGCTCGTTTGCATGATTGCACATCAGCAGAATCTAAACTTATTACGTTTATTGTTTCGATGATATGTTTTTGAGCCAAAAAAGATTAGAAAATTGGTTTATTCATTTGATTCTTAAAATGTAGTGAACACTCATTTCAAAAATGGACAATAGCTTAAGAGCTCGTTAAGGTTCTGAACACAAAAACAATGAAACGATAGCATAGATAATTTTTTTAGGTGTCTACTGTTCGATGTTGAAATTGGTCACGGATGTTACGAAATGGCCTGTATAATTTATTCCAAGTTTAGAATTGAATTTTATATATATATATATATATATATACAATATATTTTTTTAATTAGTTTGGTTAGAATGAAGGACGATAAACTGGTTGTTCTTCAATAGATTTTGATAGACTAGCGGAAAGAGTTAATTGCGTTGATTCTAGCAATCATTATTAGCCGAGGAAAGGATATACATTTCGAGAATCCTTGATCACTGTATTTAAGTCGGTTGCACGAACGAGGATATCTTCATAGACCTCGTAGGGGGGTATGTTGAATAACTCGGCAACCGGATTTACCTTGAATTATGACCGGATTTTAGATCGTTTTAATATTTCATTGATCATTGTACCTTCTAAATTCTTTGCAAAATTAATTATAATTATTTTACAATGTCAATACGTGATCAAAAATTATTGTATATATATATATTTTTTTTTTTTTACTATTATCAGGTGTAGATTATTTTTTACGTAAAATGTTATTTGATTTCTAATCGAATTCTTGATATATATATGTGTGCATATCTTGATACAGGATGATAGAGGAAGAGGAATAAAAGTAAGATGAACGACCAAGAAGATGGATGAACGGTAAAAAAAAAAGAAAATAGGAAAGGAAGATAAAATAAAAGGATCATTCTGAGGTAGGAGGTAAGAAAAGAGGAGAGAAAGGAAGAAGGAAGGAATATTGCGAGGAAGTAGTAGAAAAGCACTCCGAATGCAATCCACGTACCGACTGCTTTCAAATATTAATGTCACGTGACTTATTATATCCAAGGTGTGTGCGGTGGAGCGAACAGAACTCCGCCATCTACGCCACTACCTTCCCTTCCCACCTTTTCCCTTCTCTTATTTTTATTCTTTTTTTTTTCTTTTTCTAATTCTCATGGTGCTAGTGTTAACACTTTCGATATAAATAGGTTAGGATTATTCCATTTTTAAACTTATTATTGCTAATTTTGTACTGATGCAACTAAAATAATTTCATTGAAATTCATTCGTCAATTTTTCTTCCCATTTTTTGTTTCTATCAATATTTAAAGAGGAAATGAAGTTAGTTGGAACTGATTCTTCCATCTTGAAAATGTTAAAAGCAAAATAAATTTTATTTCAATTGGATATCAATTTTTATTCAATTTAATTATTATTTATTTAATTGTAATGTATCATTTTATTATTCAAACATTTATTTTTAGTGTAGAAATTTTGTAAGTAAAGTTTACCAATACTTAAACTTACTCCTAACCTCAAAATCATTTTACATTCTAGAGACGGTTTAAAATAATTAAATCATGAGATTTAATCGAAAAAATTTAATAAACAATCTAACGTTCAAAATATAATAATTATAAGATCAAACTATCTAAAATAAATTGTGGGATCAATTTCAGTGATAAGTTTTCTTGGAATAAGAAAGAGCAGAATGTGAACGTGGGTGTAGAGAGTATCCTCAGAGACGGAATATTCTCCTCCCCATTTTCCACCTCCTGCTCAAGCCCCACCTTTATGTTTTATGCGATAGATCAGCTGGTGGAGGCTGTCATACGGATGTGTGCGCGTTCCAGGGATAAAGTAAGATAGACGGATACATATTCGTATATATATGCGGATACACTGCGGATAAATTCAACGTAACGTTCCACGGCTTTGCCAGTTTTACCTATACCTATACCTATACAAACCTCAACCAATCCCTTCTTCTCCTCTTCATCTATCTCCTTTTCTTCCACCTCTTTCTCATAGAAAACCCCACCACCTCCTAGGGTTTTCCAACTGCAGCATACTTCTATGCGTGCATTCGTCCCGTATCGCAGCGACAACGATCACAGTTATTTTTTTTCTTCTATCTTTTTCTCGCAAACGGTGAGATAGAAAGAAACGGAGAAAAATAGAAGGGTAGGGATGGGAAGTTAAAATAAAAGAGAAAAAACATATAAAATATAAAACTGTTAGGAGAAGAGATGGTTGGAATAGGAAGGTGGGAGTAAAGGGGGATGCAAAAAGAAAAGTCTTCCACCCCTATCTGTATAAGAGAGAGGCAAGCGTGTAAAATTGTTCCTTTCGTCCCTCGTCCTACCCGGAGATTAAGGAAAGGACTATGGTGTGCCGTTGCGGAAAAACGCTTCGGTTGGATCAGCCATAAATTACGAGTGTAGCAGAATTCCCAGCGACGATCGTTATTCTCGGTGTGCGAGTAATGTACGTGGAAAGAAACTCTTACCAAACTTACAATCCAATAATAATAATAATAATAATATAAAGAATTATTTTATTCGGTGCATTAAATTTTATTCTGATACTTCGATGAGTAAACCTAACCTTTAAAATTACAAATAATAATATATAAAAACAATTCTAATCAGTCGAACACATAAAATGTGATTGTAGATAACATTCAATTTGTTTTTCTTTTTTTGTTTTAGGAAAGGATGCAGCATAGTTGAACGAATCACGGAACCGGTACGATGCACAGTAACGGTACACACAGTGTTCTGGTTTTCCGGAGAAAGAGGATTTGTTATTCTTGAGCATAGTCGGAGTAAAGTGTCGGTGCCGTGCACCTTCCAGGGAATGGATGCATAAAACATAGGAATAGATAGTGGCGTTCAGATGCGGACTACCCCACCAAACCTACCACCACCCACAACACCACCCCCAAGTTCCGGATCTAACAAGTAAAAAGCAAGCCCGAATATGACGTATGCATGCGAATACAGGAACGTATCCTTTCTACCCTCTAGTTTCTACAACCACCATCACCACCACCACCACCCTACTCCTATCATATCCTATACCCCAACCCTTATTCTCCACACATACACCAAACCCTCTTCCTCCCACCTCTTCTCCATTTACTCCCTTCACCGTTCCTATACTTTTACTTGCTTCCTACTACCACTACTACCACTATTACTACTACCTTTGTCTCTTTTATTGGTGTTCTCCCGAGAATTGATAACGGCGGAACGCCGTCACGAGTACGCTAATCGTACTCGAAAGGATACTCGAGACTGCCGCGGTATTTTTCGCGATTTCCACGATTCCTCCTATCTCTTTCTATCCTTTTTCATATCTCATTCTCTTTCTCCCTCCCTTTTTATCTTTCTTTTTTTTTCCGGTACATCCGTAACCACCCTACGTTCTTTACTCGATATTTACTTGAGCTATACGTATACGTATATAACTGGAATATATGTATATATCTATATACATATACGTTTTACGCCAAAGAGCAGACACGACTGCTATGGTTACAATGAATATCTTTTTGGTTTACTTTTTTCTTTTATTTTTTTTTTTTACAAAGATTTATATATATATATGACAATAGACTGGGTATAAAGAAATAATTTATTTTATAATATAAATGATTTAAGAAACGAAACATTGAATCCAAAATGGTTTATGTTGTAATTTAATTAATTGCAATGGTAGAAATTGATTTAAAAAAATGAAAATGAAGTTTAATCATAGATGTTAAAGGTATTTATTCTATTTTATTTTATTCTTTGATTTTCTCTCTCTTTTTTTTTTGGTACGAAAGAGAGGGGAGAAAGTTGCCGAATCGTTCGACCGTGTCTGCCGAAAAATTGGCTCCTTTTAAAATCTTTTAATAGGATCTTCCTTTTTTGTTTCTTTTTCCTTTTTTTCTTTTTTTCTTTTTTCTGTGTCTTTTCTTCTTCCCCCAGTTCTATCCGAATATCCTCGGTTCGGGCACGAAACGAATGACACCGGCAGATTGTTCCTGTCATTCCGCACCCAACCAGGCGACGTTCTCTCCAGCGATCATCCAGGGATACACGGAGAATGGACGATGCAATTTCGTTAGACGTCTTCTACGAAAGTGAAAGAGAGAAAATTTAACCTCGACTAAGGAAAGAAAGAGAAATAAAAAGAAACAGAAACTCAGGGAAATCTCGGTAGTCGAAAAGTGGGCTGGGAGATGGGTGGTTAGGGTTTACTTAGATTGGGATGGGAGAAATGAGAATGGGAAAGGTTGGGACGTACGTCAGCTTCCCGAAGGATAATTGAATTTTAATTTTGTAATTTCTCTAGGTGCAGACCTTAGCTTTTTTTTTCCCCCTCATTACTGCCAATCGGAGTAAAAGAAAAAACATTGGTGTATATCGAAATGTGTCTTTGACATTTTACATGTAACATCTTAAAATTATCCTAATTGATAAACGAAATTAATTTTGACAATTGATCTCATAAATGTTTTCAAACTTATCAGTTTTATACAAATTTTTGTTGCTTTAAGTTAATTTAAGTTTCGTTTATGGTTGGTTAGTTGGGTACTTGGTAATGGTTAAAAGAAGTTTCTTCTAGCAATTTTAATTTCTATTTCTCTTAGACAGGAGGAAACGTTCGTATATCCATAGCTTTCAGTTTGTGTTTGCTTAACCAATCACGACGAATGAAAATCAACGACCACGCTCCCCGAGATCGTCCCGAGAAACGACGTCCGAGGGAAACGTCATCAGGCAAACCTTGTAATTTTGATCATTTGACCGCTTATAATCCACTGCCCAGGACGGTTCTTACCACAGGATTTATTGTCCGGTCACAGAAAGCTTCGAGACTTTGAATCCTCGTGTAATATCCTTTACGTATACATATATATTGGTAAATAGATGTATGTATATGGCAATCAAAAGTTATAAACATATAATATTATTATTAAATAGTTAATTTGCTAGTAAAATTAAAAAAAAAAGGTATTGTCAACTACGAAATATGTATGAGTAAATTGTTTTATGATATTTTCATTAATTTATACATCGACAATTTTTCTAATATTATTTAAACATCCCTTATTAACATTTATAACAAACAATTGCACATAAACTTCTATCAAAGTTATTAAAATAGTTTCAAACGTGAATTATTAATCTTACGAGTCAACTTATCAAGATAAATACCAAGAGTGATCTCTTGAAGGTAGCAAGAAATCATGAGACATAGATCGAAGGATGAAGATCAGAATTCGTAACAATGGTTTATACAGAAAGAGAGAGAGAGAGAGAGAGAGAGTAGCAAAGGAGTAACGTCTGTTTTACAGTTAACGATGAATTCGCACGGTCCGTTTCGGTTCAACCGATTACGTTCATTCGTCACTGACAGAAGGAACATCGATTAACGTTACCCAGGAGTACACTGCAATCTGTCTGCTATGCGAAACGCCAACGGGTTAGATAGAACTTGGTATCGCGCAAAAGGAATAGGTACCAACCTAAGAAAGGTTTGGTGGACGTTATGACGAGGAAGGATAACTCCTCGTGACTTTCTCTCTCTCTCTCTCTCTCTCTCTCTCTCTCTAATCTAACCAACTCTCTCTCTTAGAATAAGATCCTGCTATAAGAAGCCAACCATAACTACTTCTCTTTACTATGATATCGATCGGTTCTATTCATCCTTCATACTATTTTAAACCAACATAATGCACAAGTGCAAACAACTTAGCAAAAGGTTCCCTTGAACGTGAACCGTAACGATACCCTGTTATTCCTGACCAAGAAAATGTATTCTCATTAATCCTATCACGAACCCAACTCCTCGTTTCATTTCTGATCAACTGTAATATATTAATTCTATTAATTATTTAATTAATATCAATGTCAATATAATGAACGTACAGTGTTCATTTTTATCCCATTCTCGTTTCTCTTCTGTTCTATCAACAAAAAAGAAAGAAAGAAAGAGACAAAACAAATGAAAGGATCCTGTTTGGTGGTTGGTAAGAGAACACAGTGAACACTCACTCTCGGTACGTGAGGATCCCGAGACACGTTTTCTCGAAGGGACTATCGTAGTAGATAATTCAGCGCGTATCTCGGTAGCAGCTCGTCCCTCTACTGGTTGTTGCATTGGGTCGGCTACATCACAAAGAGAAACATCGCAAACCCCAAGCAATACGAAGAGAGAAAGAGGAAAGGAATCTTCCGTTTCGTTCCAGGATCGTCTCACGTTGCGTAGAGATGAAGGAAAAAAAAATTAAAAGAAAGAAGAGAGGTAGATAGGTTGTTGTTGTTGTTGTTGCTGTTGGGACGGTTTCCGGAGGAAGAAACGTGCTGAATGTGAGATAGAGATAGAATTAAGAGAAATAGATGGTAGTGGGGAGGGGAGAGAAAAGAAGGGGTGTGAGGATCAAGTAAGAAGTGGGGAAAAGGTAGAAGGGGGTTGAGGGAATAAAACAAGAGTCAAACAACAAGACACGAGATTGCTGGACGGACCGCGAAAGGTTGGCGCCATCGCGTGATTACCAATTTGGAATTACCTGCTTCCCTTCCACCTCCACCTCCACCTTCCCTCCCCCTCGAATCTTTCACTCCACCTCTTCATGGTGTTCTTTTTTTGTTTGTTGTTTCGTTGGTAATGCACACTGAAAAGGGAGGACGACGGATTATCGAGGAAACGACCATGGATACCACCTTAACGTCCAACTTTATTTCTGCATCTTCTACCCGTTCTTCTTCTTGTTCTTCTTCTTCTTCTTCTTCTTCTTCTTCTTCTTCTTCTTGGTAAGAGAGAGTGAGAAGAATGGGAAGAGGAGTATGAGAAGAGGGAGGGAAGGAGGGATTATATACTTCTTGAGTTCTTGACTGCTTGCACGAGCGCCTTTCACGAAAGATGTAGGCTCGATGGCGCGTTACACTGAGTCGTTTATTGTCCGAGGAATGGTCTTAGATTTTAAAACTGGGAATGCAGTATCGTTTCATGGAACGTTGGAAAGCATTTGGCTATTTTCGTCAATGTTGTCTCATTTACCCAGGGGGTTGGAACTAAGTTATTTACTATTATTGTCTTAACATTGTCTGCTAAATGTAATTTATTAATTAGGAAATATAAATTATTTGAAAATGAAACGTTATTTATAATTTTGTATCATTCATTTGCAGCTTAATGAAAAATGATCGGATGATCGAAATATTGGTAAAATTGTTAATACATAATATAAGAAATATAAAGTAATAAATTAATTATGAAAATAAATGTTAGGTATTAAACAACATGGCGAAGATTCAATGGAAGATTAAAGAAGTAAGGAAGGAAACATCTACTAACAGCAGCCAACGATCTATCAAAAGGGTCCATCAAGAATCGACCAATAATATCGATGACGGAGACCGCATTCCAGTACCTACCGGATCCGATGCCATTCGTCAGTCGAAGAATCTCTTCGTAAATATACGATACTAACTTACATACACACACACACACACACACAGGTATACATCAGGAAGAATATTATATACACATACAATGAAAAGAAAACTTTTATACATACACTGTTGCGTTAAGTTTCTTCACAAACAAGTGCATATATACGTGTATGTATGTGTGTATATTTGAAAACCTTAAGAATGAAAGAATATGGGTGCGCGTGTAGGGAGCATGGCAGTGGCAAGACACTGATTGAATTGAAGTAATATCAGGAGCAGTGAGTAATGATCACCTTGGATTCAAATGTAGACCCTCTCTGTCTGTGATTCGAGCTCTGCTACAAACACACACACACGTATATATATATATATATATACATATATTCATAACACATCCTTTTACGTTTATACGATCATGTTAAGCTAACGTGTGTCTCGAGAGTTCCAACATGTGTGTGTGCATGTATTTGTGAGGATCAGATAGTGTGCAGTCATGCCAGGTGATTATATCGCATTATATGAGAAGTCTGCTACTGTGTACTCAGTCCTCGCGAAGGAACATCGGGACCCTTCCCCCTCCTTACCTCCAACTCCTCTTCTTCTTCTTCTTACTATCGTCCAAGTCGATGGGAAACTATTGTCCAACTTTACCAATTTCTTATTTCTTGACTATTGAAAGGAAAATGTTATACCTCTCTCAGGTTATCTCCTACGATGAAAAATTCTGAAAATAATGTTCTTCTTTTTATGTAATTAACAATAATATGTTTCATTAATAATTGTTAGAATAATATTCAATGAAGTTATTTTTATTTCGATCTTATTATCGATCAAATTATTTCTATTATTTTCATTGTACAAACTTTAATGAAGTGTTTAAAAAATAATTTGATTTAAATAAAAAAATACAAAAACATGATTGTTGTTATTGAATACGTGGGAAAATGGTATTATGGAGGATGCTTTGTGTGTGTTCAAGGAATCGGCAAGGTGTCGGGTAAGACACTTGACTTGAGAAGAGAATTGTGAATATGATGGGGGATTGAAGCCAGGTCCAAGCATATCGAGTCAATAAGATCCCTGCCGGTTGTATAGGCGCGGTCCGGGTGGTCCGGTGCTCCTGGGCACTTGGGACCTGCAGGCTCCATAGCCAAGACTGAGAAAGAGAGAATAAAGAAAGAAAAGGAAAGAAAAGAAAAGAAAAGAAAAGAAAAGAAAAGGATAGGATAGGATCCAAGACTCGCACCTTCTGAACTCGTCTTTTATACGTCTGACGTGTAAGACAATGTGTGCCTTTTCCCGCATCTGATTGATACGCGATACTATCTGCCTATCGTTTAAATCTTACCATAGAATATATTACACCATAGTATTATTATAAATAATACAAAAATAGCATTGAGTTATTTTTTTGTTTTTTTTTTTTTTTTTATAAGAAGGACAATTTATCATATAAAATTATTTCTTTTTATACGTTTCTATAAAAATGAATCTTTTACGAACGGTGTGAATTGTTTCTCATAGATGAACCATTCTGTTTGGTTTTATTTGATCTTTTTTTAAATTAGGAACGCATTTGCTAAAGTCAACGAGAGCATGAAAAAGAAAGAAGGTTTTCCCGTTCCCCCTTAGCTGAAGTTGAATCTTTCGCGAGCAGCTGGAATTAGAAAGTCGTAAAGATGCTCAAGATGCATACAACCGTAACATAAGTACACCGTACGAGCAAATTCCCCGACGAAAGATTACGTCTCTTAAATTAACTTTATGATATTATTTCCACGTTAAGTGATATTCTCTCACATTTTCTCCTACTAATACTACTACTACTACTAGTAATACTATTACTATTCGTTCACCAATTCGTAAATCTAAACTTACGACTTAACCATTAACGATCTTGATAATTGACAAAACTCAGTATTCGACTAATAAAAATAATTCTTTGGATGGTGTATTTTTTTTTTAAGACACCCGTTGTATCTGATACTCAGACTCGAATGATATCTTTTCTGACGTCTCAAAAGCGATGATTTATTTGACGTAAGAAGACCGACTTATGTTACTTGCTAGCCTCATCTTCAAACCCACCCCCCCCCTTCCATCCACCACCACCCTACTCCTACTCATCTTTCAGCTTAAGTATTCTAAACAGAAGCTATTGTGATTTCCAACACAAGAAATGGACGTAGTATCACCCCACGCAAGACGTCACGTGGATTAAACCGAACGATTTTGCAAGAACAGTTTATGAATTATTATACTACGTAGGTGTGCACCTATGTAAGCCTTCTATAAGAGACTTACGGGGTTTGATCGTTCAGTTGGTTACATCAACGATCCTCGTAACCTCTGATGAGGGTGGCCTCCGACAAAATATCTGACGGCTAGCTGGTTAGATAAGATCACGAAACGTTATTTCATTTGCCGTACCTTTTCATGAGAAAATCGTTTCACAAACAGCCAATCCTTCAGTTTGTCGTGGATCTTCTTCCAATGTAACCATCAAAACATTTCACAACCGGTTTATCGTATATTTTTTTTTTTATATGAATAATAACTCAACAAATGTTTTCACTTTCAATAAATTCAAATCACATTTTCTTCTAAAAATGAGTTTTAAATGATGAGTTTGGTTTTGTTGATGAACAGTTGACAATTTTTTCAAAGGTGTTGCATAACATTTGTTGAAAGATGAAAAAAAAAGAGAATGTAGTTTAGTTTGAACAGAATGGAGTTTAGTTTTTTAGAGTTAGAGTTCGTCGCGTGCACCATGACGTGTCACGTGTTAGTGGTGGTGACTTAACCGCGATTCCACGCTCGACGTCCGCAAGTTGGGCTCACCTTCCGGTATAAATCCAAAGACGACTCGGAAGTACCGGCGTGCCGGCTCGCAAACTTAACGCACGCAAACCTAACTATCTTACAAAGCAATAACGCGTGTAAGAGAATGAATATACTATAAGCAAAACGTTCGTCTAATGTTATTACTACATCAAATTTTTTCTAGTGCATTTAAAGTAAGAAAAACGAAAGATTAAAGTACATTTATATTTTCAGAAACATTCATAACTTGTAAGAATTAAAATAATACATTTTTCATTGTATGATAATAAAAGTAACATTAAGGTATCAATGATCGTACCATATAGTTATTTATTTCTTAGTAATTGTTACTTACCAAAATAAATAGTTTGAAAGATCTGATTTGTGTCTGTCCCCTTTTCTGATGGCCGTTGTTTGATCGGTTTGGCAAAGGTGTGTCTCGAATGAATATGGTAGGCTATCTTATTGAGCTATCAATCGGCTGATTTTAACCCTACGCCCCGAACCAACCGCACGATCCACGCTTCTTCGAACCTTTGATCTTCACCGACTCCGCTCGCTGTGTGTAACTATATGTTGCATTACGACTTCGCTGCACTTATTATTGCCCGTTGTACTATCCTTGCTTTCAGAGGTTCTCAATCATACAACAATCACAAAATATCCCATGAAAATTCTCAAATTACATTGATCTATCCATCAAACATAATTTGATTAGAAACTATCATTCAAATACATAAAATATTGGAATCCAAATATAATTGAAAAAATGTTCATTGATAATTTTATTAATTAAATTATATTTATTATTGTCAAATGTAGAAAATAATTGTATAAATTTGATTTTATTTTAAATGATGATAATAATTGAATATTTAGATTCAAAGTGAAGGGATTGAAATGAAGAACCAGTGTTGTAAGTTGAACCAGTGTTGAACAGTCATAAGGTAAGACGGTCGCGTCAAAGAACACTAGCCAGTCATAAACAAAGCCAATAAAATATTATGTACGCAGTCGTACGGGGATTTGATGTACGCTCGAAGAAACCAAACGAAGAGAAGGGATCCGTAATAACAGCCGTAACGCATAATTGCCAGAACGATTGAATTTCTATATTACCGCGAAGTTTCCAAGACGTTGTTGTTGTTGGATATTTCTTTACTTAAATTTCCTACAATATACACACTTTAACACACACACACACACAAACACACAGAGTCATCATGCGTAAACTTAAGACAAAAAAGGTTTCGATTGAAAATCGTTTCAAATAATTGTTTGCTAATTTTGATCTGATAGATAGAATCAATTTCAATATTTTAAAAAATGGTGTTAATTTTCTAATGACGCACGAATCTTGCCATAGAATTTTTGAAGTATGGATAAGAGCCAAACACTTAGAAAGAGAGAGGAAAAATGATGTATTCTCGGTCAAGCGAGAGTTACCGAGTAGTGACTATAACTTGCCTGGTTATATACGAGTGTATATCTCGGTGCTATTTGGCAGACGTAGATATATTACTATACGCATTCCAACTGCAAACATAAATTTATTTATTCTATAATTATCTACCTTAAATCGGCAATAACCCGTTAAACTTACTACTAAGTTTGTTTCAGAACAAATCTTGACAAAAATTAATACTTTACCATATCCTTCTACGATCATTTTTTTTTCAAACCAAATTTATTATAAAAATTATTTAAATAAATGATTGACATATTTTTAATATAAGATTGTTATTTGAGGATTTAATGATCAAACGTGGATTAGAATTTTTCTAAACGTAGTCCTCGATCATAGGTTGTTGTTGCTGTTGGTCACATGGATGTGAATAGGTGGAGGGAAGGAGGAAAGGGAAATAAAAGAGGTTGCGTATAAGGGCAAGTTTGAAGGAATAATGGCACGAGAGTATGACCAATCAATTACTAGTAGTGCAGCACGGGCCCCACACACTGCACCGATATTACCAAGACCCATTACCTTTCCAACGCTACACCTTCTTCCTTGGGCCTGTGCTAAGAAAAGCGAGCATTCTCACCTGATGCACACTTACAAATTCTCATTTTTCTTTTATCATTTCTATCATACTCAACATCTTAAAATGTATTTGACACTTTAATTCGATCAATTTGAATTTGTTAAACAAGTTTTAAATGAAATGTTGAACAGAAGTTTGAAGAAATTACAAATTGAGATCGAATTGAATGAAACGTTTCGATATTATCTGTCAACAGGAATGAAATATTAATGAAACAATATCGCGTGAACATGATTTAAATCGAATTAGATTAATTTGTAGAATAATAATAAAAAGAAAAAAGATATTATTTATAATGTTATTCATTAGTTTTGCGAGAAATTGATTCATGTGATCGTCAAGAGGAGGAATAAGATAATGTTTTGTAAATGCTTACACGAACGATCGCCAACGTCGTTTTGCCCTGAGGCAGATCCAATGCACATGCAGCACGTCCCTGAGTAAGAGTTGAACCAAAGTTATCGAATGAGACCGTACAGAACGAAGATATTTTAATTATCGTATCGTTTCATCATTCTTTTTACCTTTTATCCTTTCACTTCCTCTTCCTATTATTCTATTTCTGTTTGTTTCTGTTTCGTTTATTAAGAAAACCATTGATCTAGTTTTGTATAAAAAATGTCCAATTCTTTATTGCACTCGTATCAAAGTTTGTATTGTGACATTTAGATATTTTATTTTTTATTTAAAAAAAAAAAAAATAAAATAACAATAATAAATTTTATAATTTTGTTCTATAATATTTTACCAAAATTAAAATATTGAATATTTAAAAAGATGTAAACTATCTTTAAGAATTAAACAAAAACAACAAAACCATTTAACAAAGAACGTAAGCAAAAGTTCAACTTCCTTGGTGGGGTACGAGATAATCTTGAACGGAACCGCTTTACGCGAAAACTTGGCCCTTAATTCCTTAACCCTCCGCCCCCTCTCTCTCTTTACTTCCCCCTTGAGTGTCTCATAACCTAGTTCGGCTATTTTTCATGGCACGTAATAGCATCGATAAATCAAATCAAACGCGAGATGTTAGTTGCGAGAGTAATATAAGTGTGTATATATTTTTATATATGTGTGTCTCTGTTGTGGTAGTGTTGGTTACGGAGGGGAGGGAAGGAAAGAGTGTTACTTGTGGTTGGTTGTTCCATGCGAAGTGCATCCTTAAATCATCGGCGGGAGCATAACGCATTGGGAGGATCAAAGAGACTTAAAGAGTCTCCTGCAATCTTCCGTTTTCTTTTACCATCTTCTAAACCCTTCATTCCCTTTACCCTTCATTCCCCCACCAACCCCTTTTTTTTTCTTTTCATTTATTTCTCGATTTATTCTAAACCAAGAGTCAAACCCTTTTTCTTCTTTTTTTTTCTTTTTTGGTTTTTTTATCTTTCTTTTTGTATGTATGTATCTGTTTGCAAGTGGCTGTGTGTTTGTGTGTGTGTGTTTTTTTCTTTTTAATTTCTTTCCTCTTCGAAAGCGTTTGTAATTACCCTTCCGCTTGGTCTATTTAGTTTCCGCGAAGTGTCATGGCCCATCGAAAGACTTCTGGAAGACCGTTTCACCCTTTTTCCCTTTAACCCTCTACCATTCCCATTTCTTTTTCCTATCTCTCATTTTTTTTTATGTTGTTTTTGTTTCACGTGTTTTACTTTTTAAGGTTTTTTTTTTGTTTTTGTTGTTGTTTTTGTTGTAATTTTACTTTTTCTTCATGTCGCGTTATATTCCTCCTCTTGATTCTTTCATGCTACTCACAGTAAGTTCTTTAAAAGTATTTCTTGGAATGAGAAAGTATTAACAAGCTAAAACACTGTTTAATCCTTCTTTTTTTTCTAAAAAGATTCCTTTTTCTTCCACTTCCATGTATTTCATATTTTCTACAAACTTTTCATTTATTTATTTAATTTTTATTTTTTTATTTTTCCGTGACGTCAACTTTCAATTTGAATTCTAATGAAATATAATTGGCGAAGGTTATATAGCATAACGTTTTGTAATTGTTCGTTAATTATTATTTATAACAATAGGATATGATGCAAAATTGTATTTTCTTTCATCCAACTTATTCATAGAGACCCAGTCGATTAATTATCATTCCATGGTTGCATCCGCTATTTCTTGGTATATTCACGTAATACGAAATATTAATCTAATTTCTACAATCTTACCTTCATCCCTATTAATCAATATTACGTATTACTTTACGATAGGAAAACCTTAGAGATTGCACTCTCTATCTTTTATCGTTAACGTCAGATCGTCGATTCGTTCCACTCCGTTACTTCAAGTAATATGTTTTGCGAGGAAGTGAATTTTCATTTTGATCGGATACGTTCTTCACATTCTATTTTATTTTATTTTATTTTTTTTTCTTTAAGATTTCTTCATTCATAAATTATTATTCATCGATTTAATTCGATAGAATTCTATTCATTATTATTTTCTATTCTATTCATATTACTAATTTTATTTTAAATTTAATAATCCATATTGAGTTACATAATGTTTATTTTTTGAATTATAATTAAGCTGACGATGAAAGCATTTTAATTTTATGCATTTAAACAACAAATTAATTATTTTAGTAAATAATTATATTTAATTATTTATTTTTAATATAATAAAAATATTCACAAATAGTTATTGATAAATTAAAGATGCTTTAATAATTTAAAAATAATATTTAGTTAATAAAATAATGAATTTTACTGGAAATGAATGTTTTTCACGAAGAACAAGTTTCATGAGAAAAGTATCAACTATATAGAAGAAGAAGAAGAAGAAGAAGAAGAAGAAGTAAAATAACAGTAGTCAAATAAGAACACAACGATATGATGCAGATGAAGATGAAGAAGATGAAGATGAAGAAGAAGAAGAAGATGGAGACGTCGGAGGCGTTCCGCTAGGAATTTTCGCGTTCATTTTGGTAGCGTCGAACGACGACGCGGAACGACAGATAAATCTCAGAGGTGGACCACCCGGTACAGGGTTTGGGTCTGAACTGAGAGAAAGAGGAAGAAGAAGAACCAGAAGAACCAGAAGAGAGAAAGAGTATCTCATCTCGTTCGTTTCGGCTCATCGAATTCGGAGATTCAACTTTACTACCAACGTTCAAATGAAAATAAATTGAGAAAACTATAAAATGCAAACAAAAAAAAAAAGAAAAGAAGAAAAATAAATAAATAAAAGGTTAACGAAACTTCTCAAAATTCCTTGACGCAAAATTCCTTGCAGAGCTTTTACGAGAACGTTTAAAGACTTATAAGAACGAATAATACTGAAGATTGAGAAAAGGGCTGGGTTGGGCCAAGAATAAGAAGAATAAGAAGACAAGTTTCCTTTATTTTTTCCCTTGCGAATGATATAGACGATAGGAACGTTCTAACACCGCTTAAATAAGCCATAAACTCGGCTTATTCGTGACATAACGCGCGGTTGTCATCACCCGTGACGCTTGTGGAAGACTTCGTTGATTTATAAGACGCGTACTGCGTAGCCTAATCTCGAAAGAGGCACGATGAAACGTCTACCCTCCTCCCCCTCTTCTCCATTGCTAACTGAAATTCGTCCCTTCCCCATGATCCAAAAGAGAAAGTTGAACTTTGAACCATACGCGGATTCAAGGAACTCTTTCTGTATCATCCAAATAACGCGTTTTATGGGACCCCTTGAGATGCTTTATTTTCAGAGGAATGTTGTTAGGTACTGTTAGGATTAATAGGGAAAGGATTTTGGTTGTTTGTTTGGGAATGATGTGTGAGGTACTTTATGAGGGATTGTTTGATTAGTATAGTTGAAATTTTACGACTAATTTAAGTGATTAGGTTAAGCTTTGGAATAATAAATTTCTGTGTTACTCTCTGTTTTAATATACGAATGAACAAACGGTAAAGTATTCTTCTTTGTTTGTTTTTTTTTTGTTCATCTAGTAGTATTCTTGTAATTCATGGTGAGAAATATTTTATGGGATATTAATGTTTGTGTCTTGTTTAATTAATACGTTTGTAAATTTTGTCGTGTAATTTAAATGATTACATTTAATATGAGGAATTGTTGATTTTTATGATGACATTTTGACGATGAACAGAAGGAAGAATTTTCTTTGAATATTTTTACTTTGAATGTTTTTGTTTTTTGTTTTTAAGAATGTTTGGTATGTGTTAAAAGAAAGAAGTATACTTGAGTCTTCTTGTAATTTAAAATTAGGTGATTTGGTAGAAAATAAATGACGTATGATAAATGAAAATGAAGAATAATGATTACTAACACAAAAGTAAGTATTAGTATAAACGAGATTTGAAAGATCGCTAAAAGTTCTGAGAAAACGTGTCTTTGAATTTTGTCGTATTCAAAAGATGAGCTGAAGGGATGCTGAGGGAGTCGATTCGTGGGACAGAAAGGACAAAATAAAAATCACAAAAAAAGATAAAAAATAAAGTATGAAGAAATAAAGAAAAGAACGAAGATGAGCGACGAAATACTATGAGACCTTTCTCTGTATGCGTCGTTGAGCTCAAATCGGCAAACGCGTGCCTTAGTCGCGATCCACGAATTCGTTGAACGTTGCTTAACATTGGCGTAGAATTATTCGATCATTCCTAACCTAATAAATTAAAATCAATAATAATTAAATACTCTCAATATTCAATCTAGTTTTTAGTTTAGAAATAAATTGAATTTAGAAGCTTTCTAAAATAAAAATTCAGTGGATTTCCAATAGAATACTCTGTATTTTATTTATTTAAATAAAAAGTTAATGTAACTAATTTTTAAGCATTCCAAAGTTGCCAGCAATAAATAAAAAATAAAAATTGTATTGAGGTTAGGCCGTGTTTTGAGCGCAACAATCTTTCATCTTCACCAAGTAATATTTTAATTATTTAAAAAAAAATAATAGCACAGTAATACTAAAAGAAAAAATAATCAACAAAGAGGGTGTCCAATCCTTAAACCAATTTTGAACAAAAATACTAATATGAATGTAACCAAAGGAATAAATAGAATTAAATTTTGAGGTTAGGTAGAAAGGTTTAACCAATTTCACGCCAATGGGACATTGCGTAGAAGCAGCACGCGCGAGATTGTACGAGAGCGGGGGTGTGTGTGCAAGAGAAGAGTAAAGTAACTGGCAGCGGGTGCACCTGCTTCTCGGTCCATCATGCGCCATGTCACCCACGCTACTTTACTGCACTGCGAACCGTGTTATGCATCCGCGAGACAAGGCACTCTGAGGATCTATGGAGGGATTTCAGCGGTAATCGAGAGATACGCGCCATCGTCGGGGTATTTATTTCTCTCGGTCCGAACCACGTCGCACGACATCCAACCCAACCCCATCTTCCTCTTCACTCCCCTCAAAACACACTCCCACCATCCTCTTCTTCTTCATCATCTTTCTTATTTCCTTTACTTCGGACTCGTTCCTGAGAACAGCTGCAAAACTTGATCGTGCTTCTCAACGACCTCGTTTTCTTCCTTTGCCAAGTACCAAAAAGGTTCCCTAACATTTTGCTGATATTTTTTTTTGTAATTTTCCCAATGATTTATAATGGTTTTATCTGTGGTTCGATACATATTTTCTTTTCTCTAGGAAGAACTTTGTTCCGTTAGATTTACGAACGTGAAGTTTATTGAACGTTAACAATATTTATTCGACAAATCACATAACCTCAAAATATAGAACGACGTATTAAAAGAAGATTTTGAATAATTTCGGACTGATCCTATTCTCATCCTTTAACCCTGACAATTTATTTATACGACAGAATCGTAATTCTTAATGAAATACTTGAATTATTTTGAGACAACGTTAACGAATCAAATCCCTGACCCTAGTTTAATTTAATTTTATAAACGAAACGATAATTAGACCCGACACCCCTCATGGGATATAAATTTGTTTTTTTTTTGTTTTTTTTTTCTTACCGAGGTTGTCTTTAACGTTGAACAGGGAGGGTTAGAGGGATTTTCGACGGGGTAGAATTTCCTCTACGGAGGGAAGGAAAGGGCTTGCACTTTGTGTTTCTTAAGACGTGCGTTGGTTCGGTGGAGGACGCTTTTATCTGGTAGTTAGTCATCGGTTGGCAATTTATCACGAGTCACGAGATTCCGTCGGTTTTAAGCCCCACTTGTTATGCGCAAGATCTACCCTGCTAGATGCGCACAACGTTAGCGCAGTCACATCACCGATTACATATAATTACTAAGGGATTAATTAATTATACCTTAAGAAGATATAAAGGGAGAGAGAGAGAGAGAGAGAGAGAGAAGGGTTGTACAAACCCTCGTCATTCGAGTTCGATCTAAGGGAACGGGTGAAAGTGAACTTCCTATGAACAAAGATTGAAAGCAAATCTTAAAGACATTTTAAGGTAGACGATAACACGATAAACATGCGAGATGAAATATTGTCTAAGATTATCTGATAAAAAGTAATCTATACGCTTACAAGTACTTAAATACTAAAAAATAAATAATAAGGGGCTGTTGAATTTTACAAGTAACGTAGATCATTGTTTAGAATTAAGGGTCATCTTAATTGTACAATTTTGTAGATGAATCCTAAATTATGATAATTATTATTAATATAAAACTGTAACGGGGTTGATAATTTGAAAGGTAGAAAAATGAAATTATCATAAAAAAAAAATGTTGTATGACTGTGTATAAGATGATACGAGAAAGGTAAATCTCGATTTACAAGGTGAAAGGTAGAAGAACGGTCATTGGTCTCTCTAAGTAAATGCATTGGTACGCGAGAGATAGACCGCTACTGTCATAGTGACACTCGCATTGGACTGACTGTTTCTAGTCACGCAATCTTGAACGTCATCATCCACGTCGTTAGCGTGTTTCAATGTGATCGAGCATCCGTTCTATATGTAATTCATGCCCTGTTCTATCTACAGGAAAATGACTCGGATGATCGCGTGTTTGGTACCATACAAAATTCATATACTACCCTCCTTTTCGATCATCAAACCAACAGGATTATCAGTACAACTGTATCAATCTATTTAATCAATATTATTAAATCAACCAATGACGAAATTCTACATAATTAAAAATACGTAAACCCTTTATAAAATCTAAATACCAAAATCTAACAATATCTTAAATAAGAGGAATGACATTTATCAAATTCCAACCAACGACAAGAGAAAAGTAAAAAAGAACAAAAGTAAAAAGGTTAAAAAAAAAAAAGAAAATTTAAAGTAGATCGTATTTTGCTCAAAGGCATCGAACAAAGCTTCAGAAAGGTTCAAAGCAAGCTCATGATTCTCCGCATAGAAGAGGGAAAGGATATTTCTGGCACGAAAGCCAAGATCGCGAGAAAACGAAGCCACCCCCGTTTTCGACTACAACGACAAAGACAACGACAACTACAACGACGACGACAACGACGATACCAAGGCAACCTCGTCATAGTCATAGTCGTCGTCGTAGTCATAGTTGTCGTTGGTGCGTCGCGCGCCTACTTACCGGGACATAAATCAGAATTATTACGAAGCTATTAGCGTTCCGGAGTAACACCGGTACGTGTCCTTCCTGTCATTTCGAACTATACGCCAGACTCAACGTCCACCTTTAGTACTTTCTCCCCCTCCCTCTCAGTCTCATTCCCTTTTTTCAAAAAAAAATCCCCTCTCCCTTCAGCATTCCCTGTTCAGTATCCTAAACCCCTCACCTAACCTCCCACATATACCTAACATCTGTGAACACTCGGGTATAGGCAATAATTAATTATTTTCCGAAAAATAGAATATGACGATAAGAAGTGTTAGAGAAACTTAGAAAGAGAAAGAGAGTTGAGAAGGAAAGAGAGAACAGAGAAACGACACGCACGTGTTCCACGATGGTATGTGGAAGATAGAATGAGAGCGTAAAAGAGCACGAGCGTGAAAGTGTCTGTTTGAGAATATAACCCTGGTGCTATGGATCTAAAGACGTGAGAAGAACAGACACCAAGATAGAAATTCAAAGATATGTTCAACATCCAAATGTTTCTTGAGGGTTGATATACATTTAATTGATCTAAACAAAATTCTTTAATTATTGAAGTGAAAACTTCTTTAGAATGGGAGTGATCTGAAAAGTAAATAAACGGAAACGGAGCTATGTAACGAAGCTATGAAACGGCTGCCATACTAAATAATGAGAGAAAAAGAGACAAACATAGGATTTAGACTGCGAGGGAATGAGACGGAATATAGCTATACAGTTTTTCCCATTCTCGGTCTCCTCTTTATGCTATGCTTCGAAGTTATCGCTCCTGGTTGTATATGTGTGTGTTTGTGTGCGACTGCATACTACAAAGCGTGGACACGTATTTTTTCGATACTCGAAATGTTTGTAGGTAGGAGCGATAGAAGGGTAAAAGAATAGATAGAGATATACGTATTATAACAATAATATAATAATAATATTATAACAAATAAACCCAAGAATTATCCTACTCCTTATATTCTGCAGTCGTCTCTTTCTCTTGAAACTTAGTTTTCCGAAGGTTTCACTTCTAACACGTGTGATCTACCCACATGATATTTTTTCATTAATATTACTTAATTATCTTTCATGATGTACCGTATCCAATCAAATTGATAAACAAATATGAAAATTATTTTTTGATTGATGAAAAATTTCTTTTATGATTGTTGAGAGAAGGTTCTCGGATTAAACGCTATACGTATGTAGATCTTCGTCTCTGTTTGCGAGAATGTCAACTTAGGATTGGCCAAGTATGTGTATCGCGTACTGACGGATAAATTAAGCTCTAGGCTTTATAGTCCTAAAGCTTACCTCATCAATGTCATCTCCTCAGAGCTCAGTCCCTTCAGACTTATCGGATGCTACAGCTAACTGACTGGACTCGACTGGACTCGACTCGACTCGACTGGACTCTTTGAATATGGGAATGGGAACCCCTAGCTGGACAACACCACCCTCAACCCCACCCCAGTTCACCCTTGGTGGCACAGAGGCATCGCGGATTTCCACGTCGGATTCCGCGTCGTCGGCTCGTTAGAAAATCGTTGAAATCTCAACATTCGACCACTTCTAAATGTTTCTGACACAAGGCACCTAAAGTTTATTGCTTGAAAATTCAATTTGAAACTATAGTAGTTTCCTAATCATTTATGATGGGTTCAACTATGATGATTGGTTTATATTTGTAGTTTTTGGATACCTTGTAGATGGATCCTTTAGTATCCTGAAAAAATGATCAATTTTTGATTAAAATTTAGAAAACAAATTGTACCTAACCTAACTTTGCAATTATATCATAAATAGGGACCCATAAACAATTAATAAATCAGGTCTTAAAAGTAATTAGTTAAAAAAAAGTTGAAAAAACTTATCAAATGATTATCCAAAGGGATTCTTTGAATGAACAAATGCAATGTTTCGATGATTATACTAGTATGGGATTGTTAGAAGATAGAATTTCTCTCGCATCTCAGAGGCATGTCATTTTCGCGAGAGTTACCTTGTACACGAGAGTAGGAGTCGTCAAGAAGACTCCAAGTGAAAGAGAGAGAGAGAGAGAGAGAGAGAGAGAGAGAGGAGTTTAGTCGCCTCGAGTCAAAGTCTCGGCCAAGCAGAATAGAATGTCTACTACGTGAATGGTCTGCTGCTGCCATCTTTACCACCGTTGTTGCCTTTGCCACTGTAGAAGATGTTGCCTTGCGTCTATCTCGTTCGTGCACAACAAAGGCACGCACGCGTCTCATCTGTAATTGTAAATGTTCACATATACATGACTGTCACTCGCAGGTTAATGTTTGCTCAACATCTAGCAAGCCTACAACCAATGGACTAACCTCTAAATTATTATATCTTATCTTCTTATCGTTCATAATTTATTCCTAAAAAAGAATCACAGGATAAAACAAACTGAGTTAATTTCTAATTTAATTTTAGTTCGGCATAAATCCATGATGGTATTATTTTATTTAAGTATCATTCTAACACAGTTTAACCTAAAAATATTGTTTCCCATCACGTGATCTTTCTTATCTATCTAACCTAATGTTTCTTTCTAACCTCCTACGAAGTTGCACTTAAAATTTCAATAATTAATAATTCTGTATATATAATTAAAAAATATTAACAAATTTTACAAATCAATAAGCGTAAATCCAACAAACATAGATAATATAATAAACGGATTAAATAATTTAGTTGTAATAAGATATGATAAAATAAACGAATATTATTAAAAAATTTTTAGATATATTATAACTGCGTGTGTGTGTATGCGTGAGTGTAGAATATGGTAGTGAGAGAGAGAGAGAGAGAGAGAGAGAGAGAGAGAGAGAGAGAGAGATGTATAGAGAGGAGAAGATGATAGAAGAAGCCGACGGTGATTCCGTCGTAATAATTGTCGGACATAGACATGTAAATTACGCGCGTGGATATAAACGTCAATATGACAGAACAGAACTGACTGAGTTCTCTTTCTTTCTCTTTTTTATTTTATTTTTGTTATGAAAGATAAAAAGAGATGTATAGAAAGAGATAGAGAAAGAGGGTGGCCCATCATTGGTTGTTCCTCTCACCCGCCGACCGGTCAAAGTGAAATCATTAGTTTGCTTAAATCAATGCGCACGTAAATGTCCAAGTTATTTATGTCCCGTCATTACGGAAGACGTCTTTCGCGTCCCATTGCCTTGTCCCTCGACGACTCCCAACTCAACCCTCCTCTTCTTCCTCCTACTCCTCCCTCTTCTTCTTTTTCTTCTTCTTCTTCTTCTTCTTCTTCTTCTTCTGCTAGGTTGGTCTTACGGTTGCCACCTATGCCAAACTTCTTCTCTTTCTCTTCTGTTTTCTTACCGACACAACACACGCTCGATACGGTTCTTTGATCTTAGCAAATTAAATGCCGATCGTTTAATGGGAGAAAAGAGTAGGGAGGAAACCGGTGTAAATCTTTTGTTAATATTTGTATGCATTGTATTTTTAAAATATTGGATTATTTATAAGCACACACATGTAGTATCAGAACAAAAAGAATTGGATATTAAAACAAAAAACTGACGGATGAAATATTTCGATTACATTATCCCATGGAATAAAAAAAATATAATGTATCCCTTTTTTATATTCAATGAAAAGATCGGTAGCCTTTGTAAGTTGTTGGATAGACAAGGTGAGATCCATGTTCGCAGGATTCTTCCTGATGGAACGTGACACGGTTCTGATCCGATACTCTCGAATGAATAACCAACCGATCGGCTCGATCGGTTGAATATCTTCTTGAGTAAGATAGACGTGTCTACTAATAGGATTGATGGCTACACAGGGCTAGCACAAGATATCCTTGGGATTTCTACGAAATCCTTTAAATAACACCACTTAAACCGATCCCGTCGAGAGGAACGTGACACCCGGACTAAACGCGATCGGTTCTAACGTCTATTCGTGTTCGTTCCAAATCGCACCATTCCTTACTACGCACTTGACGTTTCCCATAATCCTTTCTATCTTTTACGAACCCCTTTTTGGGGGGGGGGATATTATCCGATATTATTCATCAATCTCATCAATCAATTATTTTTATTATTTCAATGAGATTAATCTGTTAGACTATTAACGTGTCATGCAACTTGTTGCATGAATTATTTGATCAAATTCGGATCGATTGAACAACAAAGTTTCAAAGAGTGTTACCAGGTAAAAGTGTAACGAACGAATTGAAGGGAAACGATCGCACGACCAGGTGCCAGGACTTGTGTACGATGAAAAAAGAAATAAAACAAAACAAAGAACAAATATAAAAAAAAGAGAAAAAGAGAAAAGGCGGCACGAACGAACGGCAGGATGCAGAAACGAATGGCAGGATGCCAGGATAGCAGTCACCTTCGAGTCACGTACATAACAAATGATTGCGGGACTGGCCAAGAGTAAGAAAGAAGATGCAAGAGAAAGAAGGAGAACGAAAAAGAGAGAGAGTGAGTGAGTAAGAGAAAGAGAGAGGCCCATGTACCGTAGCACGATCTGTTGGTGGTCCGGTTGCTTCGGGCGTCGCATCGTTTGTCAAGTCGTCGATATGCCGATCCCGCGGCTCGATTACCATATTTTAACGCCAGCGTTGTTGGCACGCCACCGGCTACCGGAATCTCTCCAATACCTTGCCTCCTACTCCTACTCTTACTCCTACTCTTATCCCCACTCCTTTTCTTCCAACTCTTTTCGTATTATTCTTTTCCTTTCAATAAATTTTTAAACGAAATCCTTACAATGTATTACATATTATATAGGTCAGATTTGATTAAAGATTGTTAAGTTATTTTATTGGGCACAGGTGTTATTCTACTTATCATCTAACAAGTGTTTGATAAAATAAATATATCTAAAGTTATAGCAAGAATAATCCTAAACTTTGATATATATATAACTAATTTTAAATTACTAAATCCAATAAAGTACTTGCTAAATTGATCGAATAATCCTTGAGAATATGTAATTAAAATTTTGTTGACAAAAAAAGGAGATATAATATTCTTATAAATATCAAAAAGAAGATGTAAATTTTGCACGTCGAATGTCATAAAGAAAAACGTGGGAGTGGTGAAGCCACTAGCTAGAACGTCGAGGTTGCTTTCTCGAGGCTGCGTCGGCGGCAAGTTTCGAGTATACGCCTCGGCGTAGGGATGAGTAGTCAATTTCCTTTCAGCGACACCGGCTGACATCGACGGAGCCGACGGGACCATTTATAACAGGCGCTAATAGATCCCCGGGTAAGCTGGCGTGAGGCCGTTTTACAGGTTTTCCGTCAACATCGGAATACATCAGATATACACACACACACATACACATACACATACTTATACATACATACACCTGGTGTCCTGGTCCTGTACACCCTCTGCTGGCTAATGGTCGTCGACGTTTCTACTTCGTCCTTGTACTTGTCTATACCTTCACCACCTTCCTCATCCTCCTCATCCTCCTCTTAACCCCCCACTCCATCTCTCAAACACCTCGTGTTTCTCCTCTTACTCTTCCTTCTCTTCTTCATATCAGCTTCTCAAACCTGCTCGTATGTTGAAAATGCAAACCTCGACCATATATTTCTCTCTCTCTTTCTTTTTGACCCAATCCTTCAAAGGGACGACGACAAAGTCCCTTTAACGCCCATCCGATAGGAGAATCGTTTTCCTCGGTTGAAAAATCGACGATATCCGACAAATTTGTCGGCAACAACCCCTCGGCTCTTTTCACGGACCATAAAAGCATTTACCATTCCCCTCTTATATTCTCCACGATCATTCTCCTCTTTCTCCTACTCCTCTCTCTCTCTCTCTCTCTCTATCTCTCTCTTTCTCTCTTAGTACCAAGTTTCAAACGACGAGTTTTCCCTGTTCGATTGGAAAGTCTTTAAGGAGACAGATTTTGAGATTGCTTTTTATTTAGGGGTTGGAAACGATACCAATGCTTTAAGGGATCACTTAACTCTTATTTTATGTTACTATCTTTAAGCTTAAATTGTTATTGTTAAAAATAATTGAAAAAAAGAAAACGAGGCTCCGTGACATCTCTGATCATAAAACAATCCTAAAAATTCGATCAATTTTCTCACAAATTTTAGCACGAAAGATACTTGATCCTATAATAAATAAATAAAATAATAGAAAACTAAAAACTATTCCCCATTTCTATACACTTCTCAAAGAATTCTCAACAATCATTCAAGTATTCTTGCGGATAAAATAAAATAAAATAAAAATTCCCCCTGCCCCATGGATAATATTCAACGAATATTTCCTCGTACTTCTCTTTATACACACCCATAGTCAAGGCAAAGATAATCGCACGGTAGCCATTTGCAAAAGAAACAAAAAATACCTAAGAAAAGATAGAAATGAATATACTCTCTCACTCTCGTAGTTACTTGAATATACTTGGAATATGATCGAGTATCAACGGGCATGCCGCCAAGCTTTGCTGATTCTGTTGTAGAGACCAGAGTGTATGCATACTAAATGATCACTACCAACGAAGAGGAACGAAAAATGCAATGCTTGGCATTGACAGCAGATTGAAATCATTGACTTGGCCGTGTCCAAGTTCACCGGCCTTTTACACAAGTGATATCAGATAGCGTGCTACTGATAGACGACACGTTTCTTGTTCTTAGTCTTTCACTGTTGCCACTTTGGTGGAACTTATTTTGCCATAACCTTAACCACACGTCCCCTTCCCAACTCATCCCACCCTTCAATCTTCTACAACTTCTCCAGCACCTTCTTCTTTCTCTTTCCCTTTCTCTTCTTCTTCTTCTTCGTTTGTTGTAGTATGAAATTTAAGAAGACACCAATACGCATACATACATATATATATATTTGCATGTATACGAACAAATACCATTGCGATAGATCCTTTCGTTTTATTCCCGCGCGATAAACGCTGGCAGCATGATGCATGACGTACCTCTTGTAATAATTCGTCATGACTTTTGCCCATTCGTCATTCACTCCGTGGAAACGCTCGAGGTTCGATGTAAAAGTATACAGTACAAGGATGGAACACGAGTTTCTACTACCGAATGCTCAAAGCAACCTTCCTTTTCCTTCTTCTCTTCTTCTTCTTCTTGGTTGAAGTTTTAATGGATCGTCAGTAATGAAGGCTGGATAAGCCATCAATGACCTTCGAAAACAAGGCCTACTGGAGCTGGATACCTGAAAAGAAATCATTATACAAAGTGTAATAAATATTTCTTAACCTTAAAAAGATAATAATCGATCGGTAAAACAGTCTTATCATTGTCTGCTCATATTTTTATCGAATAGTCGAATAAAAAATGCAAAAATTGAGTAGAAAATTTTGGTATCAGATTTGAAACAATATTCGTGATTATTGTTAAACAATTTGATTTGATTTTTCTTATGAGTTTAAACGTTTAAACGATGATATTCCTTTTTTTTTTTCTTGATATCATAACACAGCTGTGCATACAACGTTGTAGCGAAATACAAGAATCAAAAAAGAAAAGGAGAAAGGAAATAAGAAAATGATCGAGGAGAGAGATAGGTTTGAAGAATATATCGAAGAACGAATCTTAAATAAAGCAATAAGAAAAATAATGCAGAAGATGTTGGTGGTGGTGGTGGTGGTGGTGATGGTGGTGGTTGTAGGTCGAAACGATTATCATGAGACGTCGATACTTGAGAGTCAAGTAGTCGAGGATGAATCTTCAATTCTCTCATAAGGTCGACCCAGTCCAGCGTAGTCCTCTTTCGTTGGTAGCTTCAATCGACGTCGATTGAAGTGGTCGCAACGATTCCATCGAGCCCACGATCCTTTTCTTTCTTGGTGGTGATGGTGGTAGTGGTGGTGGTGGTGGTGGTCACCTTTGGTGGTCTGAAATTCTTTACACTCGAAATTACTTCCACTAAGTGGAAATCGGCCGACTACTTCGTTTGCTGGCAATCAGCCTCCGCGAACGTAACTTCTTCTTCTTCTTCTTCTGTTTTTTCTTTTTCATCTTCTTGTTCTTTCTACTCTTGAATCTTACACAAGTGGATGTCTCCTGGTATTTTTCTTCTTTCCTTTTTTTTTTTTTTATATTTATCTAGATATATATATTTTTTTATCTGTTACTTCAAATTTTCATTGTGATTGATCGAATGTATTTTTGTAGTATCATTAGAAACTTGTATTTTATTTTTAAAATATTTGATTTTAATGACTTTTGTTATAGTAACTTTAAATAATGTTTAATAAAATATATTTGTATTGAAAAATATATGCAACATTGTAGATTCAATTTCTATTGACGTTAACTCATTTAATACAAATTATTTCTAACCTAAAATGTACTTTAGGTTTTTTATTTTTACTGTTTCTTATGTAGAAAAAAGTTTCTTGGGAATATATTTATTTAACAATATCGACCAGTTTAATAATATTTAAATAACATATATCAAAAATAGGAACACAAATGAGTATAATAAAAATATGAATGATGATTCGGTAGAAAAACGAACGCCGTATCGAAAGCTAATACTGCTCGATCATTGTTAACAAGAACCAGTTCGAGTTTCAGGGTACCATTCATATTAAATAAAATAATACAAATAAAAATGCATGAAACTATGTGTGTGTATGCATCTAAAAAAAAAAGAAAAAGAAAAAAGAAAAAAGAAAAACAAAATATACATAAAAAAAAAAGTGTCGAGAAAAAAAGGGAAGTGAAAAGAGAGAAAGGGAGAAGAAAGAGGAAAGAAGGAGAGTTTACATGAATGGGTCCGTTAAATCGTCGATTACTCGCTCACCGTTTTACACAAATTGGAAATTTTCTGCTCAATTTCATCATTTGCCTCCAACGATTTGTTCCCAATTAATACGTCACGTTCCTCCGATCTTTCGAATTCATTTGAACCGTGAATCCTTTCTACGAACCCCTTTTTTTACGAAAATCATTTACTCGACACTCAATTAATTAACTTTTTATTTGTATTGGTTAAACACAAATATTTCAATTAGATTAAACAAGTTTATCAATTGTTTTTAAATTGTATTTTTAAAATTTGCAATTTGCAATATCTAATAATAATCTAATTATTTATTGTTATTAATAATATTTTATCAAATGGTTGGTGCAATTTCATATTTGTAATATTTAATTTACCATAAATAAATATAAAATAAATTTAAAATACATAATTAAATATATAATAATTAAATATATTAAATATAGTTAAATATATAATTAAATATATAACAAAATTAAATGACAATAAGAATTGATGATTGATTTACCATATAATTTTTTTTAAAAGACTGTTTTGACTCCCATAAAAAATATTCTCAATCATGAATGATATGACGAATGGGTCTTTCATAAAATAAAATAAGAAAAATAATGATACAAATAAACCTTTTTCCAAATTCGTATAATTATACTTTAAAAAGGATGAACAGTAATTGACAATAACGAGATCTGCTACCGTTTTTTATTGTTACCATAGTGTCACAGTCTTTTCTAACCACGAATCACTCTCTTCTCTCTCTCTCTCTCTCTCTCTCTTTCTTATTTCTTTATTTCCCTCTTTGTTTTTTCTTTTTCTCGTGTCGGGTAGCCCTCATCATCTCTTCTCCAAAAGTCACGTCAGGAACTGAACTGCTGGCAGAATAAGGGCCGATGTTTGCTTCGTCACTATTTTGTTTATTCCTCATCACGGACACACCCTTCCCATAGTCCCTTTCCTCACCCTACCATTTCGATACTCATTGTATATACAATATCTGTATCTTAAATTTCAATCGAAATTATATTTCCTATCTGCACTTCAATATTCTCAAACAAACCATTTTTATGTCAACCATTAATTTCCAAATGAATTATCTGAACTTATTTGAAACAAATCAATTTAATATAAATTTTTATTTTACTTAAAATTCATTATTTTGTCTTAAAAAAGAAGTAAAAAAACATTGAACACTTAATCCTAACATTTGTTTCTTCCGATTTGTATTTATTTCGATCATTTGAAGTAAGGTTAGTTTTAAGCTCGATACGATCTGACTGGAATTGAATGAAGCAAGAAGCCAGTGCATGCTCTTCTTCTGGTAACAACGACGTCTTAAGCTGCATGGGTTGCATTGTTGTTGCTAATGGGCCTGCAGCCGGGTCCAGAGCTACCGAGCGCAGCCTAATTATGATTTATAGTCCTCGTACCTACAGCATCGGACATCGAACGAACATCCCTTCTATCCCCACCAAACCTCCAACCTCGAACTTCGAACCTCCTACCTTCTCCCTAACTTCCCCCCCCCCCGTACCTTATACATGTCCCAGTGTTCTGACCATGGTTAAATTCTCGATTCTGTATTGGTATAGTCAACAGTAGTGTCAACAGTACATCATTCAACTGATTCCTTTATAAATCTTTCCCTTTAACAAGGACATTGACAAAATAATAATAATTATTATGAATAGATTGAATAAATTAACTCTATGACGTCCGGTGGCTTAACGTTGGTGCCATGCGAAAAATTTTGGGTAAGTGCACGTGGCTTAAAGTTGGTGCCATGCGAAAACTTTTGGGTAAGTGCTGGTTGCTTCACGTTGGTGCCATGCAAAAATTATCAGGTAAGTGTCAGTGACTCCACGTTGGTGCCATTTGGAAATTATATTTGTAATTAGTGTTAATATCTTTTTATTTCCTACTATGGAAAGGATTAAGTGCAACAAGTTTATGATTAATTCTTTGATACAAATTTGAAGTAAAACGATGACGATGATAATTCTGACGATGAAAAGAAAATTTCAAAGTACCTATCGATGATACTATTGTTAATATTATGAGTGAAGTTATAATAACTCATAAATTTTTTTCATACGAACCATCTGATTATTCTCCTATATCAAATTCGAGACAATAAGTTATAAATATTGAAATTTTTCTTGGTCTCCTCGAACGGAACGCCCTCTTATTTCTTTCTTACTTTTGTTTCTTTTCTTTTCTTTTGTTTTTTGTTTTTTTTTTTCTTCTTTTCTTTGAAGGAATGAAAAAGGGTCGATGGTATTAGGCGACTAGACCTTCGCCCACGATTTCTTCTTCGTTTCCGTTCGCAGCATCGTGTAGGCATCATTAGACGTAATCGAACTTAAGACGCATCTTCGTTCGTTCATTCTTTCTTTCTTTCTTTCTTTCTTTCATTCTTTCTTGAAGAAGATGAAGAAGGAGAAGAAGAAGAATAAGGTGTGCCGACATGAAGGAGAGGCAACGCCGATGCATCACTATACCCCCACCCACCCACCCCCCTCTTCTTGTCCCTTCATCACCGCCAAAATTCGTACCATTCTCTCAACGAGACCACGACCGGTTCCTGTCCCGGGTGCGGGAACTTCCGCTCCTTTGACTCAAAAATATATACGAATATTTTCCTTTAGTTGTGTAGGTGTGTCATTCATATTTAACAATAGAAAATAACTCCATGTGTGTGTGTGTGTGTGAGAGAGAGAGAGACTTTTGTGTCATTTAATTATCTAATTAATTAAATCATCGATACAATATTTTCCTAGTCACCCATGGAAATTCGTGAATCGTTGTGTTCGTTGTCTTTGTCGTTGTCTCCTCCACCTCCCCTTCTCCACCCCTTCTCCTCCTCCTCCTCCTCCTTCACCTCCTCATCACGGCACGTAAGCATAACTGCGCATAAGCGAAATTTATACTGGGCGATTTGATTACCGCGATATAAACTTGATGCGGACTCGGACGACAAGACGGGAGCATACATCACCGGAACGCGGTGGTTTGGTGGTACGATCCCCTAAACCCCTCCCCCCCATAATCCCTTCTTTCCCTTTGCCCATCTTCCACATCGTCTCCCGTATCTACCTTTTCGTCGTATCGCTCACTGGCATCCATCGAGTTATCTCAAAAGTTTCATTCTTTTTTCCATTCCTTTTGTTACCTCGTACACGATCACTATAAAATGTTATGTTATCTTCTATAACAAAAATTTATATACTATGATTATTAATAATAATATTTTCTAACTTGTATTAGGTATGTATTAGGTACATTGTATTATTATTTTATTTGTTGATATTATATATTATATATTAATTATATATTATTTATATTAATTATTATTTTTATATATTAATATTATTAATAATTGACAGGTTCAACTGTATAAATTAATAATTTCATTTTTATTTTCGATAGATAATAAAATATCAAATCACCAAGTAAGCATCTCTAAAGTTTTATAATTTAAAAAGAAATGAAGTTACGTAAGAGATAAATGCAAGAAGTGCATACAAATAAAAAAATAAACGTTTCAGCCGATATTCGAGGTTTCACATTTCACGATGAACAAAGTTTCTTAAAACGTTTTAGATCCCGATCATCTGTTTCTTCTCACCTTCTTCTCTTCAACCTTTTACTTTCTATCTCTCTCACTTTTTCAATGTATGTATGTGTGTGTCTAGCCAAGACCCATGTATTTTTCTCTCTCTCTCTCTCTCTCTCTCTCTCTCTCTCTCTCTTACACGCGGTTCACTTCGTAAACGAGATAACGAGATCAAATTTATGGTACCAGATCTCCAACTGGAATATAATAATCGCAGCTAATGCCGAATGCTCGTTTTAAGGATCCCTAGTTCTTTCTTGTCCTTTCCCTTTTTTTTCAACCTTTCATCAAAATCGATCCAATTAAACCACACACACACACACATAGATATACAAAAGAGAAACCTTATCAAAAAATCATTAATCTAAATTCGTAATTCTCTAACAAAACTTCAGTTAAACGTCTAACCCTAACCCTTACCCCATTTATTGAACAAATCTAATAATCCCAAAACTAAAACTAAACAGAAGTTAAACGATAGTCGTCGAAGGAACTATTCTGAAAGATTTTATTATTCAGGTTTGTACAGAACCGTGAACACCAGTGAAATCTTTATTTGGAATCATTCCAAGAACAATAACGTATCTTGCGTCTCATTTTCTTCGTTCATCGCACCAACCAACCAACCAACCAACTAGCCAACCAACCGACCACACTAACACACCAACTAACAAACCACTACTACAACCATAACCATCACCACCAACATGATTCCTGAACTTGGTAAACTCAACGCCAAAATAAAACTAAACGTAACCCAGTTATTTTCTGTTTGCTCTCGCCGGTCCGATGATCTCTAAGAGATATGATATGGGGTTGCTGAGTGGGTTGAGGGGAAAGGTGAAGAAGGGGTAGGGGGGTAAGGAAGGAAGGAAGGATTTTTCATTTCTATCGTCTCACTCACTCACTCACTCACTCACTCACTCTTTCTGTTATTCTCGTTGTTAGTGCCGGCACGCGTGTATCATCGTGCATATAAATCAGTCGGCGAGGATCAGATAGGATTTCAGAAATATAAAATACAGAACGATATTAAAAAACAAAAGGAGGCCTCGTCCAGGTCCTGGGTACCGCAGCGAACGTTTCAAGAAGCTGGGTTGTTTCGGTGTAAGAAAAGAATAAAGGAAGAAAGGTAGATCTGATTGGAGTTGAGATTGAAAAAAGGAGGATTTAAGGAAAAGGGTGGGTTATGGTCGTTACTGTACTGGTGGTGGTGGTGGTGGTGGTGGTGATGATTATGCTTGTGCTGGTGCTGGTGGTTGTGGTTGTCGGCATATATGAGAGAATTGTGAACGAGTGAGTGAGAGAGAAATAATCTGAGGCGTGATTAGTGACCACGATTCTTAACCACGATTACAACTTGTTTACGCGAATTTCGAGCTAATTTATACTCGCGTTTTAGGTAGAAGAGGGACGAAAAGAACAAGAAAAATGAAACGTCAGTGAGTTTGGTCGAAAAGGAAGAGAAAAGGTGCCATAAGCTTTTGCATTATCCCTGCGAGAAGCGAGAAGTAGTTCGATCAGATTCCATAAAATGATTTTTTCTTGTTTCTTGTTTTGTTCAGGAAAGATAATTGTGGAAAGATATGACAGAAGAAATGAGACACGTTTCATAGTTTTACTAATCGAATGCTTCTGTACTAACAAAAAATAAAGTATCCATAATCCTAATTTTATTTAGTATGATAAAATATTATTTTCAAAAGTAGTAGGTTAAAGGTTTAATCACGTGCAATGTATTTATTTTTCTTAGAAGGTCACCAGTTACTTTCACAGCTTAAAATGTAATGCAAATAATTAAGTATGTGTGTGTGTGTGTGCATGAATAATTATCAACAGTAAATTACGTGAAAAATTGCAATATTTCACATCGTATATTTAAGGAATATTTAGTTTTAAAAAAATCCTGTCTTAAGCCTGAAAATATTTTAATACATAAAATTAATTACAATAATTTATACAATAAAATAAATTTTTGTAAGCAATATGAATTTAATAATCCACACCCACACAATTCACATTTATAATTACCAACAGGTATATATATTTGTGTAATATTTATTTCGTGTTAAAAGATAATATTGCAAAGGTTGAACGTAAAGAAGATAGTGGGTGGAAAGATGGGGGGTAAAGGGTTGGGGGTTTCGGGTAAAGGGGTTGCTTTCGGAAAAGGAAAAGCATCGTAACGAAAAGAAAAGGCGCTTGTGGAAGGTGGAAGCACTCAATTCATCAAGAAGGAGTCGACGGGACGTAATTTAAGACTGCTTTTAACTCTTGGGTGTCGCAATTTATGTGAGCTTCTTATAAAAGAATGGCGCTTTTCTCTACGCTAAAACTAACACGTGCAAAAACTCTACACACCTATACAGACACACGTTAAAAAAACTCAACATAACATAACCGTACACGTAACGCATCTTCTTTCTTCGTTACGTTACCTGTCTCTCTTATCGAACCACCTCCAATTTTGATACAACGGGTGTAATTAAAAATATATATATATATATATATATAAGCATGACTTACGTGATACTATAAATGAAAGAAAAAATAAAATTATGGGAGTGTTTGTTCTGAAAGTATGCTGCATCTTTTCTCACTCACATGCGATCTTTTCTTTCCTTTTTTTTTCCGTTTTCATTTTCTGTTCTGCTCTTTTCGGCCAATTTGCCACATATTAGGTGGGTTATAAATTCGCACCACGTTACAACGCATGCTTCTCGGCTTCTCGTTATTAACGCACTTCATTTGAAACACCGTTCAAAAACCAGTCCTTGCATTCGTTTAACCTTTTTTTTTTTTCAAATAAATGTAACATATGTTGTTTGTGATTTATTTAATCTACAAAATAAAAATACAACAACAACAACAACAACAAAAACAATTTCATTCTTACATATGGTTCATACAATTTTCATTGTTTTCGACAGAAAGTTTAATTAAATTTTGTTGGTTCTCTTTTCATTTAATTCCTGGGTCTTTCTCAACCCACATTTCATCCAAAGAAGAGAAGTGGGAGAAGAGGAGGTGAAGGACGTACAAATAAAGAGAAGAAGATTCCCCTGTTGGTTCGGTAGCCTCTCGTAAGAGTAGGATCTGGATCTCTGGACGTTATCAAATCATCGTTTGTTTACGCCTAATCCCTGAATTAATGATTAGGACACCCCCTCCTCCCTTTTCCTCAACCTTCTTCAGTACCTTCCCCACCCTCCTCCTGCTATTTCTATTCGTCCTTTTCTCTTCAACATGATGGCGGCATGATGCGACGGATCTTAAGACTCGCCAGTACCAAACTCGCTATAACGGGTGTCTTCAATCTAATCAATCCAATTCAACAAATATAAATCCAATTAATCTAATTAAAATTTAATAAATCAATGAACATTAAATAGGATCAATGTTTGCATAATTAGCGTTTTTTTATTAAATTTGTATGAGAATCTGATTAATATTGTGAATATTGATAGATAAGATGCATAAGATTGCAAATATAAATCCATAAATATTATATGTGCAAAAGAAAAAGATAGAATTTATAAAAATATGAACAGTAATGAAACGATTAACAATATTTATGGTTAATATACGATGTTGAATTCGTCACCCGTTACATCCTTCAAAACTGTATGTAGACTCGGTGGTCGGAATATATCCCCTTAATTATCCTGTGTGTGCATTCTGAGTGTGAACTCTCCATTAATCATAGGAGAAGATAGAAGGATGGAAAGAGGAAGAGTAAAAGAGAAAGAGAGAAATAGAATGTGAGACGAAGAGAAGGTGATAGAAGGGAGGTGGTTGCAAGGGGGGTAAAGAAGGTGGTGGTCATGGTGGTGGTGAGGAGGGAGGTTGAAGGAAGGTGTGAGGTGGGATGTAGTCGTTGGTATATAGCTCGAACGATTTTAATTCAGACTGGCCGCTCCATATGTATTCCAGGGAGCCCACGGGATCATTAGTAACCTTAGGTGGACACCTCAGAGTCGTTCTTCATTCTCAGGATGATGCCACCGTCGCTGCGGAATCCACCGATCCACCTTCATCATTGGCGAACGAGCACATATCCTCTCTTACCCCAACTCCTCTCCGCACACCCCACCCAATCCCATCGAAAATCCTTTGGGGAATCTAAAAATGGAGTAGTAGTACTCGTTCTTCGTTTAATCTTCCTTTTTACATTTCTACTATTGCTAGAGTCTCTTGTGGCAAATGGTAGTTACGTGTGTTAGTATTGTTTTTATAAGAAATGTTTTCATAATTGTTTTGTTCTAAAATTTGATTGCATTTGTATGTATTTGTTGAACTATTTTATTAAGTTTATGCAATTGTTGTTGTTGTTTTTTTTTTTTATGGATTAATCTTAAAATTATTACAATTCATATTTTATTTTACTTAACCTGAAAATTTTTTACGTGAAACATATATTTCAAATAAAATATGTCAGTTTAACAGTAGCTTGTAAAATTTTCCCATTGACATTTTAGAAAAGAAAACTAAGTATACTAGGGGAAACCTTAAAGGTGTAACGATCCTTTTCATGGTAAATAAGATATAAAATGAATTGGCTATAAAGCCATGTGGTATCCATACCTAGATGGTGTAACACTGCCGAGTTATTCGTACTTTGGCTTAGAGACCATAACACTCGCCCTATAACTTGACACCAGAGTATTACGCATCGATCGTATATCAATCTAATCCATCTTAAATCCAACCAACACACATGCACAAGCAAACTTTGAGTAAAATAAATAATAACTAGTTATTATGAATAAAACCAATGATGCATAAAAGTATAATTTTTTTCTTGTCTTCCCCCCTATAAAACACAAATTATTTGTCTTAATAATCCTTAAATGATCTGAACAGATAAATCAACAACTTATTCTGAATAAAATGCTAAACAAAGAAAACTAAATTAATTGACATGAGAAAATAATTGAACAAATCCCAATAATAATTTTTCTCATTGCTATTACCTACCCCCCCTCCCTCCCTCCCCTCCCCGCTCCATAAACCCAACCCCTTTTTCATAGTCCACAAGAATCGAGAAAGATGCGGGTCGCAAAATTGCAATGTGCATAACACGTTCCAGATGGACCACACGCGTATTGCCAAAGGCTAAGCTGCCGTCGATACATAGTCATCGATACGAACATTTTAAACGTGTGTGTAGCCCATAACCCACCTCCTCCACGTCCTCCTGCACCTCCCTTTGCCACCATATCCCGAAGGATGGCTTTTTTCAGTGGGAAACATGAACGGCCCCCTCTGGGCTCAACTCGTAAACATACAATGCATGAGGTCCGTACGCGATATTATACACGGACCGTTCACGGTAAAGTTCACGCCACGTTATACGCTCTAACGCTATTGAGAAGAACGTTGTTCGGGGGTTTTTAAAACACGCTTCGTGACTTAAGAAAAATCTTGCGATTTAGTCTTACGTATACGGGGGACCCCATTCCTCCAATGTTCAGGAGACTGCCGCAAAGCAGTTTCTATGGGTTCTGAGGAATGAAGTGAAGGGGGAAGAAGTTTGCTCATTAGCACGTTCGATCGAGTCTTTTGTTTTTTGAAAGAAAAATCATCATCCTTTCTAAGTAACCTGTCGGCAAAGATCAAAAACAGGTCTTTCGGTTCAACTTAACCTTTCCATTTGATTTCCTGTTTAAAAGAAAGAAAAAAAAGGGTATATATTGACGATCGATAAACAATCGATGTTTATCAGGATCATTTAGTTAGATCCTTGAAATGAAACAAAAAAGATATGTTAAAGTTTGCTAGATAGGAGTGGGGGTAATGGTGGAGTTGATAGGTGAGGTGGATAAAGGGGGCCAGAGGGTTTAAAGGAAAGAATGATCGAGACTGAAGTTATCCAGCAAGCGAAATCTATATAATAATCGATTCTGATTGCATTGAAAGACCGGTAGTGGTGGCGTTGATTGGTGCATTCATAAATATCCATTAGTGGACAATGTCGGTAATGATCGGAGCTGCGGGCTACGCCCTGCCAAGCAAAAGGGCTTCTTCTTCTTCCTCCTTCCTTCCTTCCTTCCTTCGGTAGCTAACTCTTCTTCTTCTTATTATTCTTATTCTTCATCTTTTTCTTTTTAAGTTCGTAGATGAGAAACTAATACTACTGTTGATCAACGTACCAAGCCATCAGTCTACATCACCTTTTCTAACATTTTTATTTGATTTTTTTTTTATTTTTTTTTTTTTTTTTGTATATTATGTTTCTCATACTTGTTTCTATCCTTTTCTGGGTTTGTTCATTCTTTTTTTATTTATTTCTTTATTTAATTCTTGTTTTCTTTCTGTTTCTGGGATTTGTTCGCCTCATTGGAATACCGATTGGATGAACGCATTCGATTTTGGGGGCCACGATATATCGAGTGACCTTCGATCAGAGATGGGTTTGGAGGATGAACTATAGGTGAGTAAGAAGGAGAAGAGAAAGATGAAAAGGTGGTGGTGGAACTTCAAGGACACCTTTGAAGAAATGCCGTCGAGAAACTAATCCTACGTTCTGGCCAAATGTTAAACTTACATTTCACCGTGTCTATCTCGAATATCAAGAAACAGAAATTAAATGTGAATTAAAAACGATCCAATAGATCTATCGATCTTTTTGTTTTGTAGAAAGGTTTATTAGATCATTTTCATCTTTAGTTTTGCTAATTAATTAATCAACTGTTTCATACAATAGTTCATTCATTTTCTATGTTTTAAATCAACACTAATTATTAATTAAAATAACTCGTTATATATAAAATATTGGATTTTATTTAAAAATTCTAATTCACAGATCAATTTGTCATCGGATTATTAATTTTTAACTCTCGTTAATATTTTATCAGAATTTATCGAATCGTTGAATATACGATAACGTTGGATAATCGTTTACAACCAAGGTTAAATTTACGATAGCTTATACCGATCGAACAAATCCGCGAGTATGCACTGTGAAACTTGTCTTCCTATGTATATCTGAGTGCGTGAGTGAGTGCCTGCCTGCTTACACATGTCTGTATATATACGTGTGAATGTGCTACCAATTAGAAAACTCGTTTTCGTATACTCCGATTGGTAGAAGGATCGTTTGTCGATCTTGATCCGTAATTAATTCTTCTTTCAAAGTAAGAAGAATTACTGCGTCCTACCGCAATACTGGATCGTTAAATTGTATCCTCATTTTTATGGGATAATCCTGTTCACCACATGTATCCCCATCTTCCCCCCCCCCCTGACATTTTTGAAGCCAGAGAAAGAAAAAAAGATTAAATAAACTGTTGTATGGATTTCAGTAATAAACGAATGACAAAACTTACGATTATCATAATTAACTTAACTAACAAGTTCAACAATTGATTAAAGTTATAATCACAAAAACTTATTATATATAATTTATTTATTTTAATGAACAAGTTATTCGAAATAATATCATAAAATAACCTAAACCTAATCTTTAAACTTCCCCTTCTACTATCTTTTTAATACCTAATCGAAAGAATCTATCACGAGATTGATGAAGAATTCAGATACCCGTAAAAGAGATCGTGTAAAAATCGGTTGGGCGAGCTCGAGAAAGGGATTTTCGAAGGGATCGTTAAACGAGAACCAGTCTCCCTCCCACTCCTTTTCGATTTTTTTACCCCTCTTAGTATCAAAAGGAAAGAAGGAAAAAAAAATCTGGAAGCTACCAACGTCACTGGAATCGAAATCAAACCTTCGGCTCTGATCCAACCTGCTTTTTTCTTCTTCTTCTTCTTCGCTCCAACGCGTATCAGAAGTTAACGCTATGGGTATTTCAGAAACGCACACAAGTACTTTAGAAATTTTTAACAATGTAGCCTGTTATGTATACCTGTTGAACCTACAGACAGGTGACACTCCCCCATTTCTTCCCCCACCTCCCAATTCTCCCGTTCTTTTCGTTTTCTTTTATATTCTTCTCGCGTATATCCGTTAGCTCGTATTTTATCGTTCGAAAAGTTTGATTTCTCTTCTTCTTCTTTTTTTTTTATATTAGTTTTTATCCTTATTTTTTTCTCTTTGAGTCAAAAACGCTATGCACAATGTGTAAGAACGGATAGCATTGGTTTTTTTTTTGAAATCTCTCTCTCCCACGCCGATCAGCCAGTCAAGTGAGCTCGGATTACTTTCATAAATTTTTTCTTTCCTCCCTGTCTCTAGCCCCCCCGTCCTCCTCCTCCTCCTCCCCCCGCCCTCATCACGTTCAGAATCAGGGGAGCATCGATCTAACAAACACTTCTTCCAGGTAAATCCGAAATAACTCTATTGTCCATGATTCTTCCCGTT
This sequence comes from Polistes dominula, assembly GCF_049000335.1. Classification (NCBI taxonomy): domain Eukaryota; kingdom Metazoa; phylum Arthropoda; class Insecta; order Hymenoptera; family Vespidae; genus Polistes; species Polistes dominula. The sequence continues at coordinate 1,243,000 of NW_028301042.1, forward strand.
GGAATTAAGGATTCGAATATATCGAAGCAGGAAGTTGAATCAGAAGATAAAAATAGGAAACTAGGGGAGTTAGATTTTTAATTTTTTTTTTTTTTTTACTTAAATTGGTATTATGAGTTAATACGAAAACAGATGATCGAGCAATTAATCTAAATTCTGAAGATATTTGTCCTGAAATTGAATTCTTTCGTACGTTTGATCAAATATTTTGTGATATTTGACAATTGAACATTCAGAAATATTTATTTGGAATTCATCGATGACCAAAATGAACTGGAAAAAATGGTTCAGAATACTTTAGCATATTTGAAAACCATAATCTATGGGTATAAATTAGAATCAATCAACTCACGATTTTCCAAACTTTTTGTTCAGATTAGCATCAGGTCTACTCGGTTATAATTTGTGGGTTGACTCCTGCTGAGAAACTCACCAAGTGGGCTAACACACACACAAACACAAGATAGGGAGACATGTATGATAGAAAGAGATAGAGAAACAGAGAATCCAATTCATGAAGTTTTCGTTCAAAACTTCCAACATATCTGCTCTGTTACACCCTCGTCAATATCGATGTACACCCACCCATCCTTGAACATTCTTCTAAACGAATGAAACAGCATCGTTGTTGTTGTCAGCCACGTTCCTTTTTAAGGTTTTTTTCTTTTATTTTTTTTTTTTTTAACCAAAGAAACGAGAGAAAAAGGGAAGCCCCCCCCCCACAAACGAAGGACCAAATTAAAATCCTGTCAGAATAATAATACCCTTTTAGATATTCCTAAGAACTTTTAGAAGAAATGTTTTTTAGGGTTGAGTCAAGGGAAGACCTATGATCGAACGTTCTTTCCGATTTGGGTTTCTGGTTTTAAAACTCATCACATTCTATCCTAATTTTTTTTTGTGGGCTCATTTTTATTTTGGTTTGATTATTTTACTGGTAAATTATTGGTAACGTGATTAATATTTTTATTTAGTATATTTATTTAAAATTAATAGGATAAGTTTTCCCCATTTAAGTTGGAAACAATGGTATATAAGTAGATAACGAAAAAAAAAAAATGAATTAAAAAATAAAAATAGAAAAGAAGAAGATAAAAATAATATGATCGATAAAAATGAAGTATTAATTCGTTACCGTTCGCTATCAGTGGATAATAATTAAGGTCCCCACGAGCGTTTGAAACGTGGCATGGGCGTAAATAATCAGTAATGATCGGCGTGCACGTACGAGGACTGACAAAAATCAAAGATGGTGGATCAAGAGGAGGATCATGGCGAGAAGAGTGGAAAGTGACGTGAACGTTGTTCTGTGCTGGAAGGGTATATTGAGAGTAAGAGAGAGAGAGAGAGAGAATACGTACTAGTTTCGTTCGAGGGTGGGTAGGTATGTATAATGATACGGGCATCGGTATCGGTACGAGAGAATCTCGGCTGGAATCTCGAACGAGTACTGTAACATGCCCTAAAGGGACTGCCGTACAGTACCTCCCGACCCTCCCTCCTCCCTCTGCTGCCGCTAAGAGAACTGTAAGTCGAGAAAACCGAAACGTGTCAAACGCATTTTCCAACCACTCAACTTTACTTTAACCATACTACAATACTTAACCATTTTTTTTTTGTATTTTATTTTATTAATTAGATTTTTTTTCGTTTCTAATAAATCGAAGAAGAAGGGTTCGATTTGCAAATTAGATAGTCAAATGTTATTTTATATGATGAAGATTTCTCATAAGATTTATATTGGCAATGAAACAAAAAGATTAAGAATTCCAATCAAATTGCAACATTGAATTCTAAATAATTATAAAATTCGAACAATATAGTTCCGTTCATTTAATATTCCAATAATTGACAAAATCAAATTAAGAAAGAATGTAAATTAAATCCTATCAAGCCCTACCGTAAATAATATCTTAACAAAATGATTAGAACCCGATAGGAGTGTAAAGAAGTCAATACCCTTCAAGTTAAAGTAAAAGATAGTGAGAGAGTGAGATGTGATGAGGGGGATGAGTGAGCGAGGGTAAACTTTAAAACACGACTTAACTAATTTTCAGATAGTTTAATATCTTACGTGTCTCACCCATCCCCTCCCTGTTTCTCTCCTTGATCTTTCTCACTCACTCTTGCAAGGTTGCAAGGTGTACGAGTTAAGTCGAAGAGTATGTCTCCTATGTGTTGGTAGTGATCACGATGAGAGAATATCGGGAAGAGAAGAGAAGATAGAAGAACGGAAGAAGGTAAGGACGATAGGGTGAAAGGGTAACGACGAATAGAAAGAGACAGAGAGTGAGGCTGGAGGGGTTGGGATGAGCCTGGAAGCGAAGTGGGCTGACTGACGTGTAAAGACACCTTCACGTCCCGAAGAATTTAACTAATTATAATATGGGATAAACCGTTTATTCCCGCCTGGCAGACTAGTCGGAGCGATACTGATACCACCCCCAACCCCATTCAAACCCCTACCCATCTTTACAACCACCCCCAACCACCACCACCACCACCATCAACATCACCATCACCTATTCCATCTCGTTCTACTCTTCATCCTCTTTCATTTCCCTTCATGGGACTCCTTCTCCTTCTTGGATCCAAGCTCTCCGACAACCCCCCACCCCCTCCCTCCTACAGACTTGGCACACGTCACAGAAGTTAGCAACTCGAGGTACGGGGCACCGGGCCATGATTAGGCCAGATTATGGAGGTTGAACTTTGATCGTCTCCTGGATGAAGAGAAGAAGAGAGACTTACTCTTCTTGGAGAGGAGAAACTGGTAAGGGGGATGATGAGAAGGGGAGGAAACTTGGATTTTGTATCTTCGATGTGATGCTTTTGAACACCCGTTATCTTTTCTCTAACTCTCTTCTTTCTCTAATCATCTTTACAATATTATTATCTGTATTAGGATATGATATATTTTTTTTTTATTAGAAATGTTTTGTTTTGTAAATATTTGAGTTTTTGATCAGCTGATTTTGATCAGTGAAATTCTTGTCCCATTAACAGTTACTTCATATTATTTTGTTCATTTTTATTTCTCATCTCGTGTCGTTCTTTTTAATTTACTATAAACGTCATACTCATCGCAATTAAAAAGGATGAAACGCGAGGTTAATAAACCCGTGCGTACGACGCATCTGCCTCATTCATCTCGACTCATACTCGAACGTTTCTTTCAATCATCAAAAAGAGTTTCAAGCAGGTGTTACAGATTTATCGTTTAATAAGAATCAAACAAACTCGTTTATTTATAACACATATAATTATTCATAAATTTTTATAACTAATTACAAAAAGAAAAAAAAATGTAAAAATGTTTTAGTAACGTGAAAAATTTGTAACAAACGAATATCATTTCAAATAATAATAAAAAATATGAACATTAAAGTATCCAAGGCGTTTGAGACTGTAGAAAATTTACGTTAGTAGGGACGATAAAATGTGAAAATAAACTCGCCATATAAAATTACACGGATGCTTCGTAATTGCTCGTAGAAAACAAAATGACGCTGAAATTCTCCTTTTGTTAAATCCCCATGAGAAACCTCATATTTCTTGGATTACCGATACAACTTATTACCTCGGATCTTAGTAGTCCTGCAAAACGCAAAAGTTTCATGATTCAATTGTATTACTTTTTATTAGACTCGAATGATTTTGTTCAAGGGTATTTTCCAATTCGTTCTTTGATCGTTCAACAATATCCCCCATAGTTTTGAAGAACTGAAACAAAACGAAATAATACGTTCGGCACGAGAGCGAGAGAATAAACGACGAAACGGAAGAATATCTGTGTATATGTGTGTGTGTGTGTGTGTTTGTGTTTGTGTGTGGCCAAGAGAGAAGAGCCATGTATAAATACGCGAAGAGAGCCGCGTATAACAAGTTATGGCAGATAAATTTATAGCATCTCCAGCGAAACGCCATTACTTTAAACGCACCCCTTCTTTTCTTTCTCTTTCTTTATCTTTCTTTCTTTATTTATTTCTTTCTATCTATCTATCTATCTCACTCTTTTTTCATCTTCACCCACTCCCTCCAATTTTACACTACAAAATTTCTCGTTCACATTTTATTTTTATTTTTCTAAGACGAACTATCGACTTTTACGATTTTTAAATGACAACCTTTGTGAAATAAGTCGAGAAAAGATTATCGACGTAACATTTTCTAAATTTTATTCAATTTTATTCATCATTTGTATTAAAACAATCAAACCTCAAAGAAGAACAGAAAAACATTTCAAATACTTTCAAAGTAATAATAGATTTTAGTTAAAGATTTATTTACAGTCAGTTTCTTATATGTATTCATTACCTACAGCTAAACCTAACCTAAAAAACAAAAAAAAAAACAAAACAAAACACTGTAAAACGAAAGTAACCCAAAAAAAAAAAACAACAGAATAAAAATGATAATGAGTAAAATGGGAATGAGAATGAGAATAAGGGACACACCGTGCGATATCGGTTGCTTGTGCAAAACTCTAGGAAGAAGAAGAAGAACAAAAAGAAGAAGAAGAAGAAGAAAAGACTCTATACTCGACCACCGTGGGTTCCTTCTTCCACTCTCCCTTTCTCCTCTTCCCTCCCACCCTCTTAGAGAGTCTACTCTTCGTTGTGCCACGGTGTGCCCTATAAGAAGTGATCGTTACTGCGCGCCGCCCTATAATCTACACGGGCTAATGACGTCCATTACGTTACTGCGCGCCTTGCCCGCACTTCGGACCGCTTGCGTCCTCGTACGAGTTCTTAGCTTGGCCACGCTTGCTCCTGATACGCGATTCTGTCCTTTTCCAGACTTCTTCCTACAAAACCTAACAACCCCCTCCCCCCATACCACAACCCCCCCCCTTTCCCTTGCTCACCACTTGTCCTTCTTTTACTTTTCTCTAAGTTCCAAGTTCATCTCACTACTTTGGAACACTTTTTCTTCCTCTAACGTTTGATTTCTTTTGCTAGATCTCTTACTTATCCCAAAACGTTTCATTGTTAATGAAATTTACAATATTTCATTATTTTCTACCATTCGTTCTTCTAAATCTAATTGGTTTGAAAGAATTATTGTCCCTTTTATTAGTTCTGTTTGATTTCTTTGATGTCTCATTCATTTGCAGTGTATTTTATTTTTAATGAAGTTAGATATACTCATAAGTTTGTTATACTTATTATCCCAACTCCTTCTATTCTTATTGATCGTCATTAAAAGAAATTTTGTCAAATAAATTAATCAATTTCTAATTTGGACACTGTGTAACTCAAAATGATACGAAAAGTAAGGTTAGGATAAAACAAATCATCATGGAAGACAAGTTTCACGATATTTTCCTAATTCGAAATAAAATTTTCCTTAACCAAAAAGATAAAAAAAAAGAAAAAATGCCACACTAGAGTTAGATCCTCAAAAAGAAAATGTCAATTTAATTCTGGCAATGAACAAAGTAACATATTCACTATCGAGAAACGAAAGATACAACTTAGGATAAAATACCTGACAAACCAAGGAAAAGAGAATACGACAGATGAAACAAAAAACCAAAAACAAAACAAAAAAAAAGAAACATTGAGAGAGAGAGAGGGAGAGAGAAAGAAAGACAGACCTCGCGAGTATCTCCCTTCGTCTGCCCGAGTCCCATCCCCTCCCCTTCCTTTCTTCCCCGAAGAATGGTCGGAAGAGCGAGTTCAGGACGCTAATTAGCGCATTGATTGTTTCGCCTCGTTAAAAATGTCCGGAGGTAAATCTCCGCTTTATTATCCGGAACGTTTAGCTTTTTACCTTAGCGAGTGAGAGTAGTGGGCGGTGTATGAGGTGGACCAGGTTGGGGTAGAGGGGTTACGGGGGTAAAGGGAAGGGGGAGACAAGGAGGTAGAGACGTCTGAAATCTTCGATGGCTCAGCGCCAAGCCCCCGAGTCTACTCTGGACTCAGGATTAATGCGTATTTTATGTACATTTCCCTTGCATTTCCGAGATCGGCCATTTCGTACAGTAACTAAGAGTAAGAGAAAGAGAGTGTAAGAGAGAGAGAGAGAGAGAGAGAGAGAGAAAGAGAGAGAAAGAAAAAAGAGAATGACGTTTCTACCTCATCTTTCTCGGAACGAAATACGCTTTCTTCGGATGGCAGTAACCAACGCGTGTAGGTCGTAAAGGTCCGGCTGAGCCCTTCGAAGGGAAGCCCACGCTCGAGTAGCAGAGAAAGAGGACTTCTGCAGACTGAAATTAAGCGGAGTTTAACCGGAAAGGGAAAGGGAAAGGGAAAGGTCTTCTTCGTGTTTATAAGCATACGTTTATTTTATTCGTGTATTGAATTTGTGCATACTTGTTTTCAACTAACTACTTTCCGATTGGTCAAAATATTTAGAATCAAATAATAAAAGTATGAAAGAGGATGATTTTGTGCCTATATAATATTATTTAAAATTAAATTGAATTGAAATTATTTATTTTATTTTAAAGGAATCAGAAATATCTTGAGATTTGTTAAGTATCGATATTTAATTATTTAACTAACTATTTAATACCATTTAGAAATTGAACACGTTTAAGATTTTCAAAGTGTTTCGTGCGGCAATGTCAGTATGCTCAGCTGAGCGTCAATAAAGCATAAATAGTTTGAAAGTTCGAGCTTGTCAGGTAGGGATCTTGGAAGAAATGCACACGCGAGTCTCATAAACATTCTGGTTTAACAAGATTCGAAGTATGCGCGACTTTATCTAATTCCACCTAAATTCCCTACCACTGTTTAATCTCTTATCAAAAAGAAGAACTAAGAATCCCATGTATCGATAGTCTCAAAAAACGTGATTCGATCTAACATTAAAATAAAAAGATGAAATTAATTTACATAGTTTCATTCGTATATACTAATTCATTCTCTCAATTGTACATTAGTCAAGAAATTAGTAGGAATTCATGTACTATAGGGACGATTCGTGGCTAGGAAGTTTTCGTCGAGCTCTTATTGGTTGCATATGTATATGTACGTAAACTAATTACAATCAATCACCTTAGCCCACCCTCGTGGTAAACGCGGTTTCTACGTGTACAAGAGAGTACCTACATATGTCTTTACCTATTCCCACACACACACACATTATACATATGTTTCTACACAGAGATAAAATACGAATGATTGTTTAAGATAGTGTTGAAGCATTAAAACGTGTACGAGCACGCCTGTGTTCTGTCTTCTTGCTCGTGCGTGGGCGATTAGCAGCTCGCGTTCACGAACGAGCGCCACCCGTTATGAATTAAAGATCAACCCTTTATGCGAAGTAGGTTCACTTCTACAGTAAGAATGAGAGAGAGAGAGAGAGAGAGAGAGATAGAATGGTTGTCGGAACCGTAGGAACCACTGGTGAACAATGGCAAAAGTCGTGCCTTACGCGGCATTCGATTAATCACGCCTTCCCAAAGTAATTAACGAAAGGCTCAAGATCGGCCCTTGATAACTATTAAAAGGAAAAGCCGAAAGGTCTGATAATTACTTAAGATAACGCTAATCTTACGCTATGATAATCAAAATTGTTCGATTATTTTATAAAACAATATAATCCTTCGTTAAACGTAACCACCACCTAATGGTACTTTCATGATTGACATTTGATGTTTAAGTATAAAAAATAAAATATAATAATAGCTCGTAATGACACAGTAGGGATTTAAAGATTTGTGAGAATAATAGGGCATCGTTTAAAAGGTGTCAAAGTAAGTACAACCACGTATATGTTGTGCGTGTGTGTGAGTGTAGTTCGTTGCAGGAAGAACTTCAAACGTTTGAGAAACGTGGAAGAAAATGTTTCCTGTACTTTCGGTGGTGCTACGATATTCTCATCGAATTTCTATTCATGTGTATGTGTCTGTAACTTTATATAAATGTTCATGTATGTATATGTAAGAGATTCATAGGATACATTCAGCTAGCGACTCCTTTCGCCGATAAGTCGATGCGTGATTAGAGGGTGGCATTGTGCTTTGAGGGTTAACCATCCCCCGCAAGGTTCTCCAAAAGGGCTCAGCCGCAACCTTCTTCCTTCTTCTCCTTCCTACCGCACTGCCGACAATAATTACAAGAGGCGGCATCATGGAAGGCATCACTTTGAGCTTATCGAATGTTCAGGATTAATAATTGCACGCTCAACTACTTCCGTCTCTCTCACTAACTCACTCACTCACTCATTCACTCACTCACTCTCTTTTTCTCTTTCTATTTTGAATTCTATTTCATCCGCAAGTCCGCAAACCCCATTTCGTTCCCGAATTAAACACAGACATCTTATAAATATAAGTGAAACAAATATATTATTTACGGTTTACACCTGTTTCATTTTTTTCAAATCACCCTCATAATTCAACAGAAATTTTCACTTCAATAAATAAACGAACACACGAGTTGGGAAAAAAAGATTTTTTTTCGAAAGATTTAACAGAAGATTCGTTGAAAATGATCGATCTTCTTCTTCTTTTTTTTTTTCCTCAAAAGGAACGATCTCTTCCTTTTGAGAAAATAGGGAAAGAAGGATAAAGATAAGAAAAAGAAAAAAGAAGAGGAAGAGAAAATGAGACGCATTTTGGGGTGGGGGGGGGGGTTTACAGGAGACGACCACTCCTCATTCCAGTATGCAACAGTATGGCCAGTAAAAACGGCAGTCCCGCGTATCGATATCCGTATAACGATATCGCGTGTACCATCAAAACCGATAAATAACACCGGGTCCAACATAAATCCTACCTTCGCTCCTTATAAATCCGCCGGGTGGGTCGTCCGACAGACAATTCCACGCGTATCCCGACAGATTTCACTAATTTTCTCTCCTGCTTAACTCGAATTTCTCAAAAGCCAACCCCCCTTAAAAAAAAGCTCCCCCACCAAATGTCACACAAATTTACATCATTCTCAACCAAGTTACGTTTCTTCTATGTAATACTTGATAAAAGGATTGATGAAATAAAATGTGTTTGTGACATGTAAATAATACAAATTATAATTTTATTTACAACCCTTAAGAGATGATTGATTTTTTAGTTCTCTGAAAAAATCTATGGGGAAAGATTACACACTCTTAGAAACCTAGAATCTCATAATCCATTACATCATTCCCAATCAAGTTACCTTTCTTTAATGAAAGGTTTCAAATATGTGTGATTGATATGAAAATAATACAAATTCTAAATTTATTTACAACCCTTAAGAGATGATTGATTGTTTACTTCTGTGAAAATAATGTATGGGGTAGAATTATTTGAAATCCTGCAAACGTGATTGGTGCGTGAACGAATAAAAGTTTTGTTCAATAAAATATATGTAAAACAAAAGGGTGAAACAACGAAGAATAAAAGACAAAGGGCGATAAAGAAAGGACACGGTGGTTTTGGGTTCTTTTTTTTTACACTGTTGGTGCTTCCTTCTTTCGATAGTCCCTTGAAGGGGCAAAGGGAACACCACTGCGTGTACGAAGAAGAAGAAGAAGAAGAAGATACGAGAGAAAGGGAGAGTGGGTGCATTGAGAGAGGGTAATATATTTTTGGCATCCGTTCCTCCTTCTCTTCCCTTCGTCTGTCCCGTCCCGTCCCGTCCCGTCCCGTACGTCCCGTACGTCCCGTACGTACGTACGTACGTTAGTACGTTCGTCCATTCATAATATGCATATGCTTTTGTGCATATGCCCCGACCCTGTCGGGTTACGTTTTTGTTGGGCCATTAGGTGCCCACGTATCAATTTTTCTTGTGCAACCATGATGCCACCACCGACGTTGGACTACTCTAAAATAAAAAAAAAATAAAAAAACAAAACAAAAGCTTTGTGACTTTCATTAAAATACACATGCACTTTGTTTTTTTTTTTTTTCCCCTACCGACAGATTTTTCATTTATTTTCTAACGTTTCTATTGTAAAGTAATTTGTTAATCACATATGTTTTATAATATAAATTGAATTATATTCATTAATAATAAATCATGAGGTAATAAAATAAATTGGCAAAGAACTAATATAAGTATTAACTAATTAATGATACTAACTAAAAGTTTATATCATGGTTGAATCGTGACAATGTTGCTATAATACCATCGGTTAGAATGTTAACTTCGTCGAACTGCTCGATAATTTATCGTTTGAGGATCGTATCCCTGTTTATTGTAATTTATGCGCGGTCAAAAGCGTACCGTAGACGGTTAAGAAAAGAAAGTAAGAAAGAGAGAGAGACAGAGAGAGAGAGAAAGAGAAATAATACCGGTTTTCTATTATTAATAAATTTCAATCGCGATCTTTTTTCTAATATCATATAGATTTATCTTGAACGTTGCTTTTCGTTAAAAAATCAAAGTTGTATCTACATTTTTTTCGATCAATTAACTCGTTTGAATATCAATTACGTTCGTTTAGTTTTTTTTTTATGATCGAATATGATGAAAAAGAAAAAAGGAACAAAATAAATTGTTGTATTTATCTTTGAATTCTCACGGTTATCGAAAGTGGATCGTAAAAACGATTTGTGGAAATGATCGAGTACGATCTAAATTGTTATTAAGAATTTAATCGATTTTATAAGAAACTATAAATAAATACGAACTAGAAAGGAAATCTTAAAAAAAACTCTATCTTACAGTTTTAATAATCTTTAATGCCTATATTATTATCATTGATTAACTCGTAATAAATTATCAACTACAGTCAGTATCATAAAAAGAAGAATGAAGATAAAAAAAAAAAAAAAGTGCAACAAAATCGTACGATTGTTTAATAACAGGAAGAAAGTAAAAGAATGATGAAGAAAAAAATGAAATAAGTCATAAGAGTGGAATGTAAGTATGTACAATTAACTTTATAGATTTCATTTAATTAATCGTTAAATTATGAACAATTTTAACCGAGTATCATTCCGAACTATCAAAGTTGCAACTTTCTTTCACAATTTGTTTAAAATACAAAAATATTTTTTAAAATACTCGGAATATTTTTCTATCTGACACAATTTAGGATTAAAAATATAAAGACACCCTGTAGATATTTATAATAAATATCCGTTGAACGATCCAATTTATTCAGTATTATCAAACGAAGGCATAATAATCAACTCACTTTTCGACTGAAGAAGGGAAGGATATAAATAATCTATCTCTTCGATCACGATCGCCAATCCATTATTTCTAAGCTCGGATAAATATCGGTCTTCTAGGTTGGCCCCACTTCTACTTCTACTTCTACTTCTTCTTAGGCACCCTTCTGTGTATCCTGCCGTGAATGAACTTGGAGTGAAATATGTCTTGTAATTTTTCTTAAGACCAGCCGAAAAGTCATTCCCCCTTCGATACCTGCTTCTCACCATCTAACATAAAAAAGAAGAAGAAGAAGAAAGAAAGAAAGAAAGAAAAAAAAACACATAAAGAAATAGACAGTTAAAAACAGAAAGAAAATATTTGGAACAGACCAATACAAAAAAAAGTATAAAGAATGAAAAAGAAAGCTATAAAGTTAAGAACAATTATCATTTTCTGAAAGAAACGTTTCATTTTCATTTTGTTCAACTATTTTGAAGAAAATTGAGTCACGTGTTCAAAGAAAAACCAATAGGAGGACGAATAACTGTGTGAGTCCATTGATACGACCAATAGGAACGGTTTGATTCCATTGATAACACCAATAGGATGCTTCAAACAAGAAAATGGTCGACAATATTTCAGAAAGAAAAGAAGATAATAATTCTAATTCCATTAGATAATTATGATTTAATCTTGATCTCAAATTATCGAGAATAGTGCTACTAAATAATGACTTATTATTAATTTTTGACAACCCATCATTATCATCATTACCTATGACGATTTAAATCGTCATCCAACGTAAAACGGTAGCATAAAAGAGGTTAGGAATAAAGGTGCCACTTTGCTAACACGTTTCAACGTTTTCTCTTTATCTTTAAGGATCTAAATAAAGTTGATTTCATCTCAAGAATTCTTTACAAAACTTTCAACTAAAGTAAAAGAAACAAAAGTATACAATTCTTCTTTATTTTTTAGGTTATTTTAGATGGTATCGAAGATCGGTACGCGATCGAGCGTACATCGATATCTTAGAAAAGGCGACGAAGGGTGAAAAATGTCTTCCTTTTCCCATCCGGATCGCGTCAAAGTTATTTCGAGGATTTGGTGAGTCAAAGAAGGAAAGAGAAAGAAAGAAAGAAAGAAAGAAAGAAAGAAGTCTCGAGAGATCGGTTCGAATCGAGTTGAATTACCGAACCGAGGAAGCCAGCTCGAAATCATCTTATCTTAAACTACGATCTTTCATTTTGTATCTTTCTCTTTCTTTCAGAGAACGTGATCGCGATGTCTTATGACTTCTTTCTTCTTTTTCTTTCTTTCAAAAACTCCCCTCCCACTCCACACTTCTCTCTCTCACTCCTATGTTCTGTTGAAAAAAAAAAAAAAAAAAAACAATTCTAGAGTTCTTCTTTTTCTTCTTCTTCTTCTTATGCGTCCTTCGAAACTCGTATCGATATTCCGAAACAGGACGAACAGCGTTCCTTAGCTTTCAAAAAAAAAAAAAATAAAAAATAAAAAATAATAAACGCGAAGAGAAGAAATCCTTTACTCCCCCTCAACACCCTGGTTTTTACTCGCGTCGAGGAAAAGAAATGGGTAGGGGGGATTTAAAAAAAAAAAAAAGAAAAAGAGGAATATAATAATAATAATAATAAAATGTAGAAGAGTAGAAGTTATATCGTTGTGGTGACCGTATCCGGTAATGGTAGTCGATAAAGCATCGATTCGTTTGTTCCATGTTCTTCGGGAGCTTAGAGTGAGAACTCAATATGGCGGTTTGAACTTCAATAAAGAAGAGAAATAAGAGATAAGAGGGGTAGTGGGGTTATGTGAGGTTGTGGGGAAGGACGGAAGAAGAGATCGGTGCCGCACCCAGGACTACGAACCGGCTCGTAAAATAAATCGGTGACATCCTGGAAGGCTGGTTAAGCGATTTGTGTGACGGACAGTTTGTTGAGAGAGTAAATGAGAGAGAAAGAGAAAGAGAGATAGATGAAAGAGGATGTCTTCTGTTTGTATATGAAGACGTCACACGATCCTAGCTGTCCCTTTTTGGACAGACCGGATCCCGCGGGATACGTTATTTTATATCGGCAGATTCATTTGTCAAGAAATTTAACTTCTACACCGTTGGATGCCTTCCACTTATATTTTTCTTCTTAGTTTTCTTAATATTTCTTCAACCTGTATGGTGTTTTTTTCTTTTTTTTTTTTTTTGATTTCTTCATTTTTCAACATTTAATTATTTCCTTTGATTTATTTGATTGATCGATTTCTAAACGATATTTTGATATTTTAATTGAATCGATTAACTTTTTATTAGGAATGTATTTAATAGAAATTAAATTTTATATATTGCTTATGTTATTAGTCAGATTAATAATTACTTTAAATGAGTATAGTGAACGTGGTTAAATGTTTTTTTATTTTTTTATGGTATTATTAAAGTTAAATAATTTATTTGATAATAAGTGAAGTATTAAAAATCTGATCGATTTTAATTTAGTAATATTACCAGTTTTAATCCTTGGTTTCAATGAGTCAAATATTTTCTTACTGACTTCTCTTTTTTAAATTACAATCTTTCTTACGTTTTTTTCTTTCTTTTTTTAACAAATAACAAGATAGTCATTAACCTCTTCTTCTTCTTCTTCTTCTTCTTCTTCATTCCAATCTTCATTTAACGTTTTTGAAAAATTTACAGGAAAAAAATAATTTACTCAACAGTATATTGGAAAACTTATGAAGTTCTGGTACCTTAATTGAAATTGATACGATGAAAGGAATGTTAAACGTTCGATAATGAGGCAAAAGTTACAGCAACCTCGAACGAAAAGAAAGAAAATATCAGAAAAAAGAATAATGAAAAAGAAAAGTCTGGAAAAGTAAAGAAGCCAAAGCTTAAGTTGAAATCAAAGAAGAGAAAGAAGAAGAAGAAGAAGTAGTAGTAGTAGTAGAATAAAAATAAGAATAAATAAATAGAAAGAAAGAAAGAATAAAAGAAGAACTTATGAAGTCATGATTTATAACAAACATAAAACGTTATAATCTCCCTCCCCCTCCCTTCCACCCTCCCCCTTTCCCCTTTCCCCTTCCCCCAACTGTTTGAAAAGACATGAAAAATGTCTAAGCTGAAAGTGATGACATTTCGACTGGCGTAATGTCACTACGATCATAGGAGATCGTGACTATGGTTATTACACAAGTTCCTTTCCTCCCTCACCACCACCATCACCACCATCACCACCTTCCTCCACCTCTTTCTGCAACTTGGTAAGATCTTTAATCGTGTTGTTGCATCGAACCATCTTAAAATTAATACCGCTACATCGAAAGATAAATACCCACGACGCCTTTGGCGGATAAAAAAAGAATTAAAAAGAAAAAAAAACAACAAATCTCCCCATAGTAAATGTTTTAAACGAATAGGATTTTTATTTTTAATTTTCAATAAATATACTCTCACATATCTTCAACGATCGGTGTGGTCTTTTCATTGAAAAATAAAATGATCGAACGTTGGTTATTTGTTTCTTACTAATTTTTATTTTTTAATTAAAGATGATTGTTAATTAATTAATAATATTTTTATCGTCTTGTGTATTGTAGTGTCATTGAATATTTCTAAGAAATTAATTTGTAAGATATAATAGTAATTAATATCAATGTTTTATTTTGAGGTTATGTCATATATCAGATACAAGAAAGTGTAGAATATAAAAAAGACTTTACATTAATTAATACTTCACTTGATATCGAGTAATAAAATGATTGATTTAATTAAACAAACACAAGGTAAAATTTGAACTTCCTCCTCCACTCACCTCCCACTTTCAAATAAAATAAAATAAATTAATCGAATAAAGAGAATAATATATTTGATTCGATTTAAAATAGAAGAGTTATGGTATTTGAATGATAGTTAAAACGAAGGAACAACTAAGAGACCATAATTCAAAGGGGGGAGTAGAAAAAAAATGGATTCAAGAATGGGTTAGTGTGTGTGTGTGTTAGTATGTACGTGTAAGTGTGGATAGTAGTGCGAGTGCGTCATCCATTGTCCAAAGTTCTCGGGTGTGGTTTGTCGTTGTTGAACCAACGCGTAGGATGATATACCTGATGGGCCTTACCAGGGCCCGAAAAGAAAGGAAAGAGAAAGAGAAAGAGAAAGCTAAAGAACAAGAAGGAAAGAAAGAGAGAGAGAGAGAGAGTAAGAGGAAGATACATTTTTTTCTTCATCTCTCTAATGCTAATATCGTCTCCAAAATTGTACGAGGGCGAGACATATCCCGCTGGTGAATTCTGCAAAGCCATAAATCCATTTAGGTAAGAAGGGCCCAGCTAGAAATGCTATACTTCGTTTCGATAGTAAAATCATCTTTTTATTTTGTGAACAGTGTGAATCTTCGAATGAGACTATGATAACGAATAAAAATAATATTTTCGTTTATATAACAGTTTTATTAGTATTTTTATATTACAAATGTTGTTGAAACATTTTAGGCATTTCTTATAATTCCTAAATATTATAATTCCTATATAATATATTACATAACCTAAAAAAATTAATTATTTATTTAGGTTATATAATATAGTATATAATTTAAAATAATTAATTTAACAATTATTGTGTTTTCTGTATTTTAAATTAATAATAAAATAAATATAAAATATATTTATATATTAATGTTTTATTAAAGCATATTTAATTAATATTACATAGTAATTTTGATATTGTGAATAATAGGTTATATTTTAGGAAGGATATATAGGTTATATTTTTAAAAAGATTATATTTTATAATTTATTATATTTAATTATATTTTAAAGATACAGGTTATATTTTTGGTTATATTTTAATTACTGAAATTAAAAATGTAAGACAATTTAAAAGAAAATGAAAGGAATGAATCTTAAATTATAATAAGAAGAAAAAAAGGAAGAGGAGGAGGAGGAGGAGGAGGAGGATGACAATATTTGTAAAAGTATTCGCATGAATTTGGATAAAATAAATGTATGTCTTATTCCCTCTCTTTTGGCAAGCCTGACGTCACGCTTATCAAGTAAGTAAGTAACAACTATACTTTGTACCTTTTTCAAGTGGGTAACTTTCCAAGAGATTCTCAGAGAGAGAGAGAGTGAGAGAAAGGATCGGTCGTTCCACCTAATCGCTTAGTAGGATCTACGGTCCAAGTGAAATTATCCAAATAATCGTTCCCCGAAAGATCGTGCACTGAGAGAGAAAGAGAGAGAGAGAGGGGAACGTGCATCGTCAAATCTCAGGCCCATCTTTTTCACATCTTCTTATTTTTTTTTATATATTTAATTATTATTAAATTCAACAGGAATATTTTTTATGTTTAAAATAATATCGATAATTAATTACATTTGAAATTATACACAAAAAAAAAAATAATTTGTCAATCAATTTCTATTTATTTAAAAAAGTATGAAAAAGTAATTTTATTTTACATTATTTTTATAATGAAAATAGAGTTTGAAATAAGTGAGCGGGGTAATATGTCTTATGGGGATCCCGTATCGAAAAAAAAAGAAGAAAAAAAAAACAATATATTTTTCAAATATTCGAATCGTAAGCAATTACCAACCCGTATAACTTAAACTCGTAAAACGATCAATCACGAAATACGATAATTGAAATTGACACCGATACTCGATGACCAAGACAAAAGCTATCATCAAAGTCATGCCCTTTATTCTCAAGTCCCTTTTTACAACTTATGATCTTACTACATCATAAATACCATCTTCCGAACACCCGCATATCGTGTTACACATAAGAAATGATATAGCATCATTTGTACGTGTGTAATAAAATACACGTATAAAGATTGTGACTTGGGGAAATATATTTCCTATTAAAATCAATGTACAAACTTTTCCCATAAAATTCTCTAATACTAAATATATATATATATATATATATATATATATATATTTCTTCATTCTTGAAAAAATATGAAAAGAAATGTTAAATGCTAAAAAAAAAAAAAAAAAAAAACCTTAACAACCAGAAATATCAGGATGTAACCCTAAATAATAATAAAATTGATTCCACTTATTAACAAAATATTAAATAAACTTTACAACAACTTTAAACAACTTGAAAAGAACTCTACCAACGATTAAAAATAAAAACAACCTACTAAAATCAATCTTACCAAATTCTTTGAACATAACCTAAATAAATATAAATAAAACCATAGAAAAATAATACCACAAGTAAATCATATAATCAAACCATCGATACCACCATTAAAAAAAAAGTAACAAAATTAATTTAAATGACATAATAATAAAATGACATTGATCAAACGATCAATTGCAAAGTAAATCGACTATGGTATTAGATCAAACACACTAACACACATAACACATAAGATGACTAAGATCTTAGGTTCCCCCATAGGGACTATGGGAAGGCATATCTAATACTACCGTCAGCCTATAAATTCTCAAATATTAATAATAACCATTCCTTTCCTTCACACCGATGAGTACACCCTCTCACCCCACTTCTTAAAATCGTCCTCCTGATCGTTTCAAGTCGTGGTGTCCTTTTACTTAAAGGACACCACGAAGATAGATACCATGTCTTTGTATTATCTGAAAATTTATGACCATTTAGACAACAAAAAAAGGACAAAAGTCTTTGACTGGCTTGTATTCAATAGTTGGGGGTCCCAAATCTTCCACCCCCACCCCACTCTTCTTTTCTTCCACTACATTCAAACGGTGTGAGCACGATGATGAGATTAAAGTATACAAATGTTTGTTAAATATTTGTGTTCCTTCTACGATCATTCATCTCGTTCTGTTATATTTTTTAAATAAAAAAAAAAATTCAAAGGGTTGTGGTAGTATTAAAAGGGTTAATGTGAAATTTTCAAATTTTCCTCAAAAATTATTCCAGTTCTTTGACAATATTCTCTCATTTTCTTTAGGATCTACTTTTGTCCCTTTTTTTGATAATACAACCCTTCAAAGGAGGGTTACCTATACCATAAAGAAAAATTGAACAAAAAAATGTGATGGTTTTCTGCTCGAGGAAGAATAAGGTTACTTTTTGAAATTGTATCGAAGGGTCGGTCGGTGTAAGTGTAACTGGTTGGTTAGTTGAATAAAAACGAAAAATAATGTGAAAGGAATTGGTCAGACAGTTTTTCTTTTGACTATTTTTTTTTTTTTTTTTTTTCGAAACGTTTTTTTTCTGAATCAAGAAAGATTACAACGAACTACTCTTTTCTTCTACCAAAGCAAAAGAGGGTGATAGAAAGAAAATGGGGGGGGGGCGAGGGGGCGGGGGAAGATTTGGAAGTAGAAAGAAAAAAAAGTAGACTTTTCTTGAGTAGATATGAATGCCATAAGCGCGATAAATTTTACCTAACCAAAAGAGAAAGAGAAAGAGAGAGACAGAGAGAGAGAGAATATCCAAAGTTTTCGGATTCTAAAGCGTAAGAAATAAAGAAAAATAGTCAAGAAAAGAAAGTAAAGTAAAGTAAAGTAAAGTAAAGTAAAGAAAGAAAGAAAAGAAATAAGTGAGGGTGGGGGTGGGGTGGAAGGGGGTTGGAAGAAGAAGGGTGGGAAGATAAAATCATGAATTATGCATGAAAGCTTCGATTCGCGGATTAAGCGAGCACAGCCTGTATAGTTCGTAGTTCTATTCTTTAAACTCCTAGAAGACGGAGGTAACCAACCGGAGTCGTCCTCGTGGCGAATGTCAAAAGACTCGGACCGTGAAGAATGGATGGAATCGTCAAAGGAACGAAAATCCATGAAAGGATAACCAAAGCGATCCAGTTTCCTTTGAATAACTTCATCCTCTCGTTACTCGTCGCCATCGCTATCGTCATCATCCCCCTTTTACCCCTTACCACCATTATTATTACTAATACTACTACTACCACTACTACCCCATTCTATCACCATAGTTTTCTATTCTTTTCATTTCTCTTGTTTTATATATTAATCTCGTATTATTCACTATGGTTATTGTTTTTTCTTTTTTGTTGCAAAATTTATTAATTAACTTGAACAAAATGTCGGTAATTATCTTTGGTTTATTTCTTTCTTTCTTTTTTTTTTATTGATAAATTATATTAGTATTTGTTATTTAATGAAAATAATTATTATCTCGTTGTCAGTATCATCCATCATTTTTTCCAAACACCTGTTGGATATCCCAAAAAGTATTTCATCCGTAGAAAAAAAAAAACATGTCTTTTTCCGTAAATCATTTCAAGTTAAATCGAAAAGAAAAGATAGTTGACTGTAAATGTGTTAAGGGACTGAACAAAAAGGTTATGGTTCTTTAAAATGTTTAGGAAAACGTTTTCTACGTTGTAACTTACTCTTTCTAGAGAAGTTCACGTCATGGGAGACCATAGATGGTTGGAAAAAAAATAAAATAAAATATATATATATATATATATAAAAGAAGACAGAAGATAAGAGGGATGAAAAGATGGTCAGAGAAGTCTGCGAGAGATTCTCGTTGCTTGCATTCTGGCACGTATGGCAGTTTTCAAGATGGGTATTTGATAGGATGCGGACACGTAGAGTAGGTATATCCGAGTGCCTCGGTAGATTAGGATGATATAATTACGACATTAACATAAGTCAACGGGCAAGGGACAGCCGCGGAATAGTAATCGTGTTCGAAGACACGTGTGTTTAACCTTCATCGTTTTCTTCCTTCCATTTCTAACGAGACCATCTCATTCCTTTTTTTCTTTTTTTTTCTTCCTTCCCTTTTTCGAATACGATAAAAAATCTTTAAGAAAGTATAATAAGTAAATAATACTATATTAAAAAGGAAAGGTTATATTCGTTTCGTGATCGTGACCACAATTTTTTAGGTTAATTAAGAGTCAATAGTTTAAATTACGAACTTGTTCGAAGTTAGTTTGTAAATAATTCGATTAAACTTTAATAAAAATAATTGACAAAATATTAGAAATAACTAATGAATTAATTGATAAAATACTTTGGTGTTAAATAAAATTCATTTGGCATAATTGACAAAGACAAAATCGAAATAAGAAATTTGAGGTTAGAATTGAGAATGTAAAAGAGTTTGGTGTGACCGGAAAGTTGTGCGAACTAATGAAGCGGTCAAGGTATCATAAAAGGTAGGCAAGTTGGAGTCTGCGGTTGATGAAGAAATAAAATTGTACCCGTTCTCTCATTCTCTCTTTCTTTTGCTTAGAAAGGTAGCTGTTGTCGCTACCTTGGCATCTATCTCTCTTTCTCTTTCTCACATCTCGTAGAATTTAAAAGACACGAAGGAGAAAGAAAGAAAGAAAGAAAGAGAAAATATAGGGTGGTTGGTGGTGATGGCCTATGGTGGCCTATGGTGTCTTACGGTGTCTTATGGTGTCTTATGGTGGTTGAATCCATGAAGAAACTTCTCTCTTTCTCTTTCCTTCATATTTTTCTTTTTGTTGTTGCTGGTTTCGGTTTATCCGAGTCACCGATCGCGTAGATTCCAAGAAGCAGCCGAAACAATATCATAACTCGTCGGTCCCAGGAGTCGAGGCCATAAATAGAAATGCCCGTACCTGATAGCCCAGCCCGGAACGACCGCAACGATGCCGGCAATGCCTCGCGTGCGTCTACTTCTGTATGTTCGTATATGTGTTGTGTGTGTATCTGTCTTCTTCTTTTTTCCTTTTTTTCTTTGATTCTCTTTGATCCTTTTTTATTTTTATTTTTTTTTTTTTTTTATTTGTTAGTATGTTGTTCTGTGTTACTGCTGTTTCATATTCCACCCGCGCATTAAGCTTTGACCCTAACCCCCCTCGGCTTCCCCGCCACCTAAACGATAATTATGATGCGTCGTCTTGCGAGACTTCAACCGGGCCGATCGGTTTTTTGACGACAAAGTTTAAAAACCGCAGCTGCCACCATAAAAAATTTCCTCATTCCCATCGACTATTAAACTTATCGTCATCGTAAATTCACATTCGTGATTGAAATTAACGATTTCTTTTCAATTCCTTTTTACAATGAATTTTATATTTCAAAGAATTTCAAACGAGCTTCATAATGTGAACAATACGTTGCTTGATTAATTATCAAATTATTTTCAAACAATTTACGATTGTATATTAATCATAAATAAATAATTAAAATAAATAATCGATCTTTCAATAAATAATCGAACGTAAAATTGATATTATATGATTAAATGCATGAAGGAAATTCATTTTGGTTAAGAATTAACCGAGGTTAGTTTATGGGATAGTTCAACCTCCTGTTACAAAACTATTTGAATGGCTGTCGGCCCTTGTAAGATGTCAAAAAGTCAAAGGGAAACCACTAAAATCAGTTAGGGATCTCAACTATGTTCACATTATGGTTAGAAAGAGAAAGAGGAAGTGGTGGTGGTTTAAGAAGGCTGTAGGGGGGAAAGGACTGGCAAGGTAGGATGGATTTCTCAGCTGGTGGGTCCTTCGTTTTGGGACGTGTTGTTACTGCTGTTATATCGAAAAAGAAAAATCACAAAAAAAGAAAAATATCTGAAGTGTTGTGTTATATTCACTAAGAATGTGGAAAGGAAGAAAAGAAAAACACGCGAGTTGCGTCGATCTGTAAAAAAAAAAAAAAAAAAAATATGTCTCCGCCTATTTTATGGTAATTTTTTTTTCAGATTTTCTTTTTTAACATAACTTTGCATTTTTTGTTTCTTTTGTGCTAACAGCACCGTTAGCCATTGTTATTTTATCTTTATTGATCCCTAACGAATATTGACCATGGTTTATTTGGAAGACAATGGGGACAATGGGGAAGGGGGTGAGGAGGGGTTAGCCATAATTATTTACGATCACACTGATAGATGATCAGTTTGTGAATTATTGCTGGGAAAATGGAAAAAGTTTGGATTTGGTTTCTTCTCCTTGGATTCCTTTTTTTTTCATCCCTACTCTTAGCATTCTCCCCCTCCCTTCTTTAGTTTTTCGTTTCCTTTCTACTTCTTCTTCTTTTTTTTTTCTTCCCCTTTCCTTTTCTTTTCTTCGACTTGATTAATGTCGTCCGATTTTGTAACGTCGATAGATAAAAAGAACTTTCCCAAGATTTTTCAAAAGATCTTAGAGAATAGAATTCGATTACAACGAACACCTGGACTGTTCTAATCTCTTCAATGTTATGCAATTGAGTTTTTTTTTATTTTATTTTTAATTCGATACGAAAGAGTGAATATTGGAATGAAGATTGAGTAATTAACAATTTGGTATTTAATTTATAATATAATCCAAATTTTGTAAAAGTGTAAATTGTGTAATATTTGAAGAAATTAAAATGATCATAAATGTTTTAATCTACAAAACTGCACCTAAAATCTTGGAAAAA
Source organism: Polistes dominula (assembly GCF_049000335.1). Classification (NCBI taxonomy): domain Eukaryota; kingdom Metazoa; phylum Arthropoda; class Insecta; order Hymenoptera; family Vespidae; genus Polistes; species Polistes dominula. The sequence goes on from NW_028301042.1 coordinate 1,265,412, forward strand.
ATCTTTTTATAAATAATAGCAATAAACTTTGCAATACAAAATGTTACAAATTATAAAAATATATACTCAACGATCAATTAAAATTCGTAACAATTCGGTATTTAATTTATAAAATAATCCAAATTTTGTAAAAGTGTAAATTGTGTAATATTTGAAGAAATTACAATGATCATAGATGTTTCAATTTACAAAACTGCACCTGTTAAATCTTGAAAGAGATTTTTTTTTATAAACAATAGAACTATTATTTTAATAAACAAAGTTACAAATTATAAAAATATATACCCAACGATCAATTAAAACTCATATTATTTATAATTAAGTATCCACTATCATCAGGAAAAAAATGAATATTATTATAATTAATTCACTGTATCAATTATTTATTAAAAAAAAAAAAAAAAAAATATGACGACTAAATAATCAAATAAAAGAAAGGAATAAAACATTAAGTTAGATTTAAAAGTAACCATTTACAAACAACTCAAATAAGTCGTATAATACTGTTTGAGAGTACATACGAATATATATATATATATATACATACACATTTATTTTTTGTACAAAACGTTTCTCATTCCGCAGCAGCCATATTACGAAAAAGAGAAAGAGAAAGAGAAAGAGAGAGAGAGAGGAGGGTGATGATACTCGCAACTGAGCTGGACAAGAAGAAAACCGAAAGGGCCACGAACAGATAGAGAAAAAAAAAAAAGAAAAAGAAAAAAAAAGAAATAGCCAAACGAGGGTTGGAGGGGTTGGTGAGGGAGATTATGGAAGTAGTGGTAGTTGTGGTATCTGTGGTGGTGGTGGTGGTGGTAGAAAAGGGTGAAAGAAAAGAGTAAAAGTAAAAGAGAAAACGAGAGAGAGAGAGTATGAGAGATTATAGAAGAAGAAGAAGAAGAAGAAGAAGAAGATGAGAAGTAGAGAGAAGAGGAAAGAGGGTAAGAGGTAAGAGGAAGAAGGAAAGGGAGGGAAAAACGAGTCTGAACATTTCGTGAAACAAGGAAAAATGCGACTCCGGCGAGGCACGACCGCAGCATTTTTGTCTTTACAAAATTATGTATTCCGCAGGCCTCCGCCATATCTCTCAAAGCATAACAAGTTCCCTCTGTGTCTCGTTCCTCCACCTCCTTCTCCTCCTTCTCCTCCTTTTCCTCCTCTTTCTCCTCCTCGTCTTCTCGTTCTCTTCATCCTCATTCTCATCCTCTTATTCCATCCATTGCTAGGTTATGTTTCTCTTTCTCTATCTCATTCTCTATACATTTTCTATTTCTATTTCTCTTTTTTCTTCTTCTTCTTCTTCTTCTTCTATTCCTCTTTTTCCCAGTCTAGAATGGTATGATTCTTTCTTGTGTATGTGTGTGTGTGTTTTTTTTTAACTCTAAAACCGTTTCGTATTCCTTTTCTCGAAAATACTTTTACATATTACTTATACTTATACTTATATACACATATGCATACATATGTAAATGTATGGATATGTTATATGCATTTGTTATCTTTAAAGTGTTTGTAAAATTATATTGTAGGATATTAAATTAAATTTAATTTGAAAATTAGTTTATGTTTGTATTTTATTAAAACAAAAAATTATTAATGGTATTTATGAATTTTTTTGTAAATATATGATATATTTACAATTGTTTTAATTAAATAAATTTTTAATACTTAATAAGATAACCTAATTTAAAAAATTAAAATGTTATATATATATATATATATGTAATTTATAATATGAGTACGGCATGGCTCAGTCGGTAGAGCGCTCGACTCCCGCCCGGAATTCGCGGGATCGAGTCCCCGCTCTCCGACATCGAACGAAGGGGGCATATGCATGCCCTGTGCTCGTCGTCGTGGCTTTGGGCTCGCGGGCGTCAGAAATGATGCCATTTGGGACCACCGCCAACATCCAATGTGATTGGGCTTTGGGGGGACCGGACGCTGTACTTCGCACGGAGGACGGTGGCTGCCCACGGGACCACACCACAATGATAGGTGCTCCCCGCAAGGGGCCCAAGCACAATGGTTCGAGGACTTTTTTGAGCGCCCGGGATAACAAACCACACGAAAAAAAAAATATAATTTATAATAAATATATAATAATTTAATATAATATATATAATATATAAACATACCACACGAAAAAAAATATAATTTATAATAAATATAATAGTTTAATATAATATATATAATATTATTATAATGTTATTATTATATTATTAATATATAATATATATTTATAATTATATATTATATATTTACCTATAATATTTATAATATAATATAATTTAAAATTTAATTAATAATTCTTATATACATATAATTATGTATTATTATATATTATTAAATATAATATAATTTAAAATATAATTAATAATTTGTATGTAATAATTTCTGATTACCTTCTCTCATTATCCTATTTCACATATATCTAAATATTTCAATAGAATAATATTAAAATAAAAAAAACAATTTAACTAAATCCATATAATTCGAATTTCAATTGAAATTAATACTAAAGTTGTAAAATAGTAATCATACATATGTACATATGTACATATATATGAAAACCCTTGTGTTTCATGATTCTCTCATACTTATGTTAGATCAGTAAAGTATTTTCCATCTCTCTTCTAGTAAAACGCGTACCTACCGATAAGGATCGTAATAAATTCTTGTTTGCATGTTGGTACGCCGGTAGCGTTTCTCAGTAATAATATCGGTAGTACGCCTTTTACACGCTACTTTACGAGTCGCGAGCTAACGTTTTGCACACTGCCTTGGATCGAACTGAGTTGCGTGTAGTCTGAATGTTTAGTGTCTTCGATATCAAGACACCAATACACCTAAGTACTATGTTTATATGTTGATCTACGATATACGTTTTATTCTCTCTCTCTCTCTCTTTCTCTGTTTTGAATCTTCGTTTAACCTTGAACACGACAATCGTTTATAGGATAAAATGATATGTATCGTAAATCTTGTTTATTGGATATTATTCTCATTTTCTTTTTGTTTTCTACTATTGAAACATAGTTGATTATAATGATAATAATTGGTGGTTTATTAAAATTTAAATTTGAATTTTAAAAATTAATCTTTGATAATATTTGGAATATAATTATTAATTTATTTAATTCTTATTTATTATATATAATATTTTATAACAAATCTTTAATATTAAATCTCGTTTATTGAGTATTAATTATTTCTTTTTATGTTTTATTATTGAAACATATTTATAATTATGTGTTATATTTTTAATAAATAATATTAAATAATAAACAATATAAAATCAACATTAAAAATAAGAAGTAATATAAAATAAAATACAATAAATTTAATTAACACCAATGAAACTTTAACAAACCTTTAACTGATTCTTCGTAAAACTCTAAACCCTTTTCCTTTTTTCCCCATTCCACATTTAAGATTAAAGAAAATTGATGTTTAATGTAAACGATTTTATTTGCGATATCGAATGAAATTACCCTTGAAAAGAAAACTAATATAATAAAACAACGCTTTTTTTCTTTTACCTTTTGAGTATTAAATAAGATTTAAAAATAAAAGGGTTACAATTTGTGATCGTTCGAGAAAGGGGCAAATAAAAAATGTGAGTGAAATAAAATTTCTAGCTTCTACGTTGGCTTTGAAAAACGTTTTGACCGTCGTTATAGTTGTTCGGAGAATTCGAAGTAGTAGTAGTAGTTGTTGTTGTTTGTTTGTTTGTTTGATCGGAGATCGGTGATGGTGGTGATGGTGGTGGTGGTGGTAGGTTGTTGTGGGACACAACGGGTGCGAGTGAGGTGAGTTCGATAAAAGAGAAGAGAAACGTTTTCGTCGACCGTTACTTGGTTGTTGACGAGCAACTGTTTGGACATTATGCCCTGCTTCCCTGTAATCTCAAACCGATCTTTCCCGGTGTTCCATATGGGCATTGGAACTTGGAACTTGGGATGGGATGGAATGGGATGGGATGGTCGTGTGGCGATCCATTACACCTTCCATGTACTATCTTCTCGCATCATCTGAGACAAAGCCTTCAAAGAACAACTCTAAAGTTCTTCAAAATAAAAAAAAAGGGAAAGAGTTATACAAAATAAATAAAATCAGAACTTTTTCTAGAGAGAAAAGGGGTAGAACAAATTCTGATAATAATAAATAAATACAACAATTATTTAATAATTACTTCAATTTTACAATTTATGTTTTTTTTTAAACGTAAAAATATGACGAATTGATCGAAGAAGGTTGTGACAAAAAATATGAAACTTTATTTTTAAATAAAAACCTTGTTGACGTTGACGAATTCTGACAATAAACTGAACAAAAAGATCACATCGATAATCTTAGGGAAAAAATCGTGTGAGATAAAAGGATTTTGAAGGTATGCAACCCTCAAAGGACATCTTATGCCTTCAACTAACAAAAAATATGATCTTATTTATTACAAGTTATTAAAAGTGAAAGTATTAAACCTGTTAATTCAATTTAAACAAATGCAAAATAAAACAGAAAGAGAAAGAATGATGAGGGTAACCTAATCGATCCTTTTTTGCACAAATTGCTTTAACCTAACATCTGGCCAAAGTCTTATTTGACTATCGGTTGAATCTCAAACTAACTTCCTCACGAGTAACCTAAAGAAAAATAATAAAAGACGATGGAAGACAGACAGAGAGAGAAAGAGAGAGATGAGAATTCGATAAAACGTAAGTTTACTCTCGTACGTGGTGGTGCAAAGTGCTTCTACGGAAGGTAGAAAAAGGAAAATAATACAAAAGAACCAAGTTACATCTAAGAAAGAGATAAAATAAGTGAAAAGAGAGAGAGAGAGAGAGAGAGAGAGAAGAAGAAGAAACCTTATCAAACCTAAGAAAGTAAAAAAAAATAAACTAAAATAAGATAGAAACCATAGTAGACCTAAGAAAGTAAGAAAAAAAAATTAGAAAGATCGTGAAGAAAGGAGGAGAATCTCCGAGATGAGAGGGAGGTGAACGAAGGAAAGCTGAAGGAGGAGGAAGGAGGAAGGGGGGGGGGATGAGTTGAGAATGAGAAAGAGATCGTAGGAACGAGTTTACATTTCAACGGCACGTGATCGTCCTGGTAAACGAGCGATCGAATCGCTGTGTATGTCAGTTAATTCGCTCGTCGAGTTTTGCCCCTATCGTTGAAAAGGCCCAAAGCCCAAAGCCCCAACAAGTCTCCCACCTCTTCTTCTTCTTCCCCTTCTCCAAAGTTTTCTAAAGAAAACCCGTCTATCTCTTTTCTTCGTTTCTCTTGTTTTTTTTTCTTTTTTTTTTTTTGGAATGAGTGTCCCGAGGACGAGTATCGTCGTACATACTAATTTTTTGTCTTATATGCGACTAACGTATAGATGATTTAGTAAACGAATGACATTCATGTTCATCGACTTACGACACATCGAACAAAATAAAAAAAAAAACAAAAAAGAAAACCAGTATTTAAATTTATATAACTGAAAATGAAAAGTTGAAATCAAGTTTTGATCAGGATTAAGAATAAAAATGGTCAGAAAGGATGCCGCACATATCCACTACCATCATCATCAAGATTCTACCTTAGAAACCACCTGAAACGATACCGATCTTCGTTTCAGTTGTATATCGATTTATTTAACGAGAAGATCTCAACTTTGGATACTTCAAAATACGATTATTATACTTTGTAAGATTTTATTGCTGACTCGTTTGAATCCTTCTGTCGATCTCGTTCGTGACTAATTGAACGTTTTCTCACAGTTTAAATAATATTATATAATAATAAATGAATCATTCAACAAATGCAAAATACAATGTAATTCGATTAAAAAGGAAAGTAATAATAATAAATATTATATAACATATAGAAAATACTAAATATTATTACGGTTGTTTAATTCAACATACCGGTCAGAACATTTTTTCGTTAACGCAACGAAATAATCCTCAATCCCTCCCTCTCTATCTGAATCTTTTTCTCTCATATGCATTTACGTGTATGTATATGCGTGTTATATTGGTATGTGTGTACATACGTTGAAACTAATTTTCCAATTAGCACGGCCAGCTTTGCCACGATCGAACGGAATAACGAGAGTCGCGCGAGTAGTTAACTTTCCTGCAACAATATATTCCAGCTGGTATCATAGTGTAGGTCGAAATATTTCGTTTCGAGGCTTTCTCGCGTGAGCGGATGGAATTTTGATTATCTCGTCGAACACGTGAATTGCTGCTGCTGCTGCTGCTGCCGTTGCTGCTGACGCTGCTGTTACAACACTGAACACCCCGAAGATTATGACTTTTTCAATTATCGAATTTTATGTTTAAAAATAACAACAACAACAACAACGAAATACCATATAAAGTAACAGAAAGAAGAAAGATTTATCTCGTATAGATTTTGTTTATATTTTTTTTTTTAAATTGTTAAAATCATCTGAATTATTGTTAACTTAATAATTATTGAGAATTAATTTAGATAAATTATTTGTAATTTAATTTGAATGATTCGTGAATTTGTACAATTTCTATCTCTCTTTGTCTTTACTTTTGTTAACGTATGGTTGAACGTATGGTCAGTGTTGGTTATATGTATGTATGTGTGTATAAAGGAAGAAGAATAATTTTAATTTAAACAAATGGTCACAGAAAAAGGGTCGGCATCTTTGTCCACGTCTTGTATTATTTATGCTCGACTACTCTGAACGCACGTGCGCCTCTGTGTCATCGTACACACAGTACGATGCTCGTGTCAATGTTTTCCAGAGAACCAACTCAGGTATAAACGCATATACACGCTCGTCACACATACTAAATATCATTTCTTCTAAACTATTATTTTCTTCTTAATTTTATTGTTTTTTTTTTTTCATTTTCATCTGCAATTTTAATCAAAAAAAAAAAAAATGAATTTAGTTTTGTTTCTTGTACGTTTAAAAGTATGTTCGTTCAGTTACATCTTACGAATGAATACTTATACTAATCTTTATCTTTAATTATGATATTTAATATTACCGTGAACGATCGGAAGGTTTAATTAATAGTTCTACGACAATGACGATTACGTTTGTCTTTAATCCGTGCGACGGAAGTTACGAAGGACACGACAATTCTCGAGAGCTCGATGAAATTACATATAACTTTAACATGACCCATCATCGTGCGTCCATTTCTGTAATATAATATAATATATAAGTATGTGTATGTGTGTAAGTAAAAAAAAAAAAACATTCTTTTGGATGACCCTTTGAATTAGTTAACAACGAACTATGACACCCTTATTCCTTTATTTTACACGTCTAACGTTTAATATCAAAAATGTGAACTGAGAACAAATCGTTATATAAATATTATATAATTATCATAATATTATTTATAAATTAAATAATATATATAAATTGTGTTATATAAATATATAAAACGTTTTAGTATTTAAAAAAAAATATTTCTGTACAGTAGTAAAAATAACAATCCTAATAAACTAATTTTGATAACTTAAAAAAAAATAGAAATAAATAAAAATAAAAAATAAATTAAACCAATAAGAAATTAATTTTAAATTTTAAACTTTGCTTTGACAAATCGTTAAACCATTCACGAAGTTTCGATAGTTTTACTAACTTATCTGTAAAAAAAAAAAAACAGGACTAGTGATAAAAATGCAAGTGGTAAAAATGAAAAATAAAATACAAAAACGAAATAGTAATAATAATAATAATAATAATAATGTCCCCCACAACTCGTAAAGATGAAGTCGACATTCCAAGCAGTTATTATTATCGGCAAACGAAGCTGTTGCAGAATTACTGCCACGATATCTATCTCATTCTGTATATTTCTCTTTCTTCATTATTTCTTTCTTTCCCTTTCCCTGTCCCACCCTCCCCACTACTCATTTCAGTCCCTCCCCCGCTTACTATTTTATCGACTACAGAGTCCAATGATGAGTCACAGCCGCGGTCGTTCTGCTAATTTTTCAATTTATTCCTCCAATTATGGCGAGTACGCGATACGCCGACAATTGGCCATTATTAGTTTCGAAACTAACACGACGCTTTAGTCCGAGTTTCCGTCGGACGGAAGAAATTCGCTAAGAGTCGTCAGGCCCTCTTCCCCACCCTCTCCCCCTAAAACTCCACCCACCACGAACTTCTATTTGTATTAATTTTACATTTTTTTTTTGTTGCTTCCTTACGAATTCCTTAAATTCGTCCTCATTCTACAAACTTGATACTAATGTTTATTATTTATTTAAACAAATTATTTTATGTTTTAACAATTGAAAAAAAAACAAGCACACATGCACAAGTACAAACCCATATGCAAACTTTTACAAAAGTAAAAGAGAAAGAACTACGAATAGTTCGATTTGAACCATAAGAATGAAAGAAGAAGAGAATACAAAACTGTCAGAGAAGGGGGGATGGGAGGGAGGGAGAGAAGAAGAGAACCATTCGAAAGAGTAGGAAAGAACCAAACAGAACAGAACATCAGAGAAATAGAAAGAGAAAGGGTTTAAAGGAAAAAGATAGAACGAGATAGAAGTAGAAAAAGAAAGAAGAAATGTAGAAGTGGGGATAGGATGAGGGGAGAGGGAAAAGGAATGGTGGGAGAGCTACCACTACGCGGGGCCTCTATGGAAACCCTTTGATCTTCGCCGCTCTTTCGCTTCTGCCTCGTTCTATCGACACTTCATACTTCTACGGCTGATCGCGGCCATAAAACATTATACCAGAGCGGTTCAGAGTCGTTGTAGAGTGCCGCGAGTCGTCGAGACCAACCTCACCCTCCCCCTGTCCCTCCCTTTCTATCCATAACCTTTTCCCTTCCTCCCCACGTTGCTTTCTACCACCCAACTCCCTCAACTCTTTCACTGGTTTCCTCTTCTTTTCTGGCACACCACCACCAAAACCATTGTGTCCAGCATAACGCGAGAAACGCTTTCCGAGTACTCGCCTAACAATTTTTCTACCCAACCAAACCAACATCCACCCACCCCTCTCTTTTTTCTAGCATCAGTTTCTCCTACTACCCTTTTTTTTATTTCTTTTATCTTTCTCATCGTTGGTGCACTATTTCAGAGAGAGAGAGAGAGAGAGAGAGAGAGAGAAAGAGAGTATTCATTTATCGTTACTTTATATGTCCTTCGTATTCTTTGTATGGTTCTATTGTATCTACAGTTAAAAAGGAACTATTTTTATTGGGGCTTTTTTTCTGGTTTTGTTTTTTGTTTTTGAAAATTAGGTTTAGGAAGGGAATTTTTTCGATATGTGGTATTGAAAATTTCTTTGTACTGTAAGAATAAATTTATGATTTGTATGATAGATAAATTGTTAATATAATTTAAATTGTATATTTAATATTAAATTTTTAATATGTTATAAATTATATTTAAATAATATATATTATTTATATTAAATATTAAATTTTTAATATTGTAATTTTGGAAAATTAAATATAAAAATATAAAAATCAAAACCAATTTAGCAAAATAAATTATTTCTAAAGGTTTGACAATAAAATAATTATTTATCTCAATAAATAAATAATCAAAAAAAAGTATCATTACATTTTACAATTAAATTATTTAGTCTATTATTTGTATAAATAGTTACTAAAAAAAAAAAAAATTGAATGGAAAGAAAAATAAAATAAAATCAAATATAATAACCTCATTTAAACAGGTTTACGAACATACAATGAAACAAAGTAAAAACACTGTATAGAAAATGGTTTAATAATAAAACCATATTTCTGGTTTCTCAATTTAAAGACATCTCGAGCCAAGGTTGTATCTAGCACTTTATGAGATAGAACTTCCGTGCTTTAGCGACCTCGGGAAACGTGCTAGGTCAGGTTATTAGGAGGGCACGAGGACTTTTGTTTTATAGAGGGTCGAGGTTTAAAGGAGATGGTATCCTTAAAGCATCGTGGAAGGTCAGTCGAATTCAAACGACCCATCTCAAAGGATTCTTTTCTTCTTCTTCTTCTTCTTCTTCTTCTTCTTCCTCCTCCTCCTCTTCTCCCTAACCCCTACCCCTACTTTTACCACAACCATCTCTTCTTCTTCTTCTTATTCTTATTCTTCACTACGACATAAGAGATATCATGTTACACGGTCTCTCTTTTGTCGTACCTGTGTGCCAGTAATTATCCTCAAGCCCTTTACCTTTATCATTCTTTACCCTTTTTATTATTTTTTTTGTTTGTTTTTTATTGTATTTTACATTTATACTATGGAGACACTTAAAGATCGTGTTACAACATTTGTCTGATTTTTATGATCGGTTAAGATGTCATTTTTTCGATAGTTCTATGATAATAACAATAATAATAATAATAATAATAAATCGTTTTAGTATTCGTATAATTTGTTCATTTTGAAAAGGATTTTTAAATGGGAATCATGAACATATTGTTTTATGTTAATTCTTATTCTTACAAATGTATAAAATCATATTTTTCTAATAAAGATGAGTAACATGAAAGAATAGAAATGATATTAATGTTCGATGATGTAGTCAGGGAGTTAAATATTGAATTAATTTAATTAAAAAATTATTTATTAAAAGAATACTGTAGATCTGTGTAGTTTAGTTATCGAGATACTAAATCTAATTAAACAAAGAAATAAAATAAAATAAAATAAAATATAAAAACACATATTAAGATGAAAATTTTATTGTATGCAAGTTCTAATGCAGTTTTTAAACAGAAACGTGTGTCAAATAAAATATTACAATAACCAATGAAAAAAAAAAAAAAAAAAGAAAAATGTGACGAACATTATTACGAATTAATATACTGTTTAATATAAGAAAAAGAAAAAAAAAACCATTAAAAAATACACAAAAATATTATTTTAAAAACACATACCATATAAAACATATTTGACGATCTAAATTTTATTTCATGCATCTCCTAATGCAATTTTAAACAAAACATGTGTCAATTGAAATATAACAAAAACATTATACAACATTACGAATTAATATATCAATCAGTATAACAAAACAAAAAAAACCATTAAAAAAAACCTTTCAAAAAATATAATTTTAAAAGCACACACACCACGTACTTGTGTCATCGATCCTGAAATGTAGTAGAAAAGATGAACAAACAAAAAAAAGAAAGAAACGTGAAAGAGAGAATAATCTCATGTTGTAAACAACGAGAGAAACGTATATGAGGAAAATAACAAAAAAAAAAGAAAAATAAAAAAGGAAAAGAGAAAGAGAGAAAATAATGAGAGAGAAAAGAGAGAAGAGAGAATAGATACAAGAGAGCGTAATGATAAAAAGCTTTTTATACAATGTCCACCGATTCCGGACCTCACCTTCGAGTTGATTAATCGATATTTCCCGAAATGCCCGAGGGAGTAGAGCTCATCCTTCCTCGTTGTCCTGTGGGAATACAAAGAGCCACGGAGTCGCGATACCGTTACGTATGCGATTCGTTAATGACCGAATTAATTTTTCCACGCCATACAACGTTATACACGCTAAGCTTTTGAAAGAGACAACCGAGTAAGTGAGACAAAGATAGGAACAACAAAAAAGACAGATAGAAAATGAGAAAGAATGACAGAAAAAGAGAATGAGAGGGAGATAAATAGAAACGGTAAGAGAGTGAGAGTGAGTGAGAGAGAGAGAGAGAGAGATAGGATAAAGAAGAGATACAAAATAGTAAATAAAAAAAGCAAGAATAAGAGAAAGAGAGAGAGGAAAGTGTGGGGTGGGGGTGGGGTGGGGTGGGGGGACAGGTGAAAAGAGAGAAAAGCGGACGCGTCGCGCGCGTTATTAATTAACCTGATAGACCATAAATAAAACTCCGAGGCCCATCCTCTCTCTCTCTCTCTCTCTCTCTCTCTCTCTCTCTCTTTATCTTACTCTTTGTCTCTCTTACTCTCTTTTATACATCGTTACCATCCCCGGGGGACGAATATAAATAAATAAAAGTTTCTTCTTCGGTGCCGATGCGTTATGTTAATTGGGGCGTTGTCTCGAGCGACATTCGCACGCACCTATTCTCATTAGCCTTTAGCTCATCCATCGAACCAAAACTTTGACTCGTTACATTTATTTTATAGCTCATCTATTATTTATTATGTTACTTTTTATGAGTTATGTTTTTTTTTTATTATTATTATTATTCCTTTCTTTTCTTTTTTGATGTCTCTCTTTGTTTCATATTACAGTAAAAATGATTGGTGGTGCCTGTGTTTTTTTTTTTATGCGTTAACAAACATTACGATTTTTTTCTAATATTGTGTTAAGACGATATTTTTAACACTTACTTTAGTATTCGTGACTTTCGTGAGAATATTTTTTCACTTCTTATCATCAACCCTTCTCATAATGAGATTCAATTAGTTTCTTTCCAACTTATTTCTTATCTTTGATATTACTTTTTTTCGTTTTATCATTTGACGTGTTATTTTTATTGATCGTTAGGGTGAATATTAATTAAATGTACAATGATTATTATATCAATGAATATTATTTTTTAATGAAATTTAGATCTGCTTTTACTGAATATAATAATATAAAATAATAGTTGTAAAAAAAAAATGTCTAACATGAAAAAATAAGAAGAAGAAGAAGAAGAAAAAGAAGATGAATTTCTGTGAAACGTGTTCACGATAATACATAAAAATGAATTTTAATTAAAAATAATATATATATAAAATAAAATTATTCACGAGCGTGTAAAATTCTAAATGAATTAGACCTGTTCGTTAAAAAAAATATATATATAAGTTAAAATTAAATTAGATTTAGTAAAAATTTCGAAAACATTGTAGGAAAAGAAAAGTGAAGATAACTTTTGAATTTTACCAGTAAACTGTTGCAAATAATAAATGAATTTAATTAAGAAAAAATTTAGACGTGTCAAATTATCGTTGAAATAAATAAAAATAAATATTTAATAACAATACATGCAAATCGAATGAATTTCATTAAATGTGACAATTTCTATGAATTAGATTATAATACAATAAAATTAACAAAATAGATAAAACAATGCAAATCGAATGAAATAAAAAAAAAAACAATAAATTTAATTAAATGTAATGATTAATAATCAACATTTATATTTCTATGAATTACATCCTAATAAAATAAAATTAACAAAATAAGTTGACTATATATATATATATGTACGTAGTAAGAGAAGTAAATTAAATAGAACAATAAAACGAAGAATAAAATAATGTGTGAGTTAAATGTTTAGTACAACTAAGAAGTAAAAGTGGCAAACAAGAAACGACTTGCGTCTTAAATGCAACGGTTTGTCGTGCATCACGTGCATGTTTGTAACAACAGGCGCATCGTTACGTACAACTCTTGTCTTCTGGTGGAAGCACGGCGTGTGTCTTCTTGCATTTAGTACGAAAGGGACCACCCTTGCTCTCGTACCCTACTACTACAACTACATATATGATAGAGAGAGAGAGAGAGAGAGAGACAGTTGATCCAAATGAAAAGATAAAAAAAAAAAAAAACAACAGCAGCCGGTGAAAGAGAAAAGGATGGATATGCAGTTGAGTTTGCGGACGTTAAAAACGTTATATACCCTGGTTGCATCTGCCCACGTTTATATACCTTGGGTTCGTTTCACGAACCCGAACAGGGATAGACGATGACGACAACCTCTCCTTCTCCTCTTCCCCCTTTCCAACATGCGGATATTTATACAGCTATTGTCCCCGAATCTGGCACCGATAACTCAAGCTAATTATACCAACCGCAAGACGGATTGTTCTGGAGAAGAGAGAAGAAGAAGGCATGGCATGGAATATCATGGAAAGGAAATGTAAGGTTACCAACACAACTAAAACCAAATGTGAACCTTTCTTTATTTTGGTTTTTTTTTTTTTTTTTTAATTTTATCAAACTGATAACTAAAACGTACGGGGTATAAATGTTGATTTGTTTTATATTTTATTCTTTTAAATTTATTTATTTTTATTTTTACTTAAACAAGATAATTTTGATCTTTTAATTTTGGTAATTAATAAATAAGAGATTTGAATGATTAAATTAATTATCTTAAATAGTATATCTTTGTATTATTTTTGTATTATTATATTTTAATAACCATAATAAACAGAAAACCGAAACAAAATTGACATTTCACTAAAACTTTGAAATATTTTAATAATTACAAATAATTATACTAAAATATAGATTTTCCTAGTAATCCTACACCCCCTTGCCCTTTTATTTTCGTTATCACCCTCATCCTATTATATTAGGAATAAGAATAACAACATCTTATTGCAAGTCTCAGCAGCAAATTCTTTGATAGTGTTTGTGGTTCTCGATGCTAGTAGGTTGACGTTATAGCAATTCTGACAATGATGATCTCTTAGTGTTAGTGCATTAGTATTAGTGTTAGCATTAGTATCGGTTATATAGTGTTGGTGGTACGAAGCAATTTACGTTGGTGAGAATAACGGGTGCTTTTATAGCACGCCTTTGCAACGCGATAACTTATTTCTGTCTCGCGTACCTAAAACCAACTTTAACCGTGCGATTTATAAAAAGGCGATTTTACAAGCACAAGTATTCGAGTATTCCATACCATCCTAAACTATTACTTCCTTTTTTTTACCATTATTTCCGGTTGGGTGTCTTGCAGGAAAAAAAAATGTACGACATAATTAAAATAATACGGGAAAGTATTAGAAACAAAATACATCATTGTGACGAAATTGTACAAAACCTTGAAATAATATTGACTCAACCCTTTAAAAAAAAAAAAAAAAAAAATTCTGACCCAACCTTAAAAATAAAAAAAAAATAAAAATAATAAAAATACTTTTTTACTAGTAAGTATCGTAAACGTAGAACCATAGTTGTAAAATTTTATACTACACAACTTCGTAATCTCAAAACCGGCTCTACGAAGATCTCTCCCTCCCCCCCCCCCCCGCCCGCCCGCCCGTCCGCCCTGTTCCTCCTCCATCTCCTCCTACTATTTTTTCTCGTCTTTTTCTGTTTCTTTTTATAAAGAATGATTTTCTAAGTGTTGCCAACTTTCCAGTTCCATAATCGTTGATCGTAGTTTATTACGAATCATGTACGGTCCACATTCACAAACTTAGTATTATATTATACTATATTCCCCTAGTAACATCTGACGATATTATTACAGATTCCACTAAATTTTCTGTGAAATTGATGATTAACCGTTTAAACCATCTTCGACAATATCGATAACTATATCACATTATCTTATTCTACTATATCTATCGTATATTTTTAATAAATAATAATACTCAATTTAGATTTCATTAGGAAAAAAAAATCTTATTACAAAATCAATGATTTGTTAAATATTTCATGATATATTAACTAGCTAATCAAAAATCATACTAATCGTGACTGACGCATAATCTTCGATGATCAAACTTTTTTTTTTCTTTTTTTTTTTGATTATTTTCATTACAGTACACTCGGTTGCACTCATTAATGATCTCAAATAATTACAGATAGGTAATCACCATAGGTTGAATAGGAAAGGGGCTGTAAGGGGAGAAGAGGATGAAAGGGTGAAGGGGGAAGAGAGGCAATTTATTAAAAGAATCCTTAATTGACTCTTCATTCCGTTCCTCGTGTTAACGTTACGTGTAACGGTTTGCTGAGTTCGCGTACACGCTGCTAAGTTTCAATATAAAAATGAAATTAACAACATTATTGCTGAAAGAAGATAGAAAAAAAAAAAAAAAAGATGAAAAGAAGAGAAAACCTTGGAATTAAAAAGGTATGAAAAAAAAAAAGAAAAAAAATTTCTTCGAACATTAGACGAGGTTAAAATAAAACGATTATGGCGAGTGGTGGTTAACATTTGTATAACATAGGATAAATAATTTACGATATTTAGTAGGACGTTATCTCGATTGCGTGTTATTCGATAATATTGAGTAAAATTATCGATACACTCGATGCTCGAGTTAATTTCGTTCCGTCATACAAATAGGCTTATTTTCTGGAAAAATTACTTTATGAAAAGAAAAGAAAAAGAAAGAGAGAGAGAGAGAGAGAGAGAGAGTGCGTGTGTATCCTTGAGATTTAGTTGATCATAAAAAAAGAAAAAAGGATAGAAAATAACGTGTTAAGAATATTAATGAGAAAAGCGTAAAATAAATACTAGAATTGAATGAATTAATAAATAATTATAGTTATTAAATATAAGAAGGGCTCGTGTGTTGACCGGAAGTTTCGTCTTATAAGATAATAAGATCGTAGATTATTATTTAAACGTCTCTTTTTTTTTTTTATTAAAATATTTAAATCAACGAGAGAGACAGAGTGAGAGAATTAAAATCTAATTCTATAATAAAAAAAAAAATAAATTAATGTTTCAACAACAATAATAATAAGAATAATAATAATTGTAAAGAATATAATAATAATAAAAAAAAAAAAAAATGGACCGGAAGTTGGTATATTAGAAAAAGGACGGGTTTATGGTTAACCGAGACGGATTAACATTAATTTCAATAGCACGCGTTCCTAAATGATAACAAACAATTAAGTCGAGTCAAGAGTGTACGGCCGGTCGTGGTTAGATGAGATCATCGATGGTGCGAGTTGAACGTCGAGGAGGAGAGTTAACGGACACGTAGACGGCGTGTGGCTACCATTACACTCGTTAACGCCCGTCCGCTAACGTAACTAATAGATTATGAACCCTATGAATTAATATCGTTGCCAGTTCAAAAGGGTTCTCAAATGAAATTCTTTATTTTCTTTATTATTAACAACCATCTAAAATAATCCATTAATTATCACACTCATACTTCTCCTAAACAACATTAACAATTATATATATATATATATATATATTTAAACAATATTATAATTGATATTATTATTATTATTATGTATGTATGTAAATTAATTTGATTGATTTATGATGTAATAATTTGTTATAAATAATTGTCGATAGTTATTTGAGAACCATCGTTGTCAATGTAAAGTCGGTGTAAAATAAAGCACACCATTATTTCTACCACCACCATCACTATCATCGTCATCGTCATCATCATCATCATACTGTATCAATTAGCGAATGAGTGCCGCGACAATATCCTGTGTCTGGACCGTTTTGCTCACGACCGGTTAGTTCTCTCTCTCTCTCTCTTTCTCTCTCTTTTACTCGATGCAACGACAGCAAGATATCTTCTACTAGAGTGATGATGTCATTGACTGACATCATAACGTACTTTCGATAAGCTTATATCGTAATTATTATATTTTTCAATCGAATCTTATATAACTCAAATGAATTCTTGAAAATGTATTTCTATGAAATTGATTTAAATTGATATATTATTATTTTGTTTTATTTCATTTTATTCCAATATGATTTTATTCTATCAAAATGAATGAACTATAAAATAAATAATACACACAGAATTGTTTTGTTTGTTTCAAAAAATTAATGATATTAATTTTAATCAAAAAATTCATGCATTTATTGTGTTGAAATTTTAATTTGAAACTGGTGTAAGATGGCATGAATTGTTTTTGTAAAATTTGAAAATTAAAATTGCAAATATTAATTTAAAAAGGTTCATCTTTGTCTCACACAAATAATAAAGAAAATATATTAATAAATATATTTTAAAATATTATTTATTTAATTTAATTTAATATAAATACGATTTCACTTTGTTACACAAATAATTTTAATTAAATAAAATCTTCATCAATCAGAGTATTACAGAGTATTATTTAGTAACAAATAAATAAACTATGAAATAAACAATACACACAGACTTATTTTGTATGTATTAAAAAATAAACAATATTAGTAATAATCAAAAATTAATGCCTTTAAAGTGTTGAAACTTTACTTTAAAGCTTTCATAAGATAACATTCAGTGTTTTTGTAAAATTTGGAAATTAAAATTGCAAATACTAATTTTAAAAGATTCACTAATTTTTAATTAACACAAATAATAAAGAAAATATCTTAATAAATATAAAAAAATATTAAAAAAGGATTACTTCTAATGGCAAAAAATTAGAAAAAGAAAAATAAGAAAAAGAAGAGGGTCATCGCGCCAGACAGTCTAGATTCGAAAAGAAGCCTCTTCTGATCTCTCTCTCTCTCTCTCTCTCTTTCTCTCAGTTGTTTTGTGCACTTGTTACTCCGATCACGCAGTATGGGACACGCGTGCGTGCACGGTGTAATTATGGTGACGCGTGGGCCAAGACGCCACCGTATCAACGAGCGAGAGCGAGAGTGACGAGCGTTCGTTCATTAACTCTTCCTCGGTCCTCGTATACGCTTAAAGAAAGAAAGAAATAAACAACCAAGAATGAAACTAAGTAAGTAAGAATGAGAAAGAAACAGAAAAGTGAGTATAGTAAGAAGATAAAACGATCCTTGAATATGAAACAGTGTGAGTGAGATGGAAGATTTATTCATCCTTTCTCTTCTCATTTCATATTTTCCCATCTTTTTTTTTTTTTTTTATCTTCTTCTTAAGTTCTGTGTCTTCCACACTTTTCTTTTTTAAAGTACGAAATATATATATATATATTTTTTTTTTATTTTCATTCATATATATAATTTCATTCTCACACTCGAATACACACATAAACACACACTATACAAACTTAAAACTTACGAGTTTTCTTAAACACGCACTCGTGTCCCGCGTGGGATTCGCGGATTTAAAGGCGAGGAAACTACTCTCGCGTTCTATCATTTGCCGGAAGTTGCTGATTGCTTGACACCGCCTGTCACGACTTAGACGGCGCATCGATTGCTCTTAATTTGCTACTAACGCACACGCCGAGAGAGAATTGAATAAATTATATCTTTAACCCCTTCTCTTTTACTATCCCACGTACCTTTTGTCTCAACATCAACTAACAACTAACCAACTTAACTTATTAATCACTTACTTTCTTCCTTATCCAAATATATTTGATGGAACTTGTAAATTCATTATTGTCAAAATTGATATCCTCATATTTAAGCTGATATTAGTTGAAAAACAATGTTTCAAATTCTAATGAAATAATTTATTGAAGTTTCATCTGATAAAAATGAATCATTATCACTTGCAGTATCAAAATAATTACCCTAAACTTCAAAATTAATCTAAAATTACACGTGAACGTTTAAACGAATGAGATGTATAGAAAAGTCTTAAGAAAAGTATAGGAAAGGTGAAGAGTAGGGCTGAGTAGGTTTGAAAAGTCTCATTCGATTAAAATGAATTATTATAAACTAAACATCCCTTGCAGTATCAGAATAATTACCCTAAACTTCAAAACTAACCTATAATTACAAGTACACGTTTAAACGAATGAGATGTATAGAAAAGTCTTAAGAAAAGTATAGGAAATGTTTAGAAAGGTTGAAAGAGTAGGGTTGAGTTTTGGTTAGGATAAAAGGTGCAGTGTTAGAAACTGGCTCGGATAAGATCCAAAGCAGAATCCATAGAACCAACACCAATATCGGCATCAACACTAACACCAATAGCACCAAGAGCAGCAACAGCAGCAGCAGCAGCAGCAGCAGTAGAAGTAGCAGCAGCAGCCAGCAGCAGTACTAGCAGCTAATATAGCAAAGTTTTCGCATCATCCTGCTAGGTATCTTCCATCTCTTCGGCTCTTTCCACGCTTATTAAGTCCCGGCAGTGATTTCTCCAGGCCAGCGGGAGGTATTCCGCAGTGTATATAATGCCGCCTTCGAGTCCGTTCGTCCACTCACTCATTCTCCTTTACTTCGTCGAAAGAGCTTCATTTGCTTTTCCGAGGGTACGGATTGGCGAGTGCCTCGGGAAAAAAAGAGAGAGAGAGAGAGAGTAAAAAAAAGAGAGGAAGGAGAGTAGGAGAAGCAGTATTGGAACTTGTGGAAAATGGTGCCCGATTCGAGATGGAAAGTTATTAACCGTGGAACCAGCAGCCAGTTAGAGTATCTCTATCTCTTTCTCTCTTTACTTGATTTCGAATGGACTAATTATCCACGAAATGAGAATGCACCCAACGATGAGACGATGAGTTCAGTTATATGATGTTTAACTGATATTAAGGTTTACTATAGATAAGTTTTATTACTATTTTTGTTTTGTTTAATATTGTTATTGATTTTTTGATATTTGTTTTTAGATATTTAATAATTTGGAACAGTGAGTTATATTTTATTTAAATTTAATATACTTCCAATAATTATTTTCTAATTTATTCCCTACGAATAATAATAAAATAGTAGTTGTATATATAAATATAATATTTTATAGTCTATAATTTATTTAAATAAAAACATGCAATAAATATGATTTAATATACTTTAAATAATAATTTTCTAATTAATTTATATATAATATTTTTATTTGAATAAAAAAAAAATATTAAAAATAATTAATACAAAAAAATATTAAAATTCCAAAAATATACTAAAACATTATTACTATATTATGTTACAAATGAAACTAGAAAATAATGGGGAATATATTTCTTTTTATTTATTTATTTTTTTTTATACTGAAAATACGATCAATAAGAAACGATTTGTCTTATTCCATAGAACGATTTAATGACTTTATTAGAAGCAAATCAGTGAAAGAGAGAACGATATAGTCTCTAATCAAAGATACTGATGAGTCGAGAAACTCTGTTGGTTCGGCATTATGTTCCTTCTATCTCATCCCCTTATGCGATTCACCCTTATCCATCTATATACTACATTCTCGTTAGATACATTATATTACTATCTCTCCTATCACAGAAATCAAATTTATGATCGCAAATAGTATGCCAGACATTTTCATCAGTTCTTATTCTTCTTTCACTACTTCTTCCTCTCTCAAAAAAAAAAAAAAAAAAATAATAATAATGATATAAATGAAACAAATTCATGTTGATTAAACGAAAATCATTTTGAATAAAGAAATGTATCGATTGATTCATCGATCTTGAAAATATTTAAAGATAAATCGACTAGAAATTGACTTAAACGTTCTTTAGTTTGAAAAACTCGTTTCAGCACGACTCGGTCTCTCCATTAAAAGGTATTTACTGAATATTATTACCTTCACTGTTTGATCGTTTACGATCGACGATAATAAAATAATTATAACTCGACGTCGTTAAAGTTTACGATAGAAAAAAAAGATTAAAAAAAAACAATAAACAAAAAAGAACAAAGTTAATAAAAATAAGAATAATATAATGAAAAGAGTGAGAAAGAAATACTCTCTCTATCTCTCATTTGAACTCACCTAAACGTTCATGTTTCTCTTAGCCTTCTGTACATACGTGTGCGAGAACGATGTGTTGTTACTTGAAGATGTGTTTTGAACCCCACCACACCCCCCCCCCAGAGTGAGAACGTCTCAAAGAGTGAGAAAGAAATACACTCTCTTATTGGAACTCACCTAAACGTTCACGTTTCTCTTAACCTTCTGTACATAAGTGTGCGAGAACGATGTGTTGTTACTTGGAGATGTGTTTTGAACCCCACCCCACCTCCCCGAGAGAGAGAGAACGTCTCACGTTCGTCGTAATACTTGAAAAAAGAATTTTTCTCTTATTTGTTGACGACGACGATCGTGTGCCGATGCCGACCGAATCGTCCGCTCGTAAAGATAACGAAACGCCACGAAATGGCACGAAATGGCAAGTAGTCAATCGTTTTTTTCTGCTTTGCTTTTTCCCCACAGCCCCCCCCCACCCCCCGCTGCTTTTTTGCTTTCTTTTAAGTCGTTTAACTCGATTTTTCAACTCTTAGGGAAGAATAATCTTTTTCACCTATTTTTCTCTTAAAAACATTAACCAAGCGCGGCATACTCTTTTTCTCAAAAACCATCCAAATAGGATCTCTGATAACGAGTCTTCTCGTAATTTCAATGATTCTCTTTTATTATTAATAAAAGAAGAAGAAAAAAATTGATATCGCCATTAGAACGCTTTCAAGTGCATCCACGATGCCGATTTTACGAGTTACTATCTAATCTTAATACTTAATAAATTAATTTAAGAGAATTATATATTCCTTTTTTATTATACAATATATATTTCACTTGTTTTTTTGTTTTTTTTTTTAAAGTTTGTTGAACTCGTTGATTAATTAAATTGTTTATTAACGCGTTAGTTGTAAACTTTTGGAAAGAAACTTTTTTATATCTATAATTATAAAATAATAAAATTGCAATTGATATTCTTCGAATAAACGTAAGTATACTAGTACTTACGTATAATAGAAATGTACTGTATATACTGCATAAAAAAGGTATTAAAAGTTTTTATAATATTAAAAATAATAATCAAATACTTATAAACATTTCTTAAGTTGTTGATCAAGTAATCGTAGCACGCATGAATTATCGATCTTTTAAATGACGATTTTGTAGGTTAGGTTAACCTAAGTAAAGACCAACGTTCACCAACGATAAATCTTATGGTCGTAAACGATTCGAGTCGGACACAAAGGAACAAAGTTCTATGGGGTGGTTGTAGGAGGTTGGGTGAGGATGATCAAGAAGAAAAGAAGCAGACATAGAAACGTGGCAACGTGTAACAACAAAGAAACCTAACTCGTAAAATAGTTCGTGTGTATAGGTTATAAATGTTTCTTAAGTGTAGGTGTTCTCACGAATCCTCGAATTAGACACTGGCCAGTTTTAAATCACTATAGACGACGACGACAACTACGATGATAACTCTTCTTTGTTGTTTAGTTTCCTTATCTTCCATTTATTTTCTTCTCATTTTTCTTTTCTTACAACAACGCAAACTTGTTCCCAAACCCCAATACGTGTAGAAAATTCCAAAGAGAAGAAATATTATTTAGTTGGTCAAGAAGTTACACCTACGTGTTTTTAAAGATGCGAGATGGCACACCCTTGTAAAAAGTTATACTTAATTGTGACTTATGGCTACGACGACTCTAATAGAACCAACTGAATCTCAACCCTTCTTCTTCCTCTTGCTGATTTTCTGTCTTATTCATTTTACTTTTTTTTTCCAACCCTTTTTCTTACCACATTTCAAAAAGTCGGAGTATTTTAATGGAATACAATTTGGAACACTAATGTGAATGATTTTGTTTATAGAAATATAGGTTAGATTGGAAGAACTGATTTTTTTCTTCTTTTTTTGGATTCAGAAAGGTTTGTTAATGGATGGTGTTGAGAGATATAAGAATGAAAGAAAGAATGAAAGAACGATTATCTGTTCCAAGTTCTTTTCGTTTGTTCTCAAACTCGACAGGTGCACGTTGAACGCAACCCAGCTGCCTTTCTACCACCTTCGCTTCGATATCATTCGTACTTACAAAGGTACCTGCACTTCCGCTATAAACCAACCTATACTGTGTTTTCTCTTTCACTGACGTATGTATTCTTCTTCTTCCTCTTATTATTTTTACCTCCTTTTAACTTCCGCTTCGAACTTATCGAAATGAATAAATAAAATAATCTTATCGACAGAGTCTACACGACAAGATTTTATTTTAAATACAAAATGTTTTACGGTACAAAATCAAAGATGATTTTTGAAAATAAGTTAAGAGTTACATTTCTAAAATATGTTAAATAAATCTACTTAAAAATAAAACCTAACAAACCTAACCTTAAAATCTTCACGTATAGAACGTAACCTATACAACACTTACAACACAACCAACAAGTTAAATCTAACGATGTATTATAAAATAATATACTCGCATAGAAATCACACACACATAGACATACATGTATAGAAAATATAGCTCACACAAAAACATATCCTACAGATGAACGTGTGAAGGAACGATAGACCCGCGGAAAGAGGATACGCGAATAGTAAAAGGGGGTTGGCCAGGTGTTAGGTGGATTCTGAGTGAGTGTAGGAGAAAAGAGGGTTGTAAGGGGAAAGGGAAGAGGACGTATTTGCATATAGAGAGCGTTAGCTAAGGGAAATAGAAGCCGAATACGTGACAGCTTTGCTCTGGGAGGCGATTCTTCGCAGCAGAGATGGACACTTCCTATCAGCGAGTTCATTAATAACCAGACGAGGTTGGCCAAAGGTGAGCGGGGTGAGCTAAATGGTCGTCCCTTCGTCCTTTCCTTCCTTTCTATCTCTCTCTTTTACTCATTCTCTCAATCTGACTCGAGCTCAACCTACTCTATATCTTTTCATCCAACGTTTCCTCTCGTTTTATCTATCTCTAATATACGTCCATCGGTCTTCTGTTCCCTTAAACGTATCACCCAATGGTCCTTCGTCTTTCAAACCAACACACATACATAGAAAGAGAACCTTATCTAAACTGAGAGAAGTAAAATAATGTTAATATTAAATGTGAATCATTTAAATCATACGTCAATGATTGTAATCGTTAATTAAATTTGTTCTAAATTATTTATGGTGTGTTCATAATGATTACTATCTGTTCGTATTTTATATATATATGTGTTTTTTTTTCTTTTATTATATTATAGAAAATGTTCTTATTCAAGCAGATTCATTAAATGCAATATATACTTGTCATATCTTTTATTTCCACATGTTGTATTCACTGGTAAGGAATGTATTTATTTGAGTTAGTTCAAGGAGATAAATACGTATTCTCAAAGAGGTAAATGGGATAAATCTGAATAACACGTATCAAGCGATGCCCATGCTTGAACCCTTGATAAGGGTTCTGGACGAAAAGGGGTTGTTTGTTGGTGAATGATTAGAGATATTAATATTGCTTGTTCAAAAGGGTGCAAACTAGCCAAGTATACGAAAATCAGGCAAACCAACCAACTCACCAACAACCCTTCGCACACGCTTATGTTCTTTGTAATAGGATCAATTCTTCCATAGTATTTATCAAAGATACTTTATAATGAAAAAATATCTGAATCTTTTGTTAAACACTCAAGATAAATCTAATTAATCTGAAAAAATAAATCATTTTGTTTTTTAACAAGTAAGACAACTGATTATAAAGAAAACAAATATTGTAAATGCAGTACAGTTAATTTGAGGTTACTTAAAGTACGAAGATCTCGATATCTCGATCTCTTAGCACAAGGCCCCTTACGAGAAGACACTGTCGGATCCCGAACAAACGTGGCCACGAGACTCCGCAAACTAATTCTAATCTGGTGCTACCGACAAATCGCTCGCCATAAATCCTACCCCAAGAAACCAACGCCAAGACGTACCGTAATCGAAGATAAACCACAGCGTATACCACCACCCTAACATTTTCTCTCTCTTACACATATATGCACACTTACTCTTCTTATTATCTATCTTTCTCTCTCATACACACTTATTCTCCTTTACTATCTAAGGGTTATCAAAGTCGACGTTTCACGTCTGAACTACAGGGGGTAAGAACGTTGTCGGCACGCTGAGAAGAGGGGATTCCAACGAAGGGATCACGTCTCCTATGTTATCCTAGATAAATCAGGAATCAACTGAACCATTTGACTTCCTTCGAGACAGATAATAGTAAAAATATCCTATTGTTTTTTTTTTTTCTATCCAGTAAATATTTTCATTAATCGTTAATTTTAACCACAACAATAAAACTCTTGGTTCATATGTAATGTCACTAAAAATGAATCTAACGTTTGCAATAAAAAAAAAAAAAAAGATGACAAGATGACATAAATCGTGTGTAATTTATCAGTTAAAGTTGAAGATTCATCTATTAGATGGTTATGAAATAGTAAGCAAAATGAATTTCATAGTCTCACGGTTGACTTGTCGAGTTGTCGTTCAGAGTTGGACTAGGTCTCATCAAGAAAGGATCCCCTTGAACAGTAGACCGAATGGTCTTGGACTCCTTGACGAGATTGATCGTTCCTCAACGACAAGCGTCGTTCTGCGGAACAAGAGGGAGACCCTTTTCCTAGCGTGAAACGCACGAAGCACGATGCATCATACATCATCGAGATTGAAACATTTCCTTATTATTACCATCGCGGGCATAGATTAATTCAACGGGTATTACAACGGGACCCTGGGCTTCGCGCTAGACCCACTACTAACGGGAGAACCAAACCCATTCGAGGTTCTCCTACCTATCTACCGTCACGTCTCCTAAGAGACGAAGGACGTCCGTCTTTGTTTAAATCGGTTGGCGAGTACCTGCTAACAGCTTACCATACTCTTTGTCTTTCCTTTTATTCATCCCTTCCTTCATGATTTCTATTATGAACTACTCAGAAAATATTCAATGGATTATTATTTTTTATTACACCATTTTACTCATTGATCTTCTTATTTTATAATATTGTTTTAGAATTATTTATTTATATTATCAGATGTTTTTTTTTTTTTTAGTTTATTTCATATTTTAGGGAATATTCCTTAGTTATTTATTTAAAGCTATAATTTAAATTTTAATTATTTATTATATTATTATTATTACACGATTATAAGATTTTTCTCATTTGTTTTAACCAATAAAAATTAAATTTAATATATATAAATAAAATTAATATAAAATATAAGTATTTCAAAATAATATTTTAGATCAAACTTACCCCAAACATATATATATATGTATTTAAATGTAATGTAATGTATATATATGGATTAAAATGTAAATGTAAACATATATGTTTGTATTTTCACCCTAAAATAATCCAAATTAAAGATGATATATAATTGACAATAATTACAAATAAGATTCAGTGTTTTTTTATTTATAATATAAATAAAAAATAGGGATACTTATAAGACTAGGATATTGTAGAATATCCTTAAAAGTGTCATATCCTAGCGACTGGCAATAGGCTCTAAGTGTACCTGGTTTTAAGTTATACCCACGTGGAAGGTAAACCCGTAAACGTGCGCTCGCGGCCAACATATTACGCGCATTAATTCACGGCGCTTGACGTGAAAGGCGATTCGTAATACGCGAGCAGAAACGAAGTACAGGGGGTTGAGAAGAAGACCATAGGTGGAAGAAGAAAAGAAAAAAAAAAGGTTAGCGAGAAGACACGAGAACCACCATAACCACCACCATCATCATCATCGTTGTAGTTGTCGTTGTCCGTAGTCAGACATTAAAGAAATTGAGTAATATAAAGATAAAATAAATTTTCTTCAAAAATCCAACACTTGTAATAAAATCAACTGGATCAAGTGGTTATCATTTGATTGGTGAATATTAATCAATCATATTAATATTGAATTTCTTAAATTGGCAACAAAAAAATCAATTGGACTGGCTGAATATTTTTTTTCAATTATTTTGATATTCATAAAACTGATTGAGTATAAAAATTGGGCCGATTAACTCACTTATTTGACTCAGTACATATATTGTACAACAATATTGTACATATATATATATCTTTATATATATATATATAAGTAGATTTGAAATTAAAGTTGAAGAGAATATACCCGAGAAGAGGAAAAACTAGCAAAGGTGATTTGTCGATTCGTTTTGGCGTCCGCGGTGGTCGCGCTTGATGGACCACCCGTCGTCCATCGTTACGATCCGCTACCAAGGACGCTGGAAAGGGAATCACCGGTTAGTAAGATGCTTCGAGGAACCCGTTGGTAGATTCTAAGTTGAAGAGAGACAGAAAGATTGAAAGAAAAAAATACAAACCATGAATAAGAAGAAGAAGAAGAAGAAGATGACGATTCGTTTGGGGTTGGATAATTTCGGCGAACTTGATAGCATTCGTTATTTCTCTTACGATCAATCTTATCTCCCTTGTTTGATATCAAGATTACGAATATGTATTGATTGTAATCTTCAAATTGCTTTTTAACTATAGCCAATAGCAATTTTCTTCTTTCTTCATTGAAATGATTTTAATCGAACTATTGTAACATAATTTTAATCCTGATGAATTTAATTTGAAAATAAAAAAAGAAAGAGGAAATATTTTTCTATTTGAATATAATATTATTAATAAGCAAAAGCATGTAAATAAAAAGATTTTCAAGACTGGAGGGATATTTTAAGAGCAAAGTTATCTCGAGTTGTGAAAAAGATTTTTGTTCTCACACCATAAAGGTGCAAATACCTTTCCCTTTCACGTTGATACCTACTTACATCGACCAATGTACTACTTGCCTTGCTCCCGGTAATCAGCTTTCGATTATTTATCGCACTATTAATCCGTGGAATAGGTCCCCGATCGGCCAACCCAATTTGTAATCGTTAACCGAACTTGATTTGGTCTTCCCACCTTAACCTTCTCTCTCTCTCTCTTTCTCTCTCTCTCTCTCTCTCATTCTCATATTTTCCCTTTCACTGGTAGCCGACACTCGTGAAGATCCGACGTGTAATGTAGAAGTAAGTTTTGCTCGGAAGCTCGATGAAACATCGCAGCAAGTTTCTGACTCTAGTGGTTGTCACCCCTCGTTCCTTTGGTCAAATGTTTTATGGGATTTCCTTTTCTTATGTTACGAAAAGGATAAAATCCCTTAAGTATGTTCAAAATCGTTTAAAAAAATAAAACAATAAGTAAAAGCAATATTAAACAAATTTCTTAACACCATAAACCGATAAATAAATGCAATTAACTAGTGCATATTTTTCAATTTAATTTGCTTTTCAGAAAGTCAATCACTGCACCGTATTTAATTTTAAATTTTAATTTGCAAAACATTTAACTGGTACTCTAAACATTTATATAGAAAATAATATAGTTGTTTTTGTGAGAAACGGCAAATGGTATTTGCCACCTAGTGTCCAGTCAAAAAACTAATTGATTTACGTACAAACATGCGCACGCTTAGTAGCCAAGAGTGGGGAGACGAAACATCGAACAGATGAAACATGTCTTTTGTTTCATTCTTTCGCACGCTGTACATGTTTGTCTCTTTTTAGTGACGCTCTTTTTGTTTCATCGATTGTCACGTTTTCGTTTCATTTGTTTCACGATTTCCAAAGTCCCTTTGTTTCTAAAGGAAGTTATACTTGAAAAATAAATAAATGATAGTGTAACGAAGAAACAGAAAAAACATGATGGGATTTGTATCGACCACCTGACGAGAAAAAAAAGTAATATCGATTAAATAAAATATATTATGATGAATAAGAATGATGATGATGATGTTGATGATTCCAATAGGTAAACCATATGGTTCATTTTATTCTTTTTAATAAAAGATTGTCCTTGTTGTTCTATTTTCTGAATAATAGTGTTAGCTAAGATATCGTGAATGGTTTTCACAAGGGACCATGATGGCAATGATACATCGGCTATTACCCCGAGAGCATAGCACCTGTTAATGCGTTCCTCTTTGGTTCCCCACCACGACACCTGACTCCTATCCACTGCTGTGAGCCATTCAACGATCGCGAAACGTTTTCTCGCGGCTATTTCTCGATAAGAATATCGCAGCAGGAAACTTTATTCTCACTTGAATTAGTCTTTGCTTTTGAACGATACTATAACTTTTTTATTTATTTATTTATTTTTTCTGCTTCCGATTATACATGTGTTATAATAATTAATATCAAATATGTTACTCTTTTTGTAGGAGTACTTTTAGTATTAAAAGGAGTATTGTTATTCCCGAATAAAGGTGTGTGTTATTTTTATTTCAATTAATTAATTAATGCAACATTGATTTAAATTTGTTATTTAAAAATAAAAATAATTAAAATTTAAGTAGATTATTTTTAAAAAAATATTAATCTACTTAATTTAATAATAAAAATATATAATAAAGGTAAATTGACTTTATGAAGTAAGTTGAAATTATTTTTATTACTTATTTATATATTTTATTATTTGTATTGAACACACATATATAAAAATAATTATAAGATTGTTAATACGATCAGAAATTATAAAGCAATAAGATGATATATATATGAAAATTCATTTGGTCTTAGTAAATAATATACAATGTTAATACGTTTTCATCCATAGGGAACTGGGATAGAATGTTAAGGATAGAAGAGAAGGATCTTAATACCCTTCTTAAATATTCTTTCCATTCTCCTACATCCTCTTCGAATCCATCTTTCCCTTTCCCTTGTCCTACCTTACCCACCCTTTAAAACCTGTCTCGAAATATTCTTAGTACTTCAAGTCTCGATCTTTCTCTTCCTTTCTACCTTTCCTTTCCTTTCTTTCTTTCTTTCTTTCTTTCCTATCGTTGAGAAGAGTATTAAGTCGAGGGGGTAAAATTCTTAAAGGTAGAAACAAATAATACGATTACGTTTCGTTTCCGTTTATTAAAGAAACAAGATATTCACGACTCTCAATCTTTCTATCTCTTTCTTTCATTCTCTCATTCATTGTTCTTATCTTTTATTTATTTTTATTTTTTTATTTTTTGTTATACTTTGGGTGATTCGAAGCGCTTGAGTCAGTCCTTCCTACTTGTAAGTACTTCCATCCTCTTCTCCTTTTTCCAACGAACAGTAGACCCTTCTTCCTTTTTATTTTTATTATTCTTCTTATTCGTATTCTTCTGAAATAACATTCGATACCGAAACTCGATATTAAAACTTACCGTACAAATTACCCCGTATCCGGATCTACATTTATTCTTATTCATTACTCCTATCTATATGTTTTTTTTTTTTTGGTTTTTATTTTATTAGAAAAGAAGAGTATATTATATATATATATATATGAATGTGTGAAAACGTGTAAAAGCAAAGTCAGAATGTCAGTCAGATTATTCGTCCGGGTAATCAGACAGAGTTTCAACACTTTCCTGAATCAATTCGTTCTCTCTTCAAAGCGAATATTATGCTCTTTGCCAAACTCGTCACGCGATGTTTCAGTGTCCTAGGATTTTATTATATAATACTACTCTCTCTACTACTACTTTTTATTTATTTTTATTTTTTATACTTAATTATATATAAATAATATAACATTTTATATTTAAATTATTACAATCCTATTTTTTCGATTTCAATTTGTAATAATTTTAATTGAAATTTTCGAAATAATTTTTAATTGTATTATTGAATATAATTTATTGAATAATATATGAAAAAAAAACATGCGTGGAATTTGTAAGCAAAATATTTTCTAAGTAAAGTTAGATTTTAATCATATTTGATTGTAACAAACGAAAACATGGAATTAGAGAATTTCTTCGTAGCACGTGTATGACGTGACAAGGATGATGAAGATGACGACTGAGACGACAACGACAACGACAACGACGAATCGTGAAGGATGTATGTCTTGTGGTATCGTTCTTAAACCAAATTATAACACCCTGTGGATATATTGAGACACGTGGCTAACGCATTCTAATTATCATGTGCATAATGGTGGCTTCTAGCCAAGATTTTAGAAATATATATATATATATGTTTTCAGCAGACAAACATAACTTTGCTATAGTTAGGTTTCCACCAAGTAAATTTCATAGAAACTAGACATGGTCATTCTTCCTATTCTCTCTCTCTCCTTTTCTCTCTTTATTTACCTGTTCTTTATTTATTTTATTTTCAAAGTATGAAAGATAAATCAAGCAAAGTGACGTAAGAATTCGTTAGCTCAAATATCATCAGAGTTCAATTTTATCTTCCTGTTAACAGATCATTCTAATAACACAACTAATCATTAGAATTATTTCACAAGTTGTTTTTACAATATCTAAAAATAATAACAAATACATTAACAACAAGATGACCAATAGAAAAGTATCGAACAATAACACTTAGTATACTTTTTCAACTTATACAAGAAGCACCTAATTTATCATTAACAATTCATGCTCCCTTAGAAGAAAAAAAAACCTTTAACAATCGATTGATAAATATCCCTGAAAAAAAGCCAACCATCATTTGAACAAAATGACCTCATAAAAGAAAGAACAGGTCACCGAGTAAGATATTTCCTCCCTTAAAGGAGTCTTTCATTGTTCCACCCACTTCTTCTTGAAACATACGTCATCGAAGTCTTTCGTTAACGTCACACATCACCGTCATTTCTATCCTCGTTGTCATAGTCCTCGTCATCTTTGGTATCTCACATCAGTTCTCAACAAAACAACAACAACAACAACAACAAGTTAGGGGTGTGAGTTGGTTGGTTAGGGGTGAAGGAAGAAAGGTGAGGAGTATTCAGAGGACCGAGTATAGATCCATTCTCTTGTCCCCTAACTCTCCCCCTCACCTGGTCCCCCCTATTCCTCATACTACTCCTCTTTCTTCGACTCGTTTCTTCTTCTTATTCTTTTTCTCTCTCTTATTTTCTTTTCTTCTCGGCTTATACTACGGGCTTCTCTTTCTTTCTCTTTCTCTTTCTATCATCGTCTGAAGGAACGTTCTTCCATCCCTTTACCTCGTTTTCCCCCTGCGCGCGCGCGCGCGCGCGCTATTGCTCAAATGGGGCCCAGGTTTCGCGTCTCATTTTTTTCACCGGAGCCGATCTTCAATCTTCGAGGCATAACCGCGGCTGGCCATTGCCGGTGCCGAGTGATAGATGTGGAAATAATTATAGGCGAACGTTCCTTCTCTCTCTTACTTTCATTCTTTCATTCTTTCTTTCTTTCATTCATTCATTCCTTCTTTCTTTCTTTCTTTCTTTATTTATTTATTTATTTCTTTTCACTCGTATACAACGAGCATATATACGGACACATACTTATATACACACGCCAACACATTCACTCTAATCCTTTCTCTTTCTTTCTCGTTCTTTTATTTGATTTCTTTTCTTTTTCTTTCTTTCTTTCTTTCTTTCTTATTCTTTCTTATTTTTGAGCGCAACGCGAGAGTAAAAACCATGTCAAATTTCGTCCGAGGTAATGACTTTTGACCATGCAACAGAAAAATACATTCTTCGTGGTTTCACACGTGAACGGACATTCGACAACCGTTTTGTCCTACACATCCTTTTTTTAGGGTTTTGTTTTTTAGAGTCAATAAATGTAATAAAACTTAGAAAACAATTTGAATGATTCAATTTTCAATAGTTTCTTCTAAAAATTATCTATTTTTATTGAGTTATCGATAAACTTGATTTTCAATCAAATTCATTTTTATTTCAGTTATAATATCTGAAGGAAAAAGGGAAAGGGATTCACGTTAGAGCCTTTTCTTTTGGAATATCGTAGATACCTATTCGAACTCTTCCAACTAATAATGCAGAGTCGTGGTGCTTCAGGGCACGGTAATGCCTAATTAATCCAATTAATCTAGGCTGAAGCACAAATGACCTCCGCGAAGACCTCAAAGACCGGCATATCCAACCCCCGTCCTTCTCTTCGTACCCCTTAACCGACCTTTATCTTTTTCTCTTTCTGACAGACCGAAGCCGATCTAACATTCCGAGAAATTAACGATTACCGGTGATTTATACAAATTCATATTTTAAATTATTGGCCGTCATTAGCGCACGTCGGGGTATTAGTTCTCGGTGACGTGTAAAAGGCTCACCTACCCTTTCCCTTACCCTTCCCATCTCCTTCTTCTTCTTCTTCTTCCTTAACCTCGATCATCCTTCCAAACGGTGTATAGTATCCTCTCGATTCGTCCGGATCCCGTCTGTACCTTCTATCTCACTCACACACACACACACACACACTCACTCACATACACTCGTACATACTCAGAATATATTATCGTTTTGTTGCTTCGAGCAAAGGAAAGAGAAAGCGAAACGAACTGAAGGGAGAAAGAGGATAGAAAAAGGGAGGCGAGCTGGAGCCAAAGCCGGGCTGGTTGTCATTGGCTCATTTGTTAGACGCCATCCAAAGCATGCGGGGCCTTGATTTAGTACCTCCACCTCGAAACCGCGTACGCGTATACCCTACGAGATATCTACCGCGGGCGCCCTTCATCCAAGAGACAAAGACAACAATTCACCGCTTCGAGAAACCTCCAAGTTCATGACCCTTTTTTCATTCTTTTCTTTTCTTCAACATCTTCAATACATTTCTTATATACTTTCTTTTTTCTAATTATTCATATTTTATTTGCAATAATAGAAAATTGATCGGTCAATTGGATTATGATGAGTCAAAGGATTTTTTATTTATCAAAACTTACCTAAATTGTTCATTTAATACACACCAATAAGAAATTAATTTCCAAAAAACATCTGTCCTAGCCAATTTCATGACAAGAATAAAAGAAAGATAAGAGAAAGAATTATCTGTTTTAGAAGGCAGGTGTAGGTGGTCCTTGAAGCTATTTACTGGGACCTTTTGGGACCCTTTGGGACCCTTTGGGATCTTAGGTCCCGATCTCGAACAAGCAAAGATAGAAAGAGAAAGAAAGGTTTTGCACTTATACGGTAGCCGAACGACCTCAG
Source organism: Polistes dominula (assembly GCF_049000335.1). Lineage (NCBI taxonomy): Eukaryota > Metazoa > Arthropoda > Insecta > Hymenoptera > Vespidae > Polistes > Polistes dominula. The sequence goes on from NW_028301042.1 coordinate 1,299,636, forward strand.
GAAATCTAATTGTCGGTCTTCGACGTAGCGAGCAAATTGCAAAAATAAACACGTTCCTGTTCACCATCAGAAGAATAAAAGGGTTCGGGGGAACGTGAAATCGAGGACCGGTGGTCGCCTATCTCTTTCTTAGTATCTTTTTTTTTCACTCTCTTCCTTTTACCTTTAACTTTTCCCTCTATCTCTTCAGTCCTCTTGTATTCTTTCCTTCTTCTTCTTCTTCATCATCTTCTTCTTATTCTTGGGGAATGGAAATACTAATTTTGCGGAATACGGTGGCCGGACTGCGGTAAGCTGGCAAGGTAAAGCAGTGGTGGTGTGGGTCGTGATTACCCAAGGATAATTATAGTAGACGTGCACCGTGCTTATAGAGAACGGACATGGGGGTGTATGGGGGTTGTAACCGTGTGTGTTTACATCTACTTGGGTTTTCTGACCTACGTTTTATCTACCTGTGCGTAAAGTTATTACCTAGAAAATCGACATTCAGTAATATTACTACTATGTTACCTAGTTTTTATTATCATTCTTTTGTTTATTTAATCATCATATTCATTATTTATCAAAATGATTATTTTATATCTTATTTTTTTTTATTACGTTGATCGAATTAAAAAAAAAAAAAAAAGGAAGAAAGTGATCAAGACGTTATTAGGAATGGAGGGGTGAGAGGGATTAAAGAAAGAGGTAAAAAAGTAATAACGATAATAAGTAACAGTAATAGTATTCGAAGAAGACAACTAACATAAGAGGGGTCCCCTGATCAACTTGGCAATAAGGATTTATTGCGGCGGCCTTTGATGAGTAGCCAGCAGTTTTCAGATTCGGGGAAGGCTCATTTTTGATATCGCGAAGTCAACGTTAATTGTTCAGTCTTATAAAAGCTGGTTGTGCGCTACGAGTTAAATAAAGACAAAAATTGAAAGAAAGAATGAAAGATAGAAGAAAAAGAAGAAGTGAAGAGAATAAGAAAAATATGAAGAAGGGTGCTGGCTGTTACTTGCTGCTGTTGCTGTTGTTGTTGCTGATGGTAAGCCTGAGGAGAGAGAGAGAGAGAGGCTACAGTTGAGATATAATTGCTACATCCTCTTAGTCACGTGCCACTCACGTGGTTCCCAACTGCAGCATCGTATATATATATATATACGCTATGTGTATCTATATGTGTTTGTGTGTCTACGTGTACGAAGGTACGTGCGAGAACGACGTTGGCTCGTGCTATCCACCACTTAAACTCGACGCTTTCGTTGACGTACAACTTGATCGATTAGTTCCTACGAGAACAAAAAAATCTTTCAACTTTGATCGATGTTTGAAGATCGATCGATGATGCTGGTGATCTTTCTATTCGATGTTTATACAGTTTTATTTCTACTTATATTATTCTTTTTTTTTTTTAAATGACAATTGTAGTAATTAAATGTGTAGTTTAATTTAAATAATAAACATGGAATCTATTAATATTCCTATTCGTATTGTCAACTTAAAATTATCAAATATATTTATTGTAATATCTAGGATTGTTCAATATTTAAATAAATATTTTTAAATTGTATGATTAGAATACTAAAACTTTTATATTTTTATATCATCTATAGATGCAATTATTTTTGTACACCAATCGAATTTGTACACCAACCCTATTTGGGTGTATACAAAAAAATTTCTAAAATTACTAAGAAAAATATGAATTATTTATAATAAACAGTGTGAACGTGTACAAATACTAGTATGATTCATCATATATATATACTTACATCCACATTCGACATTTATATCTAAAGGACAGAGAGGCAGTCAGAATTCGAGCGGAGATCGAGAGCCATTAATTTCCTTTCGAGAGAAAAACCCGGCGGAGCTAATGGGAGCCACGGTCTAATGCCTCCCGCTGTGTCTCCCAGAGGCCTTTCTTCTATACTCTGCTCTTCTACTAATGGCCACTCTTTGATGACAAATATCGGACGAAAGAAAATATATAAATTACTTCGAAGGAAGCTCCTTACTGCTTCTACTGTTTGTGATAGTAGTAGTAGTAGTAGTAGTGGTGGTAGTGGGGGTGCTGCTGTTTCTGCTTCTGTTACTTCTATTGTCGGTTACGCCCACGATCAAACAAATATCAACACACACGTACACTTATATTTGTTTGTTAAATCATCTACTCCCACCCCCCCCACTTCTAACAATTTTACAATTTAAAAAGGACACCTGATTGATGTATATTTTCTTAAGAATATCATTGATGCTTAAAACTGAAGCATGCTGTTTCATCAAAAGCATTTGAGTTGAGTTTTTACAGTTTGATAATGTGCTCAAGAATATGGTATACAGTCATCGTGAGAGTTAATTGAACGTTGAAGAAAAAAAATGTCAAAAATTGATGCCTAAGTTTGAAGATAACTCGACCATGTTTTATCCCACGTTGCAGAATCCTACAATTTTTCGTAAGAACGAATTAAAAGAATCCTTGTGAGCAATGCAGTCTGTATTACACACATACACTGTAAATGGCATCTACCGGATGTGGTATTATCCGAGTATGTGTCCACTACCCACGTAACTTGTTGGACAAAGTATATAGAAGAGTTTTGAACACAATACACAGAGGGAGCATACTTTGACAGTTAGAAAAACATTGGACCAGTCTTGATAAATTGCCAAGGAATAAAAAGCATTGGGCCTCTTTCTCTGTTCGGTAAGGTTTGCTTGAAGAAGGGTGAAACTGGCAAACAAGATGCCACAAAACAGAGAGAAACTGAAGTAAAGAATAAAGAAAGAAAGAGATGGATAGATCGGAAGTAATAGAAGGCGTTAAGAACAGGATATATCCTAGACCGGTTCCGGTATTGTTCAGTTTAATAGCACCGAGAAAGGTAGACACCTAGATGACTCGAGAAAACTTTTGTCGAGTTACTTTTTGTTAAAAGGAAAACGATGAAATATTTTTTTAACAAACGTCGATGATTTCATTCAAAATGATTGTCCATTTTTAAGATAAGAAATATAACAAGATACTCTATACGATATTAACATTTGCAAACCAATTAGGATTCTCGAATGAGTGTATGGTCGAGTGAAAAATCATTGGACAAATCGACAGACGAGTTGGACGAACGTAAACTCAGATGATTATCGTTTCATTAGGATACCGTCATTAACTGGAAATAGGCTCGTCCAAATATCTTCAGCACGATTCTTAAATATAGGACAAAAGATGAGTTTTTTTTTTCCTTTTTTTCTTCTGTATAACCAGGTCCGAGATCGACGAAGAAATTTGAGCTTGTGTTCGGTTAGGAATAAAAGAATAACCGGTCGAGGAATATATGAGAGAAAGAGCTTATCTTACAGGATCATGGGTAAGATAAATAAAATCAAGTTGTTGTACGAGTATTTACGTAGAAACTTTGTAAAGATAATAGTCCGCGTCTTCTTCTTCTTCTTCTTCTTCTTCTTTCATCTGATTATTTTTATTGTAATTCTTGTTATCTCAACTTCCTTCGAAATCCACTATCCCCCAAGTCATCGGAAAAGGTGGTATCCTTATGTTACGGTGTAAAGGTTATGGTATTTTGAAAAAAAGATTGGACATCTTGAAAGGATTTATAACAAGAAGAACCACCATAGTGTCTCACATAGTAATTCATATGACAATTTTTTGTTAAAACCATAGTTCCCATAAACTTAGCAACGATACGATTTCCATTTTATCGATAAACCAGTTCGATACACACCTGTGAGACCTACTGCAATAATAATCCTTTTCTTTAGTTTTATTTAGTATCAGTTATATTTGTGGTATGGTATTACATTTGCTTTAACCCATAGATATTCGAAAGTATAGTGAAATACATAGTGATTCAAGGTTGTATATAAAAGCTCATGACTATGTTTAAGTTGGAGTAGCTGCTACCGCCAAGCGTGCTCGGCAAAACTTGTGTATATTAACGAGAACCACCAGACTATTCATTTTCTTAAGCCCCCTTCTCGTTCCTTTTCGATCGGAATTATAATTTAAATCTTTACCCTCTCTTTCTCTCTCTCTCTCTCTCTCTCTCTCTCTTTTCCAACGTTCTCAAACTACAAATCGTTATTACTCAACCCACCCTTTCATTTCTCCCACCCTGCTTTGAAACACCCTCGATTTTTATATCAATGAATTTATGTTCTATTGGAAATCGTACATTTTAAATCTACTTCGGGTTATACTACTGAATTCATTTTACTTAGTGCGATACTAATCTTTAGGAATTTTAATATGAACTCGTTTAATATATTCTATTGATTTTAACGATAAGAATTTATAGAAATAAAATTCGTTTCTTGAGTATTATCTTTGTACAATTTTATGTGAAAATGGTTGATAAGAAAATGTAAATGAAATGTTTGAAACTTTTTAGGGTGAATTTAATTTTAGTTTAATAAAATTGATATATCTATAATGAATCGAGTTGAATTTATATAAAAAAAATGAAAGCAGACAGATGTGTAGATCAAACATGGTAGAAGTGAAACTTTCAAAAAACAAAACTTCCAGAGAATGAGACGAATTCAGAGTTATTGTGCAGGCACACGCATATGTAAGACAATTAGTAGCCAAGAGTGGGGAGAGCACAAATAGGAAACAGAGATAAGAAGAAACAAATGAATACTGCACGTTTGTTTGTTTGACTTACGTACAAACATGCGCACGCTTAGTAGCCAAGAGTGGGGAGACGAAACATCGAACAAATGAAACATGTCTTTTGTTTTATTCTTTCGCACGCTGTAAGTGTTTGTCTCTTTTTAGTGATGCTCTTTTTGTTTCATCGATTGTCGCATTTTCGTTTCATCTGTTTCACATTTTCCCAATCACCCTGACTCTGAAAAAATTTTCTTTTCTAAAATAATTAAAAAATGATTAATCAAACTCATCAAACGTATTACTTATGATTTTTTTTTGCTCACAGTAAAACTTATACATAAAAAATGAGAAATGGAAAAGAACTATAATATTTTAATGAAATATTTTTCTAATCAAACTAAAAACGCGTATAAATAGATCTTATAAATTACTTCCTAGAAAAAATAAAAAATGAAACAAGTAAGAGAGAGAGAGAGAGAGAGAGAGATAGAGTAACTTTTTTTTCGCGTGTCCAGATGTAATTCTAATAAATTAATGATAAGTAGCGTGTCACACGAAAGATAAAGTGAGAGAGAACAAAATAATAATAAAAAAAGAAACAGAAAATAGTAAAGCTCGTGAATTGTGTTGGGTATCGTACGAAAAGCGAGAATGAAATTGCCAATGTGTTGGATTAATTTATCGTTTCACGTTCTCACCGTGTATATAACGGTTCAAAAAAAAAAACATTTCACTTTGTTTATATTGTATTCTTACATTGAAACAATTTTACACGAATGGATCTGAGATGCTAGAACTTTTTTTAAACATTTCAAACCAAAATATTGTCTACATTCGTTTCTTACATTCATCATCAATGTTATCCTCCAATTGCAAGAAAAGAAAGGAAATGAAGATTTGATGTGTTCAAAGAGTGAAGTATAATTCTCATTGGTTCGATCAAATTGGTTGCATCAACATTCATTTAATCCCTCAAATCTGACGATTGTATTTAAAACAATTTAACCAATTAATTATTTCTTAATAACACACATTTAAAAAAAATGATATTTCTGAACAACTTGTTGTTGTAATCGATAAGTAATATAAATATTTGATTAATTATTCTAATTGATATTGCTTGAAGATAAAACGAGATAGAAGAAGGATCATTGGCTTACAGCCAGGTCAAATAAAAAAAAGAAAAATGGAAGAAAAAGATGTGTAAAAAGAGGGAGTGGGTAGAAATCGAATAAAGAATGTTTATAACGTATAGGATGGCAATAATGTAGCATAGTGTATATAAGCTCATGCGAGATATTTAGTCGGATATCGTGGCGCCAAGCCACCCAGGGGACCCCCTCATTATTTGCTGCCAGGATGAGCCTTTATTAGCAGTTATCTCGTTCGGTCTCGAATCTATACGTTCGCATATCCATAAATTCGTGTTTACGGTGAGCGTATCTTATGCAAATGAGACGATTTAATCCGCCGGATATTTCAGAGCATTTTTAATAACCACCCCCTACTCCTCCTCCCCCCCCTTCAGTACCATACCTAAACCTTTTTCTCACCATTCTTATACAACTCCCCCGCTTTTTGTAATTTTTTCAAAAATTATTATACAAAATTATCCGAACTTATATACAATTCCATTGTTTATTTAAAAATAATTATCATCGTTAATCAATTTATTAAACTTATTGTTAAAATTTATAGACATTTAGGTTTATATTTACATTTTACAAGTTTAAATCAACTCAACTCATCTGATAAAAAGTTGCTGTTCTAATATTAATTATAAAATTCAAAGATCACACAGACATTTAAACGTAGAGTTGAATCTATGAATCAAATCAGTGTTCACTTGTAAATCCTATTTAGAAATGATCGTGGTTATGGTGATAACGATAGAGAGAGAGAGAGAGAGAGAGAGATAAATGGAAGATAGAACAATTTCGGCCGATGTTTCGAGCCGGTAAAGTGCGATAATAAGCCCGCGGGCAGCCCGGTGAGAATTTGCAATTCGCTCCGCTCAAATTGAATCTACCAACCGTGGGCGGAATCTGGACCACCTCTCGTAGACGGTTTAAACCTAAGATCAGCCGTCCGTGATATAGTTGCTCTTTGTAACCATACCGTCTGCGTACCTCGTTTACTTCGTTTCTGCAATTCAATGTCGTGTGGACTTAAGAGGAAAGTGGGGCCTTATCCTACGATGATCAACAATCGAATCACGTTTCTACGTCTTTACCTCTTTACCCTTTATCATTCACCCTTCCACTTTCCAACTAACTTTCATTTACACATATTTCAATCTATCTCATACAATAAAAAACAATTCTAATGATGATTTTTAATGGTTTTAATTTTAGGTTATGTGTGCTTACTTTTCAAACGGTATACGTTATGTTATAATTTAAATCTCAGAAAGTTCTTATAAAATAATAATACAAATTTTAATTCTATAATATGTAAATTAAAATATACATACACACACACACACACACACATAATTACAAATATATATATTTAAACTATTGTTGGACTTTTAACGAAGAGCAGAGTTTAAAACATGTTAGTCGAGATTAGCCCTTGGGCGTAACACCTTGAAAAAGGAATTGTCGCTTGTGATACCCCATAGGATGCTTCTGACATTGACCAAAAATAATAAGTAACCTTTTGAACTTTGACCACCACCAGGAGGCTCAACTGTCACGACGACAAAAGAGCTAAAGTAATCGTAGCTTGAAATTATAATACAAACCGGCGACTATGTTACTCGTATGTTGCATCAACCAGTTCCTCCCCTTAACCTCCCAACCCTCAGTCCACCATCAGCATCACCACCACTTTCGAATCCCCCTTGAAACTCCCCCACACATCGTCCTTGCCTCTTCTCTCTTATATTTCCTCTCACCCTACTTCCTCCTAACCCCCCACCACCCTACCCATTCAACCTTCTATGCGAACTTCAGAGCGTAATAAGTAAGTCGCCGCGGGGGTAATTTCCACTGTTTAAGAGCTCATCCAATTATCCAGAAGCGGGTTTGTCTTCGTCGTTTTCGCCGTTGACAAGCGGTACGACTGGACTCTGCTATACTCGTTCGACCTGTCTTTCAAGAGAAATCTTTCTCCATCTACGTTAGTTATTTCTATGCACTTGTATTTACCCAACAGCAATATTCTAGTTTTATGGAGAGGGAGAGAAAGAAACACAGGGATTGAATTGATTTCATGTTAATTAAAGGAAAATTTCAAATGATTTCTATCATATAATTCAATGTCCAATAAGAAATTGTTAACTAAGCTAAAAAAAAGTAAAATGATTCTAATATATAAAACAATAGTCCAATGAAGAAGTGGCCAATAAAACAAACGTGTTTGGAGAAACGCGAAATGAAGTAAACCGGAAAGTAAGATCATGTTTACGATGTCACATAGAGACACAAAAAGAGAGTCAGGCAGGCCAGAGACAAGACAGAAGGAAAGACCATGGTATGAGAATAGGGGTCCGGTTCCAGGATATTACGAACCTAAGTCACGGAAAAATGATGCACAAAAGCTAAACGTGGTCATCAACAACTAGGATGAGAGTTGAACAAAGGATACAACGAACAACAAGCATGTTTTGCCTCGAACGATAGACCCGAAGGCAACGCTCGACTCGTCCAAGCAATTAACGGTGAATATAATTACAGTGACGACGACTACAACGACTACAACGACAAGGACAACTACGACAACGAATGTTCCTCGGTCGATCTTGAGCGTGAAACCTCGCTTGGGCTCTTTATTAAATGAAGATTTTCCTTTATGAGATGACGCCTCTAGCTTATTTTAACCCCTTTCCCCCACTTCACTTCTTCTACGCTATAAAATACGTTCATTTATACGTGTAATAATTATCAAAGAAAGACAACTTCATTTAGAATCAAATCTTACGACAATTAATCTTGATTGATGTTCGATCTAAAGATGAGAGAGAAACATAAAGGAACATTAACAAATGTATATTTTAAAGTAACGAGTAATCAAACTAATAAATTATAAAACAAAGATCGAAACTTCAAAAAGTAGTGTGTATTGTTTACAACCAGTGAGAGAATGCACAGGCCTGGCATGAAATTAGCCGAAGTCCGAGTAGCATTTGTAGTCCTGGCGCAACCTTGTAAGACAAGGATCCCTTTGAGTCTTTGATGCAAAAGGGTCGAACAAGGAAAGTACGGAGAGGAGTTTACGAGTGGACCTAAAGACAGAGACAGAGATAAGGGGAAAGGAGGGAATTTAGAAAGAGCTAGAGAAACAATTAGATCGAGAATAGGTGAAGTCTTTGGTGTTGATGTTGTGTGTGGGTCTCGTGTTGATCCTACCTGCTGCTGCTGTTACTGTTACTGTAGCTGCTGCTGTTGCTGTTGCTGCTGCTGTTTTCACGTTGGACGAGATCGAGAGTAAGAGAAGGATCGAAATGTCGAGAATAGAGAGTTAGAGAGGGCTTCTGAAGCACAAATCAATTAGTAGGGGGCCTCAGGCTCTTCGGGTTCCACAACTACCCTTCTTCTTCTACCTCCCTTAACCCCGTACGTCCACCAACCCCCGAAGCACCATTTCCTTTCATTCCCTCTCCCTCTCTCTCTCTCTCTCTCTATCTTTCTCTTACTCACTTTGCATTCGAGGTAGCCACACCGAATACAGATTGCGTTTCAATCTATAAGCGCTAACGAGTGTTTAGTGTTTACCGAGCCGCGAACCCAACCGCTTTTCCTTTCCCCCACCAAACACGTACACATACAGACCTTTCCATGTGGATGCTCACCTATCAAATATACCTAAGAAATGTTCCCTATATGTAAAATTATTTTTCAAAACAATTAATGGATCATACTGACGTTAATAACTGAACAATGATCTACTTAATAATTTTTCTATTTTAATTGTTGATCCCATAGTCTGAAGAACCTTTTTATTCTTAGAAACCTATCAGTTTAATTTCTTTCAAAAATGATAATGATGGAAATAAACATCAATCTCTAGTTTGCTATTTAATTACAGGTGTATTTTATTGGTTACAAAGTCATTGGTCGTTTGTTAGATGGCAGATACGTTTGGTCCTGCCATTTGGGTTAGTTAGTCAGTCCGTCTGTTGGTTGGTCGTGAGTTTGTCTGGTCCTTCCGCGTCCATCGACCGCGTCCGGTTGGACGGACGGACGGAACAGTACCGCTTGCAGTTCGGCTACAATGTTGTAGAGTTGCCGCGTGAGCTTCCACGAATATTTATGAGGGCCAAAGTCAAATTAGTGGCGTACCGCGTGCACCTTTTGATTAAGTATCTGTTAACTAAAGGTAATACTTAATAAAGTAACGCTGATTTACTGTGTGCTCCGAACTGAAAAAGAGAGAATGAAAGAGAATGAGAGAATGAGTGAGAGAGAGAGAGAGAGAGAGAAAGAGTGAGACAAGCGGCATCGAAGCATCGTACGCAAGAGTCCTTCGTTTTTCCATTCAAAATAAAAATGAAATATTTATGGGCAAGCGTGCTGATCGGACTCCGAACCAAACAGAGAGAGAAAATAAGATAGAAAGAGGGAGAGGGAAAAGAGAGAGTGGGGAATCTACTACAGCAACGTGCCGATGGGATATTCGAAAGGGATTTCAACACTGCGTGCCATGCGTGGGGCATGCGTGTTGCATTTGTTGGTACCTGTACCATACCACGTCGTCCACATGTTTAATCTTGTCTTCTTCCTCTGCACTTTTTTATTTTTCTTAATTTTTTTTTTTGGTTGGCTACAGAAAAGAAACATCGGAAAATGAATTCGTTTGAAGGGCTAATATAAAACGCGTATTAGGTATTTTGCAAATGTGTGATTTATCGGGATAAAATCGATTAGTTGAAATATGCAGAAGATAAAATAAAATAAAAAAAAAAAAAAAAAAAAAAACAAATTAAAAGATAGGAGAAAGAGAGAGAAAGGGGAGAAAAAGGGTTAAAGGGAGAGAAGAATGAGAGCCCGAGGACGAAATTTATGCACGATCGCTGAATGCATTCGCCACGACTTTGGCCGGTCGTCAATAATCACTGTCCGCCGATACACCTTTGAAAGTTTCTTTTTACTTCCTTTTTTTATCTTCTTTTGGGTTTCGAATATCCGATCGGGATTTCAAATCTTTTTATTTGCATCTTCTTCAACCCTTCTTTCTCTCTCTCTCTCTCTCTCATCACACGTTCGCTTTCTTTTTCTGTATTTTGCCAATTAGTCTTGCCTATCTTATTCTAAAATAATTCCAATTTCATTTGATGATGATTTTATTTTAATATAACAATTGGAAAATATTTTTACGTGATCCAATTTAATGGTAGATCAAATGAACGAATCGTTTTGATTAAATTTCTGGATTAAAACGAGAAAAACAAAAACGTTGAAAAAAAGAAAAGAACAAGAAGAGGATCAAAGAAAGAAAAAAAGAAAGAGTAAAATAAGGAACGAGAACAGAGATACCCCGTGTACGTAAAGTTAGGTTAAGTTGAATCTTTTTTGGTGACCAACGATAAAGCATTTTTATGTCCGTCGAGAAAGAGAGGAGGACTGTTTGATTTCGAGATTAGCCGGGAATTTTGGGCGAACCCGCATATCACTGTGATTTACGTCGAACAGTTCAACCCCCTCCCTTTTATCTTTCTCTCTCTCTCTCTCTCTCTCTCTCTTTCACTCGTAATGCGAGAAAAGAGAAGAAGAAGAAGAAGAAGAAGAGGTGCTGCACGAGAATCACACAAATACGTGCACCTATACCGGCCAGAAAAGGTGGAATTCTCTTAAATTTCAAATTTATACCCACCGTCCCGTCATAATCTTGATTCTGACGCCCGGCCGCGAAGCTATTTGTTCCGTTCTCCTTTCCCCCCGATCCTCATCACCCTTTTACACCCTTACCCTATCTTTCTTCCTTTCTTGCACCTCTTCTTTCTCTCTTCATCCCCATTTCTTGATTCTCTTACTCCTATGGTGGGCTTATTTGTCACAATAATAACACAGAACATAAAATTAAGATACTATTAACAAATTTTAATAGAATTCAAATCCCATACAAAATCCAATTTCATTAACAAATAAAATAAAACAGATGATCTTTAGCATCGTGAGAAAATAGCGAATATATTATTAGTAAGCGTTTTAAAATACAAAAAAAAAATAGGAAAAGAAACATAGAGGGGATAGAAATTTATAAAATAGTACTGGCAATATCACACCATGGATATTTAGAATTGCAAAAGTGATTTAATAGCAGGACGTATCGATTATGTATATAACCACGCCGTCGGACACGTTCGATCGGAATATCTGAGGTCGAGGATATTTTAGGTGGGGTATATCAAAAGGTACGGGGGAGTAAGAAAGAAAAGGATGAAGAGAGAGGTGGTGGAAGGAAGAAAAGGGGGGTACCGGTTGGACTCCTGGTGCGAGGACGATTTAAAGCCTACCGCTTGGGCCTGAGCACGCCCATGGTGGTCTATATCAAGACAGAGGACCTACTCGATATCATCCAATCCCACCAAGTTCCTTATCCATTCCTTCTTTAAACCATCCTCCATGTTTCTCTCTCTCTCTCTCTCTCTCTCTCTCTCTATCGTTCTTTCTATGCTTCTCTCTTTCTTACTCACACCTTCTTCATCGTGAAAGTGCTACATTGATACCTCTCGTAATTCAGTAAAATCGTGCAGAAACCCCCTTTCGTCTTCTCTCACTCACACTAATATGTGTCCTATCTTTCTCTTGTACTCTTTAGTTCACTCATACTATCATTTAACGTTTTATTTCTTTTGTAGGAGAAAGGAGTCCTTGGACGATTAATTTAAGGAAGAAATTAACACCAGGACGAGCCTTGAACGTCTTTCGTCGCCATTCGTTCACGACTTATGAATAAAATCCTCTCGTACGTGAAAAAAGATCGTGTGTGTGTGTGGTGTGTAATATTTATTAATAATACGATATCTAGCGATACTTTTGATTTATCTTATTTTCGTTTTTTTTCTATTTTTTATTTATTTATTTATTAAATTACAAAAATCTCAGAATATATTAACGTCATGATAATTGAATTTGAAAAAAATATAAATTAAAAATGAAAGCCATTATAATACGATTTATCGAACAACGGGATTTATCTTTACGTTATTCATGATTTTTGTGTTTTTTTTTTTTTTCTTCTTTCTTTCATATAATTTAGTCGACTTAGTCGTAAAACAGATGAAATGAAAAATGTCAGTCCCATTGAACGGAATCTTTCAGCACGAGTTTGAATCTATTTGCGCGACATTAATTACCGGTAGGTAAAAATTCATTTGGTGAAGTTAGGACAATTATACGAGGTGAGAAACACACAGACACAAAACGCTTACGCGTTTACGCAAGAAAGAACGACAGAGAGAAAGAGAGAGAGAGAGAGTGTGTGAACAGAGGTGTATGAGTGTACAGAACCCTCAACTTGTATTCGCACGATATAAACTCATCAACTTCTATCATCCTTCTCCCTATTTCTTCTTAACCGAAACTATAAATCAACTTCTGTATAACTCTATTCAGAAGTCACGTTTTAAACCGAACGACGAACGTTATAAACCACTGACTATTCGCAGCTCATTAGACGTCCCATACACACGCATACAGATCTATACGTGTACGCAAAAACCTTTTTCTCGTTACCCAATTTTTTATCTTTTTTTTTTGTTTTGTTTGTTTTTTTTTTTTAATTTAATCTTTTTTTCCTGTTCATCATCCTTTTAGTAGAAAGAAAAAAAAAACACGTAAATACGAGAGAGGGATGCACACAAAAAGTAACCAAGAGAACGAGTTGGTACATTGGGGGTTCAGTACTGTGTGTACTGGAGGGGTGCGTGCAGTACTGAACTGAAACAGACGGCAGGTTGGCGAAGGGGTTAGGGTTTACTGCTAAAACTTCGGGGGTAACGGATATAGGAATAGAGGTAGGAGTAGGGGGTAGGTAAGCCAGCGTCACGAAAATTTGCCCCGTCATTAGCGCGGGGTTGATAAGCGTCGACGAGTGTCGTGGTGGCACGTTGATCCGCGGGCATTAAAAGTCAAATGCAACAGATCCATTCACCGGACCATAATTACCGGCCGGGTTGCGGTGAGAAGAGCGAATAAGAGAGAATGAGAGAGAGAGAGAGAGAGCGAGAGAGAGAGAGAGAGAAAGAGCAAGCGCAAGAACGATAGGGGTGGGCTTGGGTTGGTGGGAGTGAAGGGGAGGAGTGGGAAGCCCAGTGGTGCGGCATGCATAAAAGCATCGTTATTAAAAAGTTTAAATGTCTATTAATTACTCGGCGTTATGCCGGCCGCGCGCGCCAAGGACTCGTGTATATAAAATGCATTTAATTATCGCGGCTCTATGAATGGAGGAAATCAATGGGTTTCCCTTTAGTAAAAGCTTTACGGTTGAAGGCGAATATCTTTTTTTATTTTTTTTTATTTTCTTTTTTATTTATACATTTTCTCTCTCTCTCTCTCTCTCTCTTCCATTTCCCGTCCCATTTTCCTTTTTTTTTTAATCTCCACCCAACCCCCTCCACCACTTATTTTACCTTCCTCATAGCCCCCTCCCCTACCCATTTCTTTTATTTTTTCAAAACCTCAATTTGTTGCTTCTACCATTGAAGTCTAACACCCAACAGCTTTTCCCTACTCCACCTACCCCCTCTTTTCCCTTCCCTTTACGGTTTTCTGAATTCTACCACTACTATTTAACAACTGTTACTAATACAGGTGTAAAACGTAGTCGTAGTCGTTTAGTAATGAGGGCGACATCTGAATCCGTGATTACATCGTATTCCAATGAAAAGCAATTTGTCGATTCACGGCACGATGGACCACCGGTTCGATAATACGCACCCCGTAATTTAATACTTTTCTTTTCACCAACGGAAAATCCATCATCGTGGACCTGTGGACCCATACCCCTGGGAGAAAAAAAGAAACATTTTTTTTACTCATTAACCATACGAGGTAGAAAAAAGGGTCATGTACTTTATACTAAATTTCTTTCCTTTGGATAGAAGACTTTTTTCATTCGAAATGGTAACATTGAAAATTTCAACGATTTTATTTACACCCCTCGTACAAATTATGACAAGACTGAATGAAGTTAGAGTCTGTCAACGATGACTAATGCGGCTAAACGTTGAGTGTCAAGCATCGATGTCTGACACGGCCTGAACGGGAATTTCAGTTTCTGTCACTGATGACTGATGTGACACCTCAGCGTGTTAATTATTTGCTAAAATGAACAGCAACCCAACAGTAACCTTAAATTCATTAACACGATACTGCAATTATCCCCAATAATCATCAAACCTAAAAATACATATCCAACAATAATAAAAAAGAAAGAAATCAAACCATAAAATAAAAAACCAAACCAAATCTCCACAAAATACTTTGCAAAGGATATTTAACGGTGATTCCTACGAATAAAGGATTCCCTCAGTCGAAAAGTAAAATAAGAAGATTGGAATAAAGTTTATTGGCAAGACCCGAAGGAGTAACACAAGACGGAGGAACCGAAGAGAAATAATTCTGGGTAATCGGGATGTAATCGGATTACAAATTGGCCGATGCAGTCGTCCCCCGAAAACTAATCGTGTAATCGATCCTCGAGCATCCGGACTAACGCGTCCGGTAAAGGTGACAAGTACGGCGCCGTTTAAAGTCGCCTTCGGGGGACCCACCACGGGAGAATATGCTCGTCGGTCGTGGCAATAATTCTGAAAGCTTCGGTAAAAGTACGTGCACGCCACCGACTCCACGACCAATCCCCTCTCCTTTTACCTCTCCCTTCCCTAACCCTAACCCTTTTTCTTCTTCTTCTTCTTCTTGCATCTCTGCACACACATGGAAACATATACTCAAGCACAAATACACGAACCTCTTGTGAAGAAAATAATACAAACGCACACACAGGTGTATGTTTGTGTGTAATGGTTTCTATAGGTGTTTCTGTTTCTCTCAATCTACCTACACTAATGTGAAACAACATATATCTTATCCGTGCACCGTCCAAGGAACGGAAACTCCAGAAGTGTCACCGAGAGCGAACTTGGGTCGGTCGACCTGGGGGTTCGGGGATGAGACCGCTTACACATTGTTGACCCGCCGCTGATATATCGCCTCTTCCATCACCAACGGGGTTCTCAGTTTCATCCGATCGATACAACGATCGAGGATCCAACGATCCATTCTTTTTCTTTTTCTTCTTCTTCTTCTTCTTCTTCTTCTACTTCTTTATTTCTACTTTTTCTTTTCTGTGGTAATTAATCTGAACCCTTGAACAAACTCTTAGCTGTTCTTCTTCTATTTCTTTATTTTTTTTATTTCTCTCTGTTTTCTTATCTTTTTACTAGAACCGACAACATTAAAACCACACTCTCTTAGATATTTTCTTATACCTTTCTGATCGTAATCGGTTAAAAAGTATTACTAGGAATGAGAAATAATATGCTTGTATATAAGTCTAAAGTTTCAACTGCTCTTCTTCTTCTCAGATATTTGAACAGACAACCTAGGTCGTAACATTAATCTTGGATTACTATTTATTAACATTATACAACGAATAATATTTCAATTGAATTGTTTATTTGTTAACTGTTAAGATGATTCAAATTGAGAACCAATATTGGCAAGAGGTTTCTGCAACGCAGCTGCCACGAACATAAACATACGAGTGAGTGAGTGAGAGAGAGAGAACAGCACAAGAGACTCGTACGCGTTCAGTTGGAAGGTCCAACCTTACTCTCTACCAACCTATAGGTTTGAAACGCGTATACGTATCGTATGGTTGTATATCGGGTGTACGGTGTAAGAGCGGGATGTGGCCAGGCGCGCACGGTGCAAAGCACTAATTTGTAACCAAGTTGTCGCCCTGGTTTGACACTGCAGTAAATACGAGGGTGATAGCGTTGTACATCACTGGCCCACCACCACCACCACGACCACCACCATACCATCACCATTGCTACTACCATCAACATCATTCCTAACACAGACACACCATATCAGTGACTACGAAACCCACCAAAACCCCTAAACTCTAACCGCCACGTGCGAGAGACCACGATTATGGCTAACACCGTTACGAATTCCACCTTACACGCACTTTTAAACTATTATTTTTAGGTTGGTTATTTAATATTTTTTTTCTATTTTTATATATTTGCAGTCTTCTATTTTTAATATTCAATGTCATAGAAATGATGCAATGATCGTATTAATAAAATTGATAATAAATTCCACCTTTTACATACACTTTAAATTATTATTTTTAATTTGGTTATTTAATTGTTTTATTTTTAATATTTATTAATATTCATAAAATTGATAATAAAATTCTATAATACAGGATTACAAATATTTGCGATAAATAATTGATGATACAAATGGTGGATAATTTATTAGATAATTTTCTTCGCACCTTTAATTGAATCCAATTAGATGTTTTATCTTAGGAACGGTAGAAAACAATTTCTTTTAGTTTATCGTCATTTCAATTTATTTTTTTCTTGTTTTTATTCGATATACACAACCGACTGGATAATTTTTCTTTTTTTTTCTTTTTTCTTTTGATTCTTACCCTCTATCTCACTGTCGATTATTCTTTAATTTCCAAGCGTTCGAGTATATCTACCATTTCGATCTTTTACCTTCTCAAACGTAATCATTCTCAGGAGACTTTAGTGTAACGTTCGAACGATACGCTTTCACGAAGACTCTTTCGAATACCATAAACCGACAAGAGAATTCCTGACAATTAACCATTCACTTCAAGCTCGTGTATCATTGTTGACGTGAACTGAGATAGCGGGTCCTCTTTCGAACGAAAACGATTTTCAACTCTAAACTCGTTAATCGAACCTCTCTCTCTCTCTTTCTCTTTCTCTCTTGGTAGAAAAACAAACTCAAAGTTTTTGTTTTTACTTTTATCGATAACTTCAAACATTCGAATGAAATATTAAATTATATTGAACAAACAAAAAATTACATACCTAAAAAATTATAATTATTTGAATTATTAAATAAATTCTGTATTTAACTAATATTGTTTTATCTTTGGAACACCATTTTTGAAATAATTCCAACCTTTCATGACGATTTTGCAATTTTAAAATGTTACAATTTTTAAATCTCTAATTGTAAATTCCATGATTTTTACAGCAGCATGTTTGTATAAGCAAACAAACAAACAAAATAAAATGAGAAAATAAAGAAACAGAAAGAAAAGATTGAGGTTAAGTTTGAGAAACAGTGTACTCTCGCCATACTTCTGAACCGATTAAAAATGTATCCCACAATAGAGGCTTTACGTCAAACGTCTGTAGCAGATATTTTCCTCTTGTTTGGAAGGATGAAAAAGAAGAAGAAGAAGAAAAGAAAAACAACATCAGAAGCAGATGAAGAAGAAGGAAAAAAGAAGAAACGAGAAGAAATGGTCGGTGAGTTTGAGTTCGACGGTTGGAATGTGTCGGTGTGTTGGTTTCGTAATAGAAACTGATGAAGGAAGAAGAGTTGTAGGTAAAGGTTTAGTATGTGTGTTAGTAGCAAAATTCGTTATTAAAATTAATTATTCAGATCGGTAAAATGGCGATATAAGGCGCACCGTCGGTGCCGGCCGTTTCGACGAAATGAATCGTAAATTGGAGCTGCTGCAGGTCCGACCCTTCGAAGCGCATCCCCCCACCCAACCCCTTTACCCCTACTTCCTTTAAACCCGTCCCTCAAACTCCCTTCTTTCATATCCCCCCGTTGAACTCCTTCTTCTTCATCTTTTCTATCTTCCTAGTAGTACCGATATCTCTTAGAAAAAAAAAAAAGAACATAATAACCCTGTAACATGGAAAAAAGCCTAAAAACCCCCTAACTTTTACCCCCTTAACCCTTACTAACCCTTTGTTGTTGTTACTTATTAAACACCCTGATTTATACCTGATTCTAGGTAAGAGTGAGATAACTTTTTTCATTTTGTCTCAAGCACTTTTATTTTTACATACTTCGTCCCCCCCACCCAATCTATTTAAACCCCCCCCCCCCTTAATTTCTCTGACTTTTTTTTTCTTTTTCTTCCACGTCAGAGTTCTTATATCAAACAGAGGTTCTCAACCAACAATTTCAATCTTACTCTTTTATATTCTTTATCTTTCTCTTTGCAGTAGCTTCCGCGCGAATGGCTTCTGATTAACTCGTACAATCCCAACCAACCAACCAACCAACCAACCAACCAACCACCACCTCCACCTCCTCTCCATCTCTCTTTCTTCTTCTTCTACGCTCGGTCATGGATCTCTGATTTGCATGAGCAAGGAATTCCTTCGGTTTAAACCCCCGAAGGCTCAGTGTTTCATCTCTTTCTCACTTTCTATATTCTAGCACAACCCTCGTTGTCCTTGTCGTTGAGTAGAAATACCAAAACGGTATGTTCTCTCTCTCTCTCACACTCGTGCTGAAGGAAGCTCGTTCAGTTACCGGCGGCGATTCGGGGCCCCGAGTTGCGCCCCTATTGGGGAGAACGAGAGCGCATTTTAATGCGAGTCTAATTTTCGATTTAATTTCGGTAAAAATGATCCGGGCTTGCTATTGCCCTCTCTCTCACACACTCAATCTCACTTGTGGCTCCTGTAGGAAGAAGAAGAAGAAGAAGAGTAGTAGTCCATGAGAGTCCCGTTACCTATCCCGACTCTCTCTCTCTCTCTCTCTTTCTGTCTCTCTTTTTTCTTTTTCTTTCCCCCACTCAACCTTTTTATGCAGCTTTTGAGTGTCTCACTCTTATTCTCACACTTTATCTCATTCTAACCTTCTCTCACGCTTAACTGACCCTTTCTCCCACCTCCTTCAACTAACCACCCTCTCAACCTCATCCTCACCCACCCCTCTCCTTCTACTCCTTCTCCACCTCTTCATCGTCGTCGTCGTCGTCGTCGTCGTCGTCCTTCTATTCGTTGCCGACGAAAGTTCTCCCCGCAAAAACCCATTTGCATAACGTTTCCGTCGCCTTTCCAGGATGAAAACGAGCGGACGCCCTGCGGCGGATCTGCGTTATATTTTATATACCTATATCTCTGTATGTGTGTAAGTTTGTATATGTATGTATTGTATATATTATACTTGAAGTTTTAGTATGATGTACTTTGAGTATATAATAAGACTTTCGTGGTATCTATTATCAATATCAAATGTATGATCGATTCATGTCCGTTGATTTTTATTTATCTAATAATATAATACATTTATTATTCTAGTGATCTTATCAAAAATAATGATATATATGTATATATATGGAATATTCGTAAAAGAAAAAAGAATGTAAAATTAAGATTACCTACGAGATTCAAATGAGGAATGTAAATCTTGAATCAGTATGCCGGCCCTGGCAAATGAGAATCACTGCTTGAATAAAGAAAAGAAATGTCTAGGAAAATGAGAAATGCGCAAAGAACGAAATACTAGCTTGAACTACCTGAGGTCTACACATATTCATACACACATAGGATACACGAATACTTTTATAACTAAACACAAAAGCTTGCGAAAAATTTAATATCTTATATAAAAAGTCAAAGGGGGTTATACTTCGAACCTTCGTAGTTGTCCAACAAAAAAAAGAAAAACGAAAAACATGAGTAAAAAAAAAATAGGGGAGAAACGAACGAAAGGGGTAAAAATTGTAAAGTATGAAGGGAGAGGAGGGGATGTTAGAAAGGTTACGATTTGTACCAATATTATTTTATCGCCGTATATTTTTTAATTACTCCGCTTCAACGCTTCCACCCCTCAATCTTCGACGCTCTTCTGGTTTCTTATTAAACAAAGGCGGTTTTTTCTTACCCCTTTCACTTTCTTCTTCTTATTTCACTTCTTCTTATTCTTCTTCTTCTTCTTCTTCTACTACTTTTATTTCCTACAGACTCCGAATACCCTCGGGAATCAAAGTTCAACCCTTTCCACGATACTCGAGCTAACTTTATTCCGTTATTAAGCCACGAATAAGGAATCCCTCAGTAATTTTCGATCTTAAAATTGATAGAGAATAAACTAAACAACAAAATTTGGAAGAAAATTATGAACAATACAATCTACACTTCTTTTTTTTTTTTGTTCGAAGAAATAAAACCTTGAAATGATTTATTGATCAAACACCTAACACTTTGTATCAACCCTTTAACAACAATTAATACTATACTTATAAGAAAACCTAAAATGTATCTATATGCGTGTTTATGTGTGCGTGTGTCGACCCTTTTTCGTTAGAAGAAATACAGGACGCTTAAATTACAACTCGGTAGTTCTTTCCAGGGTCGTTAAAACGTTTCAAAGACTTCGGCAATCTGTCGTAGCCAGCAGATGTCGAGCGCCCGCAAAAGTAAGGGGGTTGAAAAAGTACGAGAAATAAGTATGGAACCTTTGCTATAGGAAATATAAAAACTCTGGACTGGTTTAGTTTGGCTAGGTGGGTGGGTGGCCCACCAAGGGATGGTTGATGAAGGAGGGAAGAAGGGAAACTTGAGGTGGTAGGTACCGAGCAGCCAATAAGGGGTTGCCGGAAGATGTATGCGCTAATAATCGAAGAAAAAAGTGTCCAATGAAAGAAATTTACGACTGGCACTAATTAAGGAAAAGGGGTTCTCTCGCGATCATGAAAACCCTTTTCTCTGACCCAACCCCTTATTACGTCCACACAGTTTCTTGGTTTCTCTTTCTTTCATTTCTATTTTTCTTCATCGTTGCACTCGGACGTTTCCAGTCCTGCAGAGGGACCATCCAGTTGGAAGGATTAATTAATTCAGAATATATCAATTAAGAATAAGGTTTACTTTTTCCGCGTGCTGACTATTTCTATCTCTTTCCCTCTTGCATTCTCTTTCTCACTTTAGCAAAAGCTTTTTCGCTTCGGCGCCGAGCTTCTTTTTATTGCAAATTGGACGTGAAAAATGACGCCTTGATTAATCTCGCGGATAATTTAAAAACGAAGGGGTTGCCTTCGTACCTAACGGTAGTACGCAAGCGGGATAAAAATTCAAGACGCGAAATTGCCAATCAACGGGGCAAAGGGTGGCCGGGGAGTGGGTGGTGGTGGTGGTGGTGGCTGCTGCTGCTGGCTTCAGGGATAGGTTCAACCAAGAGAGAAAGAGCAAGAAGGTGAAAGAAAGAAAGAACTACGAGGAGGAATGTTGGAAGAAAAAAGAAAGGACATAGGTATAGAACCAGTTAGGTTCGAGAATGAAGGGTGGAAGAGTATATAAGGGGGTAGTCCAAGCGATTCGCAGCCTGGTCGACGGGTAATAACGTTAAAAAATTATCCCTCGTCTGAATTTCATCAGTTCGCTTCGACGCGCACGCTTGAACACCAACCTTAAGCCATTTTCTTCTTTAACATCCTTTCAAACTTCTTTTTTCTTTTGCTATAGTAGTTCAGAACCAACCTAACCAACTTACCAATATTCCTGTAGCATTGATAAAATGTTTAATAAAATAATTCGACACCCTATGAACATCTGTCTGAAGGAGTACGATGAACCTTTGAAATGATAGATAGACAATAATCGATTGTTTCCTGTTAGATTCGATGACCATAACTGAACGATACATTCCTTAACGGATCGATCATGTTAAATGACAGTTTTCTTCGAGTGTTCTGAAGTAAACTCAAGCGAAACAATTTTGTTCCTAGTGTGTATATCGTAGTATTTAACTTGAGAATAAAAGTAATCGGTTTAAGTTAAAAAGGGTTCGCTCTCGATCAGCCGTATAAAGAGAAAACCTTAACATTGAAAGAATCTATTCTACGCATCGGTTCGTTTCTTGTCGTCACGGTTAAAACATTTTCCACGAACCGTTAGTTAGTAGATCCTCGATCCTTTCATAGTTCCACCTCTCCTTTCTCTGATCGAGTAAAGAAACACACGGTAATTGGAAGAGGATAGAAAAGATCGAACTAGCTTTCCAATAAGGAGAACAGATAGAAAAACAGATGAAAAAAGATTGAAAAGAAATTAATTTGTCTCTTGGAATGCAACTTATATCGGTTTCGATCAAACAGATGGATACTTTGATTTTCTATCTCACTTTATCTATCTATCTGTCTTTCTCATTAGTTACGTGTTTTTCTTAGACTAGGATCAAAACGATTTGTTATTTTATTTTGTTAAACTATTTGCAACACCTCAGCCATCTGGTGACAGGAAGAGCATCCTAACCAACCAATTCCTTTTCAATCTTTCTCTTATTATTATTATTCTTATTCTATCATCCAGTACAGTAGCTTGCTCTGACTGTCTGACTGTCTGTCTGTCAGTCTGTCTGATGCTATTCTGTATAGTGACAGCAGCTAAAGTATAGATACAAAAGAGAGTCGATAAGTTAGTAAACTAATTAGCAGTATTGCCGACAAAGCCGATTTCTCCTTCGGCAGCTACAACCAACCAACCAACCAACTTCTCTGTCGCCGGTCTTTTTATAAACACCGACCCTCTCCCTCAACCCTTTCCACCACCATCACCACCTTCTCATCCTTCTCCTTCTCATTCTAACCCCACCATATTCTTCAACCTTGTCTTCCCTTCCTTCTTTCTCTTTCTTACTTTTTTTCTTTCTCTCTCTCTCTCTCTCTTTTTCTATTCGATTTTGTTTCACCATCCATTCGCGATCCTTCTTTTTTTATTTTTTTTCCTTTTACATCTATTTATTTCTTTCCTTCGTCTCCTGCCACGAAAGGGAATGCTTTCCCACGGGAATAGTTTCCATCTCTATCTTTTCTCTTTCTTGCTTTATTATTCTCATTAATTTTTTCTTTTTTTTTTTTAAATTAAAACTAGACATTTATTTATCATTTTTTTTTATATTTAAATATGCATTGATAAAAATGAAATGATTAGTAATGAGCTTGAACAACAGTTTCCAGATTTCTAACCTCAAACTTACTCTGAACTATGGTCGAACTTTTTTAATATTACAATTCGAATTTATATTAATTTTTTAGAATAACATTGATTTATATTTGATGAGTAAGCTTTTATGGTATTGAAGAAGGAAGATGAAAGGAAAGGTGAGAAATTCCTAGAAATTGGAATGATTTGAAGGAGAAACTGAACAGGTCCATACTGTTGAGTTAGTAATTGAGACAATTACTATACTTGCCTTTGACATATTAGCGTATAGGCGAACGAACAAACGTCTCGCTCGATATACGTTAAACCGGAAATGTTAATGGTACTGTACAAATGAAGAAGAGAGAGATAAATAGATAGAGAAATAGAGAAAGACAGATAATGCATCGAGAAACGATGATGCGCCACCGCCCTTAGCTGTTTCTACCTATTTCGCAATGTTTCCGAGCCTTTAGGCAAAGTTTTCGGGCTCCCTGATGTTTGAAATTATCAGTGACTCTCATCTTAACATACTACGTTAAACAATGAATATTTTAATCAATTGTGCACATAACCAACATTACCATAACCTAAAAAAAAATACTTTAAATCGTTTCAAATGTTTAATTAAATTAAATGTTTGATAGTCACGATCGAAAGGCATCTTTTATAGTTCCAAAAAATAATATATAAAAACTCATAACCTCAAAATCTAATACAACCTATAACAAAATATATTAGCTTAACAATTTTTCTAACATTCGTTCTATAAAATGAAACGAATGAAAGATAAAATTTCTCATTGAAATGAAAGACAGTTGATTGAAGATTATAAATAATTAGTATGATGAGAACCCCGTATGGAATCTGTAACGAACATGGAAACATAGTCGGTTGCGGTGACAATGGTAATTATTGTTGATGCTGAAATTTCAATTTTGCAATTGATGCATCGTCTGGAAAGCAAGGACGGTGACGACGACGACGATGACGACAACTCTGACGACGATTACATCAACGGATACCCTCATCTTTGTATTAGAGAATGTACGTGAAAGTAAATGCATTTGTTTGTGTGTTAAACTACCACAAATATATGTCACATACGTGTAACCACAGAGAGGCGAGTGCGGAGACGCGAGCCAACCAGAAACCATCATAAAGGTTCGGTTCTCCCTTTGATACCGTACGGGTAACGTATTTAGTTAGACATATCATTCGGTTTCCACCTATTGTGCGCTTGCCGAACAAACTTCCTATTTGTTTGAACGCTGAAACCACCCTTTTCCTTCCCCACCCCCCAACTACTTTTCCTCCTACCAGTTCCCATCCTCTTCTTCATCGGACACCAGACCACCCCCTTCAGACTCTGATCCATGAGATACAGTCTAGTAGTCCAATGAGAGGTGCGTGCATTTTCCTCTAACATTTTAACCTTATCTTTTTTTCTATCTTGTATTCTTTATTTTTTGTGTTTTTCATCGACGTTTATATCGTTCAAAAAGGAACTTCAAATTAAAGTAACCAAAGATTTTATTTTTTCGTAGTCTGTTTGCTTTTATCTTTTTTGTTTGTGTTTGTCTATCTATCTTTTTATCATTTCTATATCTTTTGAGATACTCATCAGGACATGCACGTGAAGATGCATCTTCGATGGTACTTCACGGATCAACTCATCGACTCGCTCATCCGCGAGTTTTCAAAAAAACGTTTTTAATGCGAATCGCTGAAATAGAATATTTTCACTTCCTCTGAATATATTCTACTATGATTCTTTATTATTCGATAAAAAAACAATTCTTTTGCTCGTTGAAAGAGTTTCGAAAAAATATTATTATCCATTTCACACGAGTGATCAAAGTGAAACAGAACAGATAGTCCAATCGTTAAACTCGTTCCATTCCTTTAACATTCAACAATAACAAAATAGATTTGTACTTTAAAATTAGACACCAAAGTTAAATATATCATTGTTCCTAATCCTTACTCACTTAAAACGTCAGTAGCAATTAGGACAACCTAAACATGTCCAGTAATTTATTTCCTACACCCCCAAAAATCTAAAGTTAGGTATTAACCACTAATCAGGAAGTTACTTCAATATATCGGTACCTGATAGTCTTCTTCAAGAACTTCTTCAATTCCCTAGGATGTCAGGTGAACAGAGAAAAGTCTGAGTTTAAAGATGTCGAGTTAATTATTGCGTAAACAATTAGAAAAGGGTCTCCGTTGTCAGCAGAGTTGGAATCACCAGTGTACGTTCTGGAGACCTGAGAATGAGAAGATAAAGTGCGAAAGAGTAAGGTGAAAGAATAAGAAGAATAAGAATGAGAAGAAGAATAAGAAGTAAGATGGTGGTAGAGGATTCTCAAGACGGTTTTATCCGCGGGACTCTCGATAGCAAAGACGAGACCCGCCTTAACGACCGCCACTCGGCATACCAAAACCTTTCGAAGAGTCCGCGGACGACGTGCCTCGATAGATTCATCGAATACTATCGAAGGAATTTCGCAAACAATCCCGACCAATCGACACACACCGCTCGCTCTGCCCCTTGGGAACCACGCTGCGAACCGCCTCTCAAACTCACAAACCTTCAACCTAACCTCTCTTTCTCTATCTCTCTCTCCTTTTCCATCAACCTTTCTCAATTCTTTCCCGATATCTTTTCGATTATCTTCACGATTTTATTTTGTTCTAATCTTCCTAAGTTTGTTTCTTAAGGTTTCAAGATTTTAAGAGTTATTTGAAATTGTTGATGCAACTTTGGAGGTTATTTTGTAGGATTCATTTTAAAGGATAATTAATTTTGTTTGTGATTTAAAATGGAGTTTGATTTTAAGATTGACGTTTATTTGAAGTCTTAAATTAGCCATTTCTTTCAAGGTAAGATATTTAAATAAATTTTGATAGCCTTGACAATCGATAGAACTGATTGGATAGATGATCAATGTATGAGAGTTAAACGCAAAAGGTTAGAATTGAAGGAAGGATAGAAAATAGTAAGATAATCGTTGAGTTCGGTGTGAGAAAGGGAGCTTGGTCGGCTTTAAATCAAGGAGGCCCTAATTCCAGCAAGAAATCGTCGCGGGGCGTTGTTCCCAGGATCAGCTGGCCGACTGACGGCATTTCTCGGACATACCCGTCGTACTTCATCGACCGGTTCCAACACAACAACCTCTACCTCGCGATCCCCACTTCTATATTTTGCGTTTATATATCTCCTCATTCTCTCTTTTTTCAACAACTTGAAGTATATTCAGGTAACATATCACGATTTCAAACTATTAACTCTTGGTACACGAGCCACGCCCATTTCACTGCGATTGGAAGGAAACCTTTGAGATCTGTAAATCTCATACGTTGTTCCGAGTCACGTTCGAACAAACTAGAATAATCATTCGTGATGTACGAATAAACGATCTTAACCTTTCGTTTTCTCTGGATCAAACTAATTTCTTGATACAGTTTATCCAAAAAGCTCGAATATTTCAGCAACATAAATGCATTGTACATTTAATTCAGTGTTAAGAAAAATTATTGTTTAAATAGGATACATTATAATGATTCAAGGCTAACCAAAGATAAACAGTTTTACCTTTAAGTTCAAAGACCCCCATATCTTAGTAAAACTAACAGAAAATAAAAAGAAACAAGCGGAAGAAAAAGGGAAGAAATCACAAGCGGTTGTTGGTTCGCTTGGCGAATCCATAAAATGTCGCCGGTGTCAGGCTCCTCTAAGAGACTAGGGTGCCCCACCTGAGGAGAAGAGAAGAGATCACCTGCTGGTGCTGTTGTTGTTGTTGGTGTTAGTGATGATGATGGTGGTAGTGGTGGTGTACGTAAGATAAGACAAGAACACGTAGAATGCAAGTGGTTCGAACGGGCGACCTTGGCTAGGTCGAGTGGTACGGCCTCGGGAGTATGCGACACTGATTGAGCCGCATCTGTGGCCCCCGCGGGACACCTTTTCTCCCTACTTTTCTTCAAGGCCATTAAATCCAACTCGACAATATCTCTTAACGCGTTTTATCGTTTTTACGCAAACCTAAAAGCGAATCACTAATGGTACTAAGTTCATTCTCCACTTACGACGAAAAATGTGACTATTTCAAACTGACCATTTAAACCAATCACAAATAATCGAATTTAATTCGAACAATTGGACAAAATATAATCGTAAATCCTTTCTCAAACACCCTAAACACATTCTTCAACAAGAAATCCATCTACTACGTTGACGGATTAATCCTAACTTCGACTACGATCCATTTGAGTGTATCTCCCCGTGCTCGTAAGTAGGACGCGGCTTAAGCCCTTCTTCTTTCCCTTTCCTATACCTCGACTAACCAACCTAACACCCAGAACCCCCCTCCCTACCCATCACCTACCCCGATTCCTTCCATTGTCGCAGAGCTAAGCACAGATTTATTATCGCGTCGAGGACTATCTTTCTATCCTCCTGCTGCTATTTCTTCCTTTTTCCACTTCCTCCTCCTCTTTCACCTTCAACCGGCCCGGAGGAGTCCGTATCGTGACCGGTCTTAGTCCCGTAAGAGAAATACATTCATCGAGTATTCTATTAAGAATCTGCACTCCGCAGATAAACGAGCGAAATAAGGTTCTTTCAGTAACCCCCTCTGCCCACCCTCCACCTACCACTCTCAGCTGCTTTCCTTTTTCCCTTCCCCCTATCCCCCCTTGTTCCTAGTACTTTTACTACTACTATTACTCTGTCGTTTCTATCTTATTTCTATCTCTTTTTCTTCCTTCTTCTTCTTCTTCTTCATTTTCGTTCCATCAGACGAACGATAGCAACCCTCTCGTATTCCTACCACCCCCTTCCTCTTCCTCAACCCCTCTGATTCCCTTATTCCTTCCTTCCTCTTACTCTTTCTTTCCTGCTTTCTCGTCTATATCTTTCTCGTCGTCTTATAACACGTTGGATCACCTGCGCTGCGAAAAATGTCGGATTGCTTCTATTTGCAGAAGGAAATTGCGTGTGATTCGACGTCTCGAGACTTTTATGGATTTTCTCTGAGCTAAGAAATATAACATAGCATATGGCAATTTATAATTTTAGAATTTATTTGATATTTTTTCATGGTTTCGGTTTAATGAGAATATTATTTTGATTTGTTTAAATCCAAATCGATCAACAATTTTGTGAGATTAATTCGAATAAAAGTTTCATGAAGTTTGAATTCATTTTTGGAACGAAATTGAATGTTTTTGATGATGGGAAAATGTGAGATTTGTACACCCAGTATATTCTTTGGATAAGAATGAATGTAACGATGAAGTATTTGGTGATTTTTTGATACCAATATATTTGTTGAGTTTAAATTCATTTCGGGGTAATGGTTTCTAAATGAAATGGAATGTTTGGGATGATAGAAAAGTAAAATTTGTACACCCGGTATATTCTTTGGATAAGAACGAGTCTCGCGTAGCACGCGCGATCAACCACACCAGGAGTCCGACGTCTCACTTCCTTTACACGTCCTTTCCTTCTACTTTTTCTTCACCTTCATTCGAAGACGCAGCTGTTTGCCATGAGGCTCGAGCTGTTTGTCTGAGAAAACAATAATTAGTGCATTTCAATAATTGACAGGCCAACACCGTCTAAGCGTTAATGTTATGCACATGGCGTTTTATGAAATGCTTGGCTAACTAAGTCTCTTTATTATATTCACACGAACACGAATAGTTATTAAAAAAAGTTAACTAGATTATCTGAATATTCATCGGTTAGTGTTTGATTAATCAGAAATGTTAATTAAAGTGATGATTGAATATGTTGTATCGTTTGTATTTTAATTTTTATGGCTTATTATTTCTCGTGGAGAACATTTTTTTTGGTAATTTTTATATGTATAATTAATTAATAATATTATTTAGATTTGTTGATTATTAATTTGTAATTTTATGGTTGTTTTTATATTAAAATATTTTTAGTTATCTTAAATCTAAACAAGTAAAATATTTCATTGACTTAAATCAACTATTGAAATATTTATAAGATATTTAAATGTATTGTTAAATAAATATTTCTGACAATAGTTATTGACAAAGTATAATAATTATATGAAAATAAAGAAATATAAATCTTTGGTTATCTCACGAAGTAAGAGTCATCTAAAGTGACTTTTCGTGATGGTGTTCTCCAGTTCTCCGAGTGAACTTTTTGCCCTATCACCACTACTACCATTTCTTCTTCATTCGTGTTCGTCCAGGTAAATTGCGGCGCCTGAAATTGAATATTACGTTTCTCGAACGACCAAGTAGAGAGACCTGATTGGCAAGGAAGAAAGAACGAAGAAAAAGATTCAGAACAGAAATCATCTTCAAATATTATTCCTATTCTGGGTCAACACCATTTTCTAATTCAATTCAAACGTAATAAAAAAAACTACAAGAAAATTTCTCTACCCAAAGATAATCATGACTCGTTTGTTAATAAACAAATAATTGCGATTATAAATTGAGATATAAACTATCCTATCTTTCAAGTTGGATGAAACTGCACAAAACTGTGCAAAATTTTATAAAAATCGATTCAGTAGTTTAAGAGTCCATTGCGGACAAACAACGTGACACGTAATTTATATATATATATATTAAGATAAACAATAGTTTAACATAAAATAATCGAACATTATAGATGACGTATAGTTCAACGTTTACCTTTGTCTATTTAAAATACAGGTGCGTATGTAAATAGTAAAAAGATAAAGATAATAAAAAGAAATAGAAAGGAAGAATGACGTTATGTTTTCAAGATAAAGATGCAAGATAATTGAAGAAGTGTACGTCGATGAGTATCTGAAATACGTGTATTCAGTTAAGCAAGGTAAAGAAAGATGGAAGAAAGGAAGGAAAGAAGGAAGGAAACGATAGGGCCAGGTGATACCCTCGAACTACCGTTCAAAGAAACACACGTAGTTGTAATGTCGATTTGATACCACCTATATAATACTTTCACGATCGTCACTCTTTCGAGTAATCGATACTGCTACATAAATCTTACGATAAGCATACTTACACAAGAACTTATGCGATATTATCCAAGTATACTAACAAATTACTCATAGTCAATTTCTTTTTTCTTTTTTTGTTTTTTTTTTCTTAGTTCAAGGATTATTTTTACACGTACAAATAAAAGATAAAATGATTATCTTATCGAATTAACGTTCGATACAATGTTTCATATTAAGATCGTTTATAATGATATGCATATATATAATTAACTGTTGACACAATTTTTTCGATCAATAAATTAACTAAACAAAAAAAAACAGAAATACGAATGAATGAAACAACAATTTAATTATTATTAAAAGTTAATGAACAATTAGTATAGCAATTATGAAATTATTTCATTTAAATCTTGATTTATTGATTAATTTTTTTGAATACTTTCAAGCTGGTATTTTTTTTTAGATATTTTTGGATTATTATTAAATAAAGATATACAGAATAAAAGTAACCAATAAAAATAAGAAACAGAGAAATAAGTCAAGGCTAAATGAAAACAACATATGTGCAGATCACACATGTTAGAAGTGAAACCTTCAAAATACAAAGTTTCGAGAGAAAGAGACGAATGTACAGTTTCAAGAGTAAGATAATTGCAGGGTTTATTTATTACATTATTATTATTATAATATTGTTACAACATTCAAAAATTATTTGGCAACGAACTACGAAGCAGAGCATAAAGAGGAAATGGAGAATAGGAAAAACTGTATAGCTATATTCTGTCTCGTTCTTTCGCAGGCTCAATCCAATATGTTTGTCTCTTTTACTCTTCTTACTAAATATCGTTGCCGTTACATCGCCGCCTGCCGCTTCGTTACCTCGCCGCCCACCGCTCCGTAACATCGCCGCCGCGTTTCATTTTTTTTTTTTTCAAATCACTCCCTATTCTAAAGAAGTTTTCACTTCAAAAAATAATATGGTAATGTTAAAAGGATGTTTGCTCGTGAGTGGTAGCAATGATAGCGAGTGCTCGTTCAGGATAGAAACAGTTGGGATCTTATAAAGACGTCAAACCACGGCCAAGGAAACTTTCCTAATATATCGCGACCATTACTGGTACAAGCCTCTGACAACGACAACGACAGTCACGACGACGACGACGACGAGTTATAACGCACGACTCTTCGAACTTTGTTTATCAAACAAATATTTCGAAACTCTTGGTATTCCTGGAATACTTATTAACTTCCTACCTATACATATATACACAATGATACTTTATTAAACTTATTTATTTATTAAATAATATTTAATTTATTTAATATTAGACGAACAATAGTGAAAACCCTAAATTCAATAATTTTAAATAATAATAAATTGTAATTAACCCCTTTCGTGAAAATGTTGATGGTTTCAAATAAATTTGTGTAACTGAAACATAAGAGATAAAAATTACTAAATTTATCTATCAAAATATCTGTACCTAAAATACATATTAAATATATTAAAATGTTTAAATATCATATAAATAATTGCAACCAGATGGAACTAATAAAAGCGAATAAAAGTTTGTAAAAATAAAAAGAAAAATGTACACGTAGTAGTATAAGAAATTAAACGAGAGTATTAATAATTGTTGAAAAAAGGGTTAGGGTCGACTTTTCGTGTTGTAGAAAAACGATTGCAATCTTCGAAACGATCGTTTCGAAACGGACGTCTCACGCGAGTAACTTCGATCGGGGCCATCTATAAGTTTTCTTCTTTCAAAGTTCTCTTTTTACCTTCTTCTATTCACCCGCCGTTTTCTCCCCACCTTAACCCGTTTGTAACCACCACCACCACCCTTGAAATCACCCTTAGAGCTTGTGTTTTCTAAAGAGTTAGGAGGGTACATACTCTCTTTCTCTGTTTCGACTCTCTCGTTACTCTCCTTACCGTGGAAAGGAAACACGAAACGCGACCGTTCCGTGGAAGCCTCTTAATCGTCTGCTACCCCGCCGTCCGAGTTTCAAAGTTTACGGGTTAAAGACCGACCGGATTATTAATGCACGGATTCCGTGATACCAACCGAGTCCGGTCAATATAATGTATCTCGCGTTTCTAAGCAATATTAAATAATACTTCGATCATTTTTCTATGGGTATTTTGTTAAAAAAAAAAAAAAAAAAAAAAAACATAAACAATAATCCCGATTATATTTATATAATTCTTTCTAACCAAACTTTAAACTTATGATTAGAATGACGATATTTTCTTATTATTGTTCAACGAAATATTGATTTTTGATTGCAATTGGATTTTATTATATTTGGTTGGTAAGAAAATGATTGCAAATCTTGTCGATGGGTGGCTTTTAAAAACCAGCAACGAATTAAATACTTTTTTTCTTAATTTTGCAATTAAATATCGAAAATTGCAATATTAAATAAAATCCTAATAACACTTCAGCCCTCCTACTCCATCTTACATTTAATTAAGCACAAAGCGTTAAATATAATTATCGAAATGACGTTAGTTTAAGTTTTAATAATAAAATAGTATTATTTGCCAGAGACTGGCATAACTCTTTCTCTTAAAAAAAAAAAAAACAAACAAAAAAAAAAAAAAAGATAAAAAAGACCCCGTTGACACTTTCAGTGACAAACATTTATTCTCCTTAATGTTTTTTTTTTTCCTTTGCACCCCCTTCATTCTTTCCTTTCTCTCTCTCTCTCTTTCTCTTTCTCTTTCTTTCTTTCTTTTGTATCAAATTAGCAGGGACAATTTATTCGCGTGCAATGCGGATTAGCTTGGGACGAACACGATCTTCAGTGCATTGTGCCACGCCACTGGCTTCTACGTAATATTACTTGCATGATAATTATGACTATAATGAGAGTTTATGATGAAACCTCGGACCATCGTCCGTTCTTACTTTTCTCTCTTTCTCTATATCTCACTCTCTCTCTCTCTCTCTCTCTTTTTATTATTTCTCCCTTTTCTCTCTCTCTCTATCTTTTTTTTCTCTTGAGACACACCGTCGTTTTCCGTTTTCCCAGCTCCCAAAATCTCTTTTCCCTACGATGGAATATAACCTTCTCGACTATTATATTAATCTCGATATAATGGAGAAACTAATGCTATTTTAGCCATTGTATGTACCTGCTACGAAAACTCACTCCTCGCGATATTCCATCCTAATGAATTTTCCTCGAGGAAATTTTTTTTTTTCTCTACAGTTACATTGTGCTTCCTGTCGTATAAATTACGAATTTCATATCCGCCCACTTCCACCCTCTACCTCTAACTCTCTCTCTCTCTCTCTCTCACTCTTTACGTTCTTTTGTCTATACAAACGAATCGTTGCAATATTATTATTACGGAAATATTATTGAAACTACGTTTACGGTTTAATGTTTTACAAAACTTTGACAAATTTTCTTCATTATTATCAACGATAACAATTATATATTATTATTCGTGCTAGTTATTAAATACAAGTATATATATCACACACTAATATACATCTTTAATATATATATATTTATTTAATTTGTAAAAATTAATAAAACAAATAATTATTATTTTATTTAACATCTAAGTACCACAATTCCACCCCTTTCCCCATAAACTAGTAAAAAATTATTAATCATCATATAATTAAATATAAAATTAAATAACCAACATAATTGGAACATTGCGTTGAACCTTTATTGTTAAAATGTATTCCGTATTAAAATATGAAAATAAATTAAAAAATACTATACATATATATATATGTATATAAAATACTAAGAAAATAAAAAAGAAGAAGAAGAAGAAACGATAAAAAGGACGAGAAATAAACCAGTGAAAATTGGAATGCAAACAAAGCTATTACCGTAAAGTCAAAAAGGGGGATGGAGGACAGGCGTTTATTTAAAAGCACCCAAGCAAAAGTCGTGCATAGTCTTCTCTCTTACACCCCTTTCTACCATCACTACCACCACCCATCTATCCCTCCTTCTTTCCTCCATCATCTAACAACCCGTTCTACGTCCTTGCCCTTTCACCCACCAACCACCTCATCGTTTCCTTTCTCTACGTTTTACTCCTTCGAACATATTTCGTTTCCTGTTCTCATTCTTAACACTGCAAAACAACAAACGGACTGTCAACGCCTCGCGTTGTCGCGGTAAACCTTCTAAAAGTATGAAAAGTAATTAAATTCGTGTCCCCTTTTCCTCTGTTACCCTCAACCCCCACCCACCCATCCCCTTCCTCACCTCCTTTCTCATTCCTAATTTTCCTTTACTCTCATCCCCGTTGTAAAGTCTGTAAAGACAGTCGTTTACTGTCTAATCTTTTTCTTTCTTCTTTCTGACACTTACTGTAAAATATTATCGTTTTGTTTGATATTTTTTTTTTTTTTTTAGATGAAATTTGTATAAATATTTTGATTTATTTATATTAAGAATGAAATTTTTGTGTGGGATAGATTTAATGATTTAAATTCGTATTTTTATTAAGATTTATAATACTAATCTCATTTTGTTTATTATTCTTATTAAAATACTGTATTCTGTAATTTATTATTTGTATAAAATAATTTTGTATTATTTGTATTAATTTATGTATGTATATAATTTGTATTTAATATAAATAATTTGATAAATTATTATAATATTTAAGTAACAAATTTAAATTGGATGTATAAAAGTTTATAAATCAAAGTACAAAGTGTCATAAATTTACATTACTTTTTGTTTTTTTTTTCTTTTTTTAAATAAAAATTAACAATTTGGTTTTTATAACATAGTAGAAATAGTAATTTAAAATAGACTAACAATTAGACCTTGAGAAACCGCGAAAAAAAAGGGTTAGCGTGACGATGGTCGACACCCACGAATAATCATCCACGTCTAAGGGATTCGTGACGAAAAGTTTTTCGAATAGTTCATTATTCGGTGTTTAAAGTATAACTTAAAGGTATACTCTTTGACAATAAATAAAAGAAACTAACTTCGTGTCTTATATTCGTGTCACGCGTTTATCAAATTTACCAACGTTCATTTAACGATTACAACTCGTTTACAAAATAATCAAAAATACAAATTAAATTTTAATCGATGTGTTAGTCTTCCAAAAAAAAAAAAAAAAAGAAAAAAAATTTCTATATCAAATTGTTTTGTTAATCTTTAGAATTGAAGAAAAATTAGAAACGATCATTAAATATAATAAAAATTAATAATACTCTCGCTTGATACGAATGTGTTCATTCGTTCACAGTTAAACTGTATTATCTGTTAGAACGATCTCAAGATAGTTTGTTGTTTAATCTAGCAAAGTGAAAGTGAGAAAAACGATGATGCCTTTACAATTCAACTGTGGGAAATTACGTGTAACTCTTCTTCACGGTTTAATCATTTGCACCGTCATCCATGTGTGGATTTTCTAGTATACAGAAAAAGAAGAAGAAGAAAAAAATTAGCTAAATAAATAAAATTAACTAGACCTTTCCTTTATTGAACGAGATTTTATTCGTTGATTGTATTATATACTAAAAAAGAAACTTCAATAATAAATTTTCAAACATTTGATCGAATTACATAAATAAAAACAAATGTCTGCAAATCACACATGGTTTAAAGGAAAACTTCGGAAAGCAGAGTTTCGAGAGAATGAAACAAATGCAGAGCATCAGAAGTCATAATATGCAGATATGCATAAAAATTAGTAGCAAAGAGTGGGGTGAATGCTGAGAGTGGGGATACTGAGAGTGGGGATGCTGAGAGCAAACAAATAGGAGCTTGAAATAAGAAACAAATGAATACTGTCTTCTGTCTCATTCGTTAGCAGACTAAGTCCTATAGATGTGCATATGTTTGTCTCTTTTTAGTGAAACATTTTTGTTTCATCGAGTAACACTTTTCTGTTTCACTGCGTTTCAAATCAAACCTATTCTAATGAAGGTTTCACTTCAATATTTGAAATAATTATTGTTGTAAAGAAAAATATATTGAATATTTTTTATATGTTTAAATAAATTAATACTGCAAAATATATTTTGTATTTAAATGAACATAAATTCAATATCTTACTATTTTATTTATTTTAATATAATTTAAAAAATATGTTACAGTATTTTTAATATACATATATGAATGAACACTACAAGTGTTAATTAACCAAATGAAATTTTTTACTAAACCTAACCCTTAAATAATTTTCCCATATGGTATAACAATATTAAAAAATATATATAATCTACCATAAGAAGAAAAACGTGAATCGAAAGATCAAGGAACACGAAAAGAAATCGTAACTAATGGATTCTCTATAAAAAAGAAAAAAAAACCCCATGCCGACTAGGACAACCTACCCAACCAATTCGAGACATAGATTGATACGTTTCTATCATCCAATTTTTCTACACCTATCAAAAGTCTCCACATCCATCCAACCATCCATCATTAAATCTCAACAATCTATTTCACACAAAGATACAAAAATGTTCAACAATATTCGAATGAAAAAAAAAGAGAAAGTGAACATATGAACTTAGTCTGATAATTTCCAGGTAACAACAACCAATACCCCAAAAAAAAAATTGTTTATAATTCAGTAAGAAAAAGAAAAAGACGGGAAACAAGGGGGATGAAGAAGATAAGATCGATAAGGGGACATGGTTGGATAAAAGTGGGGTGGTGAAAGGGAAGTTGAGAGAATATCTCCATCTGCCAATTGTTAGAGCAATCGGATATCTAAGTAGGTTAATAAACGGGCCTCGTCAATGCTGTTGGATTCCCATAGAACCAATCGCGTTAGTATCACGCAACGTTTACGTGCCACGCAACGAGCATCGCACGCATCTAACGAGTTCTTCCCAGGACTCAACGACCGAAGGCTACTACTACCTCGACTAATAGCTACTCTCTCTTTCTCTTTTTCTATATATTTTTCTCTTTCTATTCATCTACCGGGTGTACAACATCGACTCATCATTCATCAAAAAGTAATCGAACCCAAATTGTTAAATAGGAAACACTGTTCACTGTAAACTTTACTTCAAAGTTTAATCAAATTTTTCGTTGGTTTTTCTATCTTTGTTTAAACTTACCCCCTTCACCAACCCCTACATATACTTTTTTATTAAATAATTATAATTTTTTAATTTAATTTTATTTTATTTTTCTTCTGGCTTTTATGATTCCCTTTTTTTCAGATTTTGTTATCTATGATTGTCAATTTGGTATCATTCATATTTTTATAAATAACATATAGGATTTAAATATAAATTATTTCAAAAAATATTAATTTCAATCGATATCTGATTTAACAATAAGTTAAATACTCTAAAAATAATAATTATTAAATAAATATTTGTAAATGAAACTAAGATACTGAGAACTTAGAAATGTGTGGGATAAATGAACGTGGGTAAAAAGGGGAGGGGGTGGGGTGTAAAGGGGGATGTAGCCTAGAAATAAATATAGATATAAAGCTTAAGGATAAATAAATCCTTTCAGTCATAACCCGGCTAAGATTAATGATCGTAACGTTATTATTGCGAAGAATGGTTCGAAGCCATCGCTACCGGAAGAGATATATATATATATATATAGGTGCGTGTCGGTTTCTTGATGGAGAACCCAACGAACAAATAAAAATCCGTCATTGAACTAAAAAGAGAAAGAAATGATCTATAGAATAAAATGGAGAAACGGTAAAGAGAGATAGAAAAGGTGAGGGGTGAGCATGAAGTAGAGGTTAAAGAGAAGGAGGAAGGAGGTGGAGGAGGGGAAGGGAATTGAGAGAAAATGTTGCTTCTGAATCCAAAAGAGAGATGGTAAGAGGAACAAGTTGGTCGATTCCCACGAAATAATAGAAAATAAATATCTACTCGATGATTACTCTTCGTAACGTTCTCGTTCGTCTCGTTTCCTGACACCTACACATTGAAAAAAAAATATCTATGTTAGCTCATTAAATAATCTTAAAGAAATAAAATTTAATT
Source organism: Polistes dominula (assembly GCF_049000335.1). NCBI lineage: Eukaryota > Metazoa > Arthropoda > Insecta > Hymenoptera > Vespidae > Polistes > Polistes dominula. The sequence continues at coordinate 1,338,111 of NW_028301042.1, forward strand.
CAGAGAAAGTAAATTCGGGATATATTTTATGCTAAATTGTATATTCTTTATTCTAGAGAAACTATTATACGATTTTTTTCTCTTTTCTTTTTTTTCATATTATATTATAATATGTTTCTTATTGTTTTAGTCTTAATTATAGTAATTTATTAAGAAATTAATATATTATTCATTATTATTAATAAGAAATTAATAAATATATATATATATATATATATATATATATATATTATTAATAAGAAATTAATAATATATATATATATATATATGTTTTGTTGTAGAGTGTAACGTGATTGATAGATGAGATTAATTATTTTTTAGTGTTTTTGCAAAGAAATTATTATTAGGATTTTTCAATGATTAATTATTGAATAGGTATTATTATTATTATTATATATATATATGTGGGACGAACGCCTCCATGCAAAACTTGTTAAGCATTCGTGGAAGGGAACTGATCGGTGGGCCCTGCATAGCTCAATTGGTTAAAGAGCAGTCGTCCGGAAAGTGAAAAATCGGAAAGCGAAAGATCCGTGGTTCGAGTCCCGGTCCAGTCAAGTCCAGTGGCCCAGTTTTTTTTCACTAATCTTACATATATATATATTATTATATTATTTAATATATAAAATAATATATTAATTAATATATTATATATAAATAATATAATATTAAATTATATATATAATAATACCTAATATTTAATTATATTAATATAATTTAATATTAATGATAATATAAATATAATATAATAAAATATTGTATTATTATAATTTAATGTAATATATTATAATAATATTTTAATATAATATATATTATATTATATAATATTATATAATATATATTAATATATAACTGTATTATTGTAATAAATATGTATACAATATACTCTAACTAATTATACTATATTAATATATATATATATATAATTAAATTATATTAAAAATTATAATAATTAAAATATATAATGTACTAAATGTATTATATACATTTTTTACGCGAATTACAAAATAAATAATTATTAATAATACTCTAAATAAAATTCTAATTTTATAATAATTATAATATATTTATATTTACATTTTAATAATCATAACTATTATTGAATATTAATTTTTTTTTTTAAGAAATGACTTATTAAACATATTTGATAAAAGAGTCTTTTTTTTTCTAACAAGGTAAAAGGGAAGTCAACGTCCTAGTTCGTTCGTTTCTTCTCGATACGCACCGATGACGTTTCGAAAAACGCGATCGAACAGCTGTAGAAGGAAGAATTATCACCTTCAGCAACTTATATGCGTTTTAGCCGCTGGCGGAGTTCTACCGCAGGTGCGGCAATTAAAAAAGCCGCACACCATCGTCCTCATTTGTTTCCACGTAAATATCTTGACGGGCTTATCGTTTTTTTTTCTTTTATATTCTTTCTCTTTTTCTTTTTCGAAAGTTTCATCATTTGTTTCTTTACTTCACTCATAGTTTTCTTACAAATTAACTTCAGATGAATTATATATTTATTTATTATTAATATTTTATTCTATCATTAATACAGAAAGAAACGAACGATGATCATTTATCATGTAAGATCATCGATTAACTCAATCGAATTCATCATTTTTTTTTTGGTCTTGTCCTCCCTTGCATAAAAATCCAATAATTGACTTATCGTTAACCTGTCACTTATTTTCAACACACCTTGGATTTTAATTAAATTGAAACAACTTAGGGTGTAAATTTGATTCTTTTCTAATACTCGTTAATATCAAAAGTATATTACAAAAGAAAAAAAAAAAAAAAGAAAAAGCCGAAAGAAAGAAGAAAAAACAAAATACAAAAAAAAAATAAAATAAAATAAGTGCGTTCGGGCTACAAGACGCGTAAATGTTCGCGTATAATTTATGCCTTGCTCGAAGAACAGGCGGTTATTAAGATAACGATCGTAAAGAATTCTTTAGCACGGTTCATTATCCTTACCCGTATCTACACGCTAAGATATTATAATTTTATTCCATGTCGACGCAGTTTGGATTTCCAGGATAATACCGTACGAGTCAATTAAACCCCGAATTATTATTAATAGAAAGAAATCACCGCTGTATCCCACCGGTGGCCAATCATCAATAAATGATATTACATTTGTGTTTTGGTACCATTTAGATGTGTCATGTGCGTGAAATCAAAGTGTTCAATTTAATTTCAAACAAATGTTTTTGACAAATTTAAATATCAAATGTGAATATCACAGAAACAAACAAAATAAAATAAAAGTGTTGGTTAAGAATTAATTAAAGATGATAGTAATTAATTATATCGATAGATGAAAAAATGAATAAAGTCTTGACACACAGTTACACGAAAGAGTCTTCAAAGAATATGTGTGTATGTATGTTAAGAAGAAAGAATGAGAGAGAAAGAGAGAGAGAAAGTGTGAGCTTTTAAAGAGGAAAGAAGAAAGAGAAGAAGGGTTGTGGTGTGGTTCGAAAGGGTAACAGGTGGTCGGGCAGGAAACGTAGAACACTGTATAAGAGCGAAGAACGGTTAGCATAACAATTGCACTCGCTGGTTACTATGTCTGTAATGGCTAACGCAAAACCTCTTCTCTCTACTCTTATGATTAATGTCTACGCACGCGTGCGTTCACGTTCACACGCATCTCAAACATCTCGGCCGTGACGTTCAACGACAGATAAATTATTTTTTATTTTTTATCTTCTACTTTTCGTTTTTTTTTTTTTCTTAATTATTTTCTTCTTTTACACAGCAACTAACGTCGATCACAAAATATCTCGAGTGAATCCTTGAAAATTATTTTTATATGTTTTTCTTTTTTTTTTTTTTAAATGTTAAAATAGTACAATAATTGATTTAATAATTTTATTGCAATGAAGTTGAATATCTTTAATTTTCTAAATTTTTTTTTATCTTCTATTATTTATTATTATTTATAATCTATATATAATATTAATATTCTATATATATATACCAGTATTATGTGTACCATTTTTATTTTGGGGTTAAAATAAGGTATAATGTAATTTAGGTTATATTCTTTTTTAAATTAGATTCGGAAGAAAAAAATGATAACTTTTATAGTAAATTAATAATTTAGATTTTTATTTTACACTTAAACAATGTTAATATATATTTTAATTTATTAATAAAATTATTCATTCAATTGATCCAATTGGTATTGATATGTTTTATTGATAGAAATATATATATATATATATATTGATAAAATCTAAAATAGAAATATATATATAAAAAGATGATGAAAATGTAAGCCTGTCAGGTAAAAAAAAAAAAAAAATAGAAATAAAAAAAAATAAAAAAAAATAAAATATAGTAGGTTTTAGATCATTATCGATACATTTTAAAACGAATAAGCATCGTCACCCTTTTTGACCGGTTTTACTCGTAACACTCATGATGTCCCGATTGTGACAAAAATGATCCGTATCCGCCGGAAGTTCTCCCCTTTCCTTTTACTCGCTTTCCCCCTTCTCATCCTCCAACCCCCTTCCCACGTTTCTTTCACCTCCTTTCTTACTCTACTTTTTTTTTTCGATTCTTCTTCTTCTTCGTATTCTTTTTCGGCAATGTCCATTATTTTGTAGTTAGCTTTTTTCCAGTCAACCCCCACCATTCTCATAACCAACACAGCCACCACCACCACCACAGTCGGAGTTAGTTGATTTCGTTGTGTTACACTGCTGTGTTACACGTTGAGGTTCTTTACTAGAATGATTCGTCGTTCTCGAAGATAGTGATGAAGAAGAAGAAGAAGAAGAAGAAGAAGAAGAAGAGGAAGAGGAAGAAAAGAAAGAGACAAGAGGTGCAAATTCGTTTAAACTCGGCACGCTCAACGACGACGACAGACGGGGCACATCTGCCACTTTTAAACCGGGACGAATCAAGTCTGCCAAATTAATCGATCTTTACGATCTCTCTCTCTATCTCTCTCTCTTTTTCTCTTTCTCTCTTTCTCTTCTTTTCTCTCTCTCTCTCTCTCTCTCTCTTTTGTCTCATCAACGACTTTGCAATTGCTATTTCGATCGTTCTACTTTACCAATCATCGTACACCTTGACACGCGATTTTAAAAAATGAAAAATACAAAAACAGAGTACGCGTATTTTATGTCCCAATTACATTTTTTTTTTTTGATTCCATCCCTTTTTTTCTTGTCCAGTAATTTATATTTTTTTTTTCCTCGGAAAGTTCGACACAATTTTAAGAAGAAAACAAAAAATTAGGAACACTTTCCTCTTTTCAAATTGTTTTCTTATCTCTTCCTTTTAATTTTGTTCAATTTTATAGCTCAGTTTTATTTGATTTATTTTCTTTTTCTTTTTTTCGATCCTTGTGTGTAAAGCATAAGATAATACATAAATAATTATTAATTATATTCAATTAATTATATATGTGACAGATATAATTCTACAATTTGGTTATTAGCCATTTTAACATTGCTCAAGTGTAAAATAAAAATCTAAATTATTCATTTAACATCACAGTTATTATTTTTTTCTTTCGAATCCAATTTAAAAAAAGAATATAACCTAAATTTCATTATACTTTATTCTAACCCCAAAATAAAAATGGTACACGAATATGACAAATATAATTCTACAATTCGGTTATTAGCCATTTTAACATTGCTCAAGTGTAAAATAAAAATCTAAATTATTCATTTACCATCACAGTTATTTTTTTTCTTTCGAATCTAATTTAAAAAAAGAATATAACCTAAATGTCATTATACCTTATTCTAACCACAAAAATAAAAAATAATCGAATAAATATATTACAAATTGTACACATAATAAATATAATTCTACAATTGGAATATTAGTAATAGAAAATTACAAAACATGAGAACACTATTACACTTTCCTGTACCAAGTATGAAAAAAAGAATAAAAAACCAAAAAAGAATAGAATGACTCCGAAGAGAATTATGTTCAAGGAAAAAGGGGAGGATATATATTCGTTTTGAGAATAATGATTCCAACGTTAATGACGGGCACGCGAGCTTTTACGAAGAAGTTAAAAGAAAAGCCGATCAAAGGGATGAACGTAGAGAAGCCTGAAGGAGAATAGTTGTTCTCTCTCTCTCTCTCTCTCTCTGTCATTCTCACTCTCACTCTCACTCTCTCTTTCTCACTCACTCACTTTCTAAACGATTTTCGCAGAGGGAAGAGGATAGTAGAAACGTTAAGCGGACGCAAGACGGTAAGGATGACGAAAATAGAGCAAAAGAAATATACAAAAAAAAAACAAAAAGGAATAAGAATAAAATAAATAAAAAAATGAAAGAAAGAAAGAAAGAAAGAGGAAGAAGAAGAAAAAGGTAAAGGCGTGAGCTCAACGATGGAGAAAAAGAGACGGTGTCTGGTAGGCGTGGGTTAACGCCTACTAATTACGCTTCTAGACGTTGTTATGCTCACTCTGAAAGCGTGCTTACCTATCTTATAGTCCTCAGCTTGCTTTTGCTTTGTGAACGGTCAAGAAGAAGAAGAAGAAGAAGAAGAAGAATAATAAGAAGAAGAAAAAGAAGGAAAAGAACTTAACTTCGAAAATCTACTATCTCATTCTTGTATTACTTATAATATTGCTAGTGGTCATTACGAATGTAAGGGATGAAAAACATACATGGTATAACTAATCGAAGTTACTCTAAAAAGATTTAAGTATAAAAATATACCAAGGTTCTAATTTAAGGTATTAAACATTTTTTTGATATATTGTTCAAATCTTATTTCATTCAAATTTAATAAAATATTTTATTATTATTTTAAAATGCTATTATCATATCGGTATCTACATTTGGTTTTACTATTATTTGGAAACGCATCAAAGCATATTAAGATATAAAATATTATTTATTAATAATAATAAATTCAATAAATACCATAAATTAGTTTTAAAATATTAACAAACTTAAATTACACCATTAAATATTATTTTCTATTTAAATAAATCGAGAATGCAACTTACTATGAGTGTCGGGTATCGACAATTGGGCCTCCCTAAAAAAGAACCCACTGTGTTGTGGGGCAGTGGTGATGGGGTAGGGTGAAGGAACCAGGATCGTTCTATTTCTCTTGTCATTTCTTTCTCTTATATTTTTCTTATGTCAGTCTACTCGATATATATCGTAGTAGTCTATCTCACTTTAACAAAAGTCTTAGGATAAAGGGAGCGAGAAAAGGGACTATAGTAAGCAAGCAAGCAAGCAAGCAAGCAAGCAAGCGACCGTCTGCCGCCTAAGGTAATTACCGAAGGGACCGTGCGCGGCTTCTATACTCCTTGGACGAAAGGGCCCCCGGCCCCGGCCCCGGCCCCGGTCGCCGTCGTTTCAACCAAAGAGAAGTCCAAAGAGGAGAGGAGACCGGAGTGGAGTCCGGAGGAACGCAACGGAGTGACAAAAAGCCGCGTCTTAATGCAAACGCGGCGGCACCGACGTAACTCGTTAATTATAGGCCGCCTCTGATTGATCCGAGCAAGCGGCTTCGAGTGAGAACGAGTACTCTTTCTCTCTCTCTTTTTCTCTTCTACATGCTGAACTCTTTCTTTCTTTCTCCCATTTCTTTTTTTAAACAGATAAACCATACTTGAAAGGTAAAACGTTAATATGAAATTAACAAACAACGATGAGAATAAATAAAGTTTATTTTAAAAATGATGTGCAAGTCTATCTATTTGCAGTTCATAAATTTATCTAATTAAATGATACATAATATATATATATATATATATATATATAATTTAGTAGAAACATTGACAGGTTTTATATAATAAACCTACATTTTTTTTAAATTGATTTATTATTTAATTAAATGAAACAATAGAATATGGGTTCACGCTATTTTCAAAATAAATTGTTTCTGTTTGATTGTTAATAGCTTAGTTTAAATTATACAAATGTAAATGTAATACACCATACTTATAAATGAATGATATTTCTTGTCCACTGATACCAACTGAAATATATACATAACATATCTCCCCATAAAAAGGAATGAAAAAATTAATTGAAAAATACCAACGAGTCTCGTTCGGTCATTTTTGGATGTATATGAACAACATGCGAAATGAAGTGTTTGAAGAAAGAAACTTCGAGCGTGAATTCTTTGTCTTCATTTATATTTATTTTACAAATTTTATTTATTGTTTTAATATATAACAAAAAGTTCAAGAAAAATGATTCATTAAAGTACGCAAAAGTACATAGGAAGATATTTGAAAAGGAAATAACGAAAATACTCGTACATGAGTCGTATATTGAAAAGGGGTAAAGAGTTAAGGGAAGGGGGAAAGGGGGAAGGGGGAAGGGATAGGTGTACGTTTTGCAAAAGCGTTGGTAGCGTAGTTCTCCTATAAATATGTATAGCCAATATCCGCTTACACACGTTCGACCGTAGTGCACACTTGGCAATATCGTCGCTAGGAATACCTAGAGCGAGTTTTAAGGGCTGCGAAGGGTAAGGGGAGTGGGTGTCAAGGGTATGAGGGGATGGGGATTGGATAGATAACGCGCGACGCCTATCTACGCCATCTTTATACCCCCGTAGATGTGAAATGCGTGAGTACATACCACCCTCTCCTACATTTATATATATGTATATAGTTATATACACGTATCTCTGTACATTTATATGTATAAGTATGTATGTGTAAGTGTGTGTGTAGTGTATATCTAGTGAATCCTTTGGCGTCGCGAAGAGATCCACCAGCGCATATCATAGGAAAATATCTAATCTGCATGTATTTACGTTTGACGTGTCGATATCAGAGCGCGAGCTTGCTTATTCGCTAAGGCGTCGTCCTCTTATCGTTCGGGAAAATTAAATTACGTCAGTCCTTGCAAAGAGATATGGATTATATGTATGTATATGTATATATATACATGATCAGTATATTCTGACATGAGTATCTAAGAAATTTGAATTTTATTTTTCGTATGTATATAACTTAGTCTCTTTTGATATTTTCCAATATTCATCTATACGTAACTTTACTGATAACATTTAAACAAATATAATGAAATATATAATAATAATTTATATGTTTTGAAATAGCAGTTTTTTCTTATGTATAGTAGGGATCAAAAATATAGATTGTAGTATTGTAAAAGGGTGGAAATTTTGGTCAGAATTTGTTCACACTTACATGTAACAAATTAAAGTAATATTTAGTTTAGAACGTGAAAGGTTGTATTAGAATTATATTATTTTTATTAAACACATTGACTGACCGATAATTCGGACAATATGTGAAATACAAAGCTAAAACCTTGCCCTAGGAAAAGAATCACATCATCTTACTTCATTTTTTTTCCAACTTCCCTTCAATTTTATTGTATATCGTCGTTTTCATCATCGTCGTCGTTTGAAATAACACTTCGAAGGGCTTCAGTTATGCTTGCTGGCCAATTTGCAAGGTGCAACGTTACGATCGCATTAGTCAAGGTACCCTATCACCTCTCAACCATCGCGTAACGGTATGCACCAATGAACGTTGCGATTCTTAGTTCTTTTCTTTCTGTTTCCTTCTTTACTCTTCAGAGTCTTTCGAATAAGACGAATTACTATACGTGTGTGAGAGGGAAAGAGAGAAATTACTATGACGTTAATGATCGACTTAATTACGACGTGACTCAGCACGAATGATCGAACTAACAGAACTTTAGATCGGATCTATCGATCAATCGATACGAGGATCAATCGATATCACGATGATAAGTTTTATATTCATTTTTTATAATGTTATTTTTGTAATTTATTATTTTTATTATTATTATTATTAATAAATAATTTGTGTACCTATGGTCAAATTTATTTTATAAATTTATTACAAATTATTGATATATATTTATTGAAAGTACAATTATTAATATTCTAATGAAACTTTACCGAAGAGTATTGATTCAAATCTTAATGGGATTTATTATCATACAACTGGATCTAACATGACTCATTATGCGAAATGAGAATGACGTTATCACTAATGATTATAATTTATAATTTTCTAATTGAAGTCAAATTTGAAAGAAAATATTTGTATATATTCAATGTTCAAACATAATTGTTACATATATATACAAAATAAAATCAAAATCAAATTGAAATAAAATAAAATACAATCATAAACAAAAAACTACACTATTAAACATATATATATATATATTTAATCTGAAATACAAAACACGTATCAAAAAATTACAAATAATAACAATCAAATGTATCAAAGGGAAAAGAAAGAAAACATAGAACAAAATAACAAAATGTAAGATACAAAAATGAATAAATGAATGAAAAAAAAAAAAAAATGAAAAAAATTAAACCCTAGTGTTGACCAGAGAAAAATTACTTTGTCCTAAGACATGTTAACAG